>NW_006922038.1:2393715-2406664 GCF_000298275.1 Orycteropus afer afer
CTTCTGGTAGCAGTCAAATGCTTTAGGCACTGTGCCACCAGAGCTCCCAGAGAGATAAGACAGATTTCCAGACGAGAAGGTCCAGAAGCAGTTTCAGATATGGCTAGATTCTAGTACTCAGCTGATATTGCCAGGAAGACATTTTCCACTGTCTCTCATCCCTTTTGCTACTGTGGCTTTATTCTCGGGCAAGTTCTTACATGATGTTAAGGAGGGCCACCAGCATTTCCAGGCTTCATTTCCACAGCTTAGAAAATCCCGTGGGAAGACAGAATCTCTTTCCTGATACTTTGTGGGACTAATTCTCATTCCTCTGCCCTGGTTCTTACTTTAAACCATTCTCTACAGTAAGGGGTATATGGTTTTCTCACAGGCCAGGGCTGGGTCCCAGGCCTACTCCCAAAGGGTGGAGTCAACCCCACCTTAGCCTCAGAGACTAAAGGGAGAACACAGGACATTTCCTCAAAGAAAAAACGCAATACCAATTGCCTTCCATGACTCCTGAGTTTATCTTAGGCTAAATGGTCCAGATATACCTGCTAGAGAGACATTCTTCAATATTCTCAATTACAAGCAGAAGGGAAATTAAACTTCTTTGCATAGAGAATTGACAGCTTCAACAAGGTTCCTTCTGTTGTTGTTGTTGTTGTTTGCCGTTGAGTTGGCCCCGACTCATAGCGACCCCTCCTTGGGTTTCTGAGGCAGTATCACTATGGAAGTAGGATTGCCCAACCTTCCTTCTGAAGGTTCATTCTGGAAGGTAATATGTCATGTAGGGTCCTGGCAGTAAACAGAGGGCAAGTCATGTTCAGACAATCTGAGGAGAGTTTGATGAAGAAATGTTCATAAAGGCTTGGGAAGGATGTAAGAAACCATAGGGCTGGGACAGGTCCCTGGAGATAGTGATATCTGGGTACCCTGATACCCTTTGCCCTGAAAGGACAAGTGGTCCCCCAACCCTGGAGGCAGAGAGGACAATCTGGAGAGGGCTGCCAGACTGGGGGTGCAGTGGGCTGAGACCACCCCTTAAAATGAGTGGTGAGAAAGAAGGATAAATATAGAAACTTCACTTTTCTTTCCTTCCTTCTAATTTTCTGCAGTAGCTTCCTATTGGGTGAACCACTAGGAAACCAGACACAGTAAGCCCACTGATGCAGTTCATAAGGTCAGCCTCCCAAAGCACAAAGTTGGATGAAGAAGAATGAAGCGTGGGTTCCAAGGAGCAAACGGGCACTGATTTCCTCAGTTATACATACACTCCATTTATGTGCCAGATCCGAGAAATACAGGCACACCTTGGAGGTACTGAGGATTGGTTCCAGACCTCCCCAATAAAGCAAATATCACAATAAAGTGAGTCACGTGATTTTTTTGGCTTCCTAGTGCATATAAAAGTTGTGTTTACTATAGTGTAGTCTATTAAGTATGCAATAGCCTTATGAAAAAGTTTGAAATTACCAAAATGTAATGAAGTAAGCACATGCTGTTGGAAAAATGGCGACGATCAACTTGCTAAACACAAGCTCAAGCTCAAGCTCACTGCCGTGGAGTCAGATCCAACACATACCAACCCCCCCTTGGGTTTCTGAGGCAGTATCACTACAGAAGCAGATTGCCCAACCTTCCTTCCGAGGAGTGGCTAGTGGGTTTGAACTAGCAGCCCTCTGGTTAGCAGTCAAATGCCTTAGGCACTATGCTACCAGAGCTCCTTGCTAAACACAAAGTCGCCACAATCTTTAATGTGTAAAAAATGCAGTATCTGTGGAGCACAATAAAGTGAAACACTGTAAAATGAGCTATGCCTCTATCTGAGAGATGTCTCAGGACATGGCTGTTGTCCACATTCACTAACTGGGACATTGATTGCTAAACACCTATGTTGAAAATGACCTTGTAAACATTGAAATTTAAGGGACTGTGAACATATATGACTACTGAGTCAGTGTGGTCCACTGGATCTACTCTTTGCTTATAAGGCACAGGACTTGTTACAGTTTTTGTTTTTGTACTTGGTTACATGACCTTGGCAAAAATAAGACAACTTCTAGAGATTGAATTTCTTTACTTTAATGTGAGGAGCGTATCATTCCCCCTGCACACTTAATGCTATCTCTTGTGTGGTTCACAAAACAGATTGACCATAGAAGTATTTTGAGAATGATGAAGTGCTAATTACAGACCGACCATCTCAACTTTAGTATGCTAGCATAATAAATATGCTCATGTATTTTATTTATGAGCATATACTTATGTAATTCTTATGTCAGGGAACGTTCTAAAGCCCATTTGACTTATTCCATACAAGAGAGTATTTTTTAACCAAGTGAAAATGGAAGTGAATTAATGTTAAATTAAACTCCAGTTTACGCCAGGTTTCCATTCAGGATATGTATGGTTGACTAGGATTCTGTTTATTGCTAGAAAAAAAAAAATTAGTTGTTTCCACCTGCCAAGTGAGTCACAGTGCTTGCTGTCTGTTTCTGACAAAAGCACAAACATTCCTGTGTGTCCTAGTGAGTTATGAAAGCCCTTTAAAAGCAGTATATTAGCCACAGATCTCCCTGCTATCTCTCCCCTGCAGTTTGCTGAAAATGCTTTCTCTAATACAAGTAGGCTTATCACAATTTATTTCTGCATTACTGGCTCCTAGCTTATTGCCTGGAGTTCTAATCCCAACCGGAAACTGCTCTTTAATAAAAACTACATTGGAGAAAATGTTCACCCTCCTCCTCTTACTCCTCTACCTATTCCTCTGGAATATTTTGGTTCCTAAGGGTCTCGGATCAGATTGCCTTATTATTCCAGGTTTCTAAGAGCCCAGCAATGATAGCTCTCATAAGTGTGTTGAGAGTATGCTATGTGCCAGGAACTCTACATATAATAGTTTTCTTTAATTTCTCCAACAATGTGTTGCAGTGGATAGTATCCCCATTGTACCTGAAAAGACTGAAGCTGAAAACGGGTAGAAGCAGAACAAGAAATTGAACTTAAGTGTCTGAATCAAAAGCCTGTGACCGTAGTCACCAGTGTTATATACTCATGTCCAGGACTTTCTAGCAAGCTCTATGCTGGTTTTTTTTTTTTTTTTTCTTTCTTTCAGTAAAATCTGGTTGATCACTATTGAAGAATGGGTCTTAAATAGGTCAACATGCAAAGGGGATTTTGTTCCTAGAATTTCAGGAAATCTTTGTGTATACATAGTATTGCAAATATATTAAAGACTTTTTACTGGAGAAGGGACTATGACTATTGTCTGGGGACTCCATTTTAACAGCCCAGAGGGTAACAGTATTATCACTTTGCTTTTCTTTAACAGTCACTATAAAATTTGAAATTCTAATAATTATATCACATAAAATTCAATGCCATGGGGGAGATAAGTGTTCAAGAGGCAGTGTGTTCTGCTTCTACTGTGATAAAAATAATGCATGATTTTTAAATATAAATATATATTAAAAGTATAGAATGAGGTGGTTGTTGTTGTTGTTATGTTCCAACAAGTTGTCTCCAACTCCTAGTGACCTTACGTACAACAGAATGAAATGCTGCCCACTCCTGTGCCAGCCTCACAATCCCTACTATACCTGAGCCCACTGCTGCAGTCACCGTGTCAATCCATCTTTTTGAGGGCTTTCCCTTCTTTCACCGACCCTCCACTTTACCAAGTATGATATCCTTCTCCAGAGAATGGTCCCTTCTGACAACATGGCCAAAGTGGTGAGACGAAGCCTGACCATTCTCACTTCCAAGGAGCATTCCCCTGCACTTCTTCCAGGACAGAATCCTGAGTTCTTTTAGCAGTCCACCATACTTTCAGTATTCTTTGCCAACACCATGACTGAAAAGCATCAACTCTTCTTCAATCTTCCTTACTCATTGCCCAGTTCTCACATACATATGAGGTGATTGGAAGCACAATGGCTTGGGTTAGGTGCAACTTAGTCTTCAAAGTGATATCTTTGTTCTTCAGCACGTGAAAGAGGTCTTTTGCAATAGATTTGCCCAGTGCAGCTCGCCTTTTGATGTTCTGACTGCTCCTTCCATTGGTGTCGATTGCAGAACCAAGTGATATGAAGTCTCTGACAACTTCAATCTTTTCTCAATCTATCATGATGCTGTTTATTGGTTCACTTGTGAGGATTTTTGTTTTCTTTATATTGAGGTGTAACTCATACCACAGACTGTAGTCTTTAATCTTCATCAGTAAGTGCTCCAAGTCATCCTTACTTCCAGCAAGCAAAGTTGGATCGTCTGCGTATCTCAGGCAGTTAATGAGCTTTCCTCCAATCCTGATGCCATGCTCTTCTTCATGTAGTCCAGTTTCTTGGATTATTTGCTCAGCATACAGATTGACTAAGTATGGTGAAAGGATACAACCCTGATGCACTCCTTCCTGATTTTCAACCATACAGTATCTCCTTGTTCTATTCAAACAACAGCCTCCTGGTCTATATACAGGTTCCTTGTGAGCACCATTAAGTGTTCTGGAATTCCCATTCTTCTCAATGTTATCCACAATTTGCTATGATCCACACAATTGAATGCATTTACATAGCCAATAAAACATAAGTAAACATCTTTCTGATATTCTTTGCTTCCAGCCAAGATCCATCTGGCATCAGTATGATATCCTTCGTTCCACATCCCTCTCTGAATCCAGCTTGCATTTCTGGAAGTTCTCTGTCAATATACTGCTGTAACTGTTTCTGAATTATCTTCAGTAAGATTTTACTTGCATGTGATATCAGTGATATTGTTTGATAATTTCCACATTCTAAGGGATAACCTTTCTTTGCAATGGGTACAAATATGGATCTCTTTGAGTCAGTTGACCAGACAGCTGTCTTCCAAGTCTCTTGGCATAGACGAGTGAGTCCCTCAAGCACAGCATCACAGTTTGTTGAATCATCTCAGTGGGTATTCCATCAATTGCTGGAGCCTTGTTTTTCCCCAATTCTTTCAGTGCAGCTTCACCTTCTTCCTTCAGTACCATTGGTTCTTGATCATATGCCACCTCCTGAAATGGAAGATCATCGACCAATCCTCTTTGTATAGTGATTCTGTGTATTCCATCCACCTTCTTTTGATGTTTCCTGCATCGTTCACCATATTGCCCATGGAATCTTTCAATATTGCAATTCAAGGCTTATTTTTTTTCCTCAGTTCTTTTCAGCTTGAGCAATGTTCCTCGAGCGTGTTCTTCCCTTTTGGTTTTCTAAGTCTAGGTTAGAGGAGTTAGATGGCTGATACTGTTAAATGGCTGAAAATCTACATATGGGATTTAATCTATTTTTCATAAATACTAAATGTAATGGATTAAGCCTAATGACATAAACCACCCCTGGTAAAGTTCTCAGTGAATTTTATGCTGCTCATATTCTATTTCATATCACTTCTTAAGCACATTGGAGAAATATATGTGAAAAAAATGCAGTTACTTTTTTAAATTAAAGTATAAAGTATGTCAAAAGTTTAATAGAAAGAATAGAAAAACCCTTGGTTCATTTATACTTTCAACGAATATTTGTTTAATTTGCCAGTTGCTAGTGGTATTGGAAAGACACTCTAGTGGTGTGGTGGTTAAGGCATTTAACTGGTAACCCAAAGATTTGTGGTTCAAACCCACCAGCTGCTCCACTTCTGTAAAGATTCACAGCTTTGGAAACCAAATAGAGGTCACTATGAGTCAGAATCGACTTGATGGCAGTGCTTTTGGGTTTAGAGTGGTATTGGAAGGACCCTTGGTAGCACAATGGTTAAACTCTCAGCTGCTAACAGAAAGGAGGAATGGAAGGCATTTCAGGGGGCTTCTACTTGGCTCTTCCAACCACAGTGTACAAGCCAGAGAAGCTAGGTGAAGGTTCTGCCTGCTACTCAAGATAACTATGAGATGAAGTTGGATCCAAATGCTATTTATCCCCTAAACTCCATTAGCCTCTACTGTAACTTGAGAACTGTGGTGAAGCTTCGAGTCCTCCAGCATCAGACAGATAAAACCCCGTATCAAGAGTGCTATAAAAAATAAGGAATAAAATCTGTGCATTTCCCTTTCCTGACTGTGCAGATATCCTGACAAATGGTCACAGGTCCCTTTAGGCAAGGATTGGAAGAATATTTAGTAGATAGATAGGTGGATGGATAGATGGATACATAGATGGATGGATAGTGAATAGACGTTGTTGTTAGGTGCCATGGAGTTGCTCCAACTCATTATGACCCTATTACACAACAGAATGAAACACTGCTCGGTTGTGTGCCATCCTCAGAATCCTTGCTATACCGAGCCCATCATTGCAGCCATTGTATCAATTCATCTTGCTGAGGGTCTTCCCCTTTTTCACAGACCCTCCACTTTGTGTGTATGTGTGTGCTTTAGGTGCAAGTTTACAGAGCAGAGTTTGTTTTACATTCAATGTTACGTGTACATTTAGTTTCACTTCCAATTTACCGTCCCTGACCCTAACCCAGTCTTTTTTTTTAATATACACATATAAATATATATATATATATATATATATACATATATGTGGGAACTCTGGTAGCATAGTGGCTAAGACACTTGCCTGCTAACCAGACGGCTGGCGGTTCAAACCCACCAGCCACTCCTCAGAAGGAAGGTTGGGCAATCCTACTTCCGTAGTGATACTGCCTCGGAAACCCAAGGAGGGGTCGCTATGAGTCGGGGCCGACTCGACGGCACATAACAACAACAACAACAATACATATATGTGTGTGTGTATGTGTATATGTATATATATGTATACATACACATACACACACACATATATTTTGTACTTTGGATAGAAATTTACAAAGCAAATTTGTTTTACATTCAACAGTTCATGCACATTTGATTTCACGGCCCCAATTACCATCCTCAACCATAAAAAACTCTGCTCTTCTCTCCTCCCTATGACTACCCTCTTCCTATGCTCTTCTTAACTATGCATTCCTGTCTGTCCAGCTTTCCCTCTATGTGAATGCTGCCCCTCTGCCCTCTGGTGTCTCATGGCTGATTGATCTAAGGGGTGCATCTCCCTAGAGTAGGTGGGCCCATAACCCTTGGGTAGGTGTTCTGCAAATAGATCTTTCTACTGTTGGGCTTACAGCCAATCCATGGAAGTGAGTCCATTTCTAGGCCCAAAGGGTAACCCAGGCCATAGTCTCAGGGGTTCCACCAGTCTCCATTGGACCAGTAATTCTGGTCAGTTTTGTATTTTTGAATTTTCACTGACCCTCCACTTTACCAAGCATGATATCCTTTCCCAGGAAATGGTCCCTTCTGACAAGATGAGCAAAGTAGGTGAGACAAAGTAGATAGATAAATGGATAGGTAGATAGAGAGAGAGAGAGAGATGGATAGAGGGATAGCATAGATATACAGACAGACAGAGATGTAGAGGTAGATATAGTAGATTGCAGGGTTATTCCTCAAGAAGACATAGTCTCCTTTCAATAAACGGATTATGAATCTATGGATTAACTTAGATCTTGAAATGGGAAGAAAATCGAAAACCAAACCAACTGTCATGGAGTCAATTCTGACTCATAGCAAGCCCCATTGGGTTTCCAAGACTGTAAATCTTTACTGAATAGATTGCCTGATCTTCCTCCCAGTGGAGGACTTGAACCATCGATCTTCTGGTTAGCAGACAAATGCCTTACTCACTACACCACCAGAGCCCCTTTGAAATGGGAAGAGAGACCATAAATTTCCATTCTGGTGACTGATGGCAGCTTTTTGTTCACTAGTTCTCAATTTTTAAAAATATAATATAATATAATATAATAAATATATCTCAGCAACCCTAGTCAGCAGTCTATCTAACTTCAAGGAATATCATGGTTTATTAACCAACACCAAAGATCCCTATTAAGGCATCTTGAATTGCACTGTGACTTTGCTGCCCATTATAGACAATATGTCTACTTTGGCTCTGACAGTTATGTGCTACCACTAGGTTCTACCATTCTGGAATCCTGTCACTCTCATTGATACTGTGAAGCTAAGTTTTATGCCAGCATCTCCCACCATCAGTCTTCCCCCACACCCCAAAGACAACCTCCATCAAACTTCTAAACAGCTGCCAGTACTCCTTTGACCAGTATATTTCTTATTGTTTTAGCTAAGGGAGTGTCTTCTGGATCTTCCCAAGAGTCAGGTGGTAGGTTTCTAGGTCTTACATAATAAATTAATTCTAACATAACAATGTCTATGAGTCTTCCTACCTTTTACTCAATACTATCCCAAGGATGTTCCAGTATCTTTACTTCATTTACTGAGGTGCATCATCCTATAAAAACTACAAGGGGGCATCCCAACAAATTTTTAAGATCAACTTGAAATACTGTTTCTAGACCATTAAAACCCAACATGAAGAAGTTCTTCCTTGTCAATAAATGCTCTCTGCCCAGTATTATATCTTCCTCCCCAATTCAAGGCCAACACCTTCCAGATCTGCTCTTACACGTATTCTTTAAATCTCAAAAAGAACCCACTGCTGTGGAGTCGATTCCAACTCATAGCAACCATATAGGACAGAGTAGAACTGTCCCACAAGGTTTCCAAGGCTGTAAATCTTTAGATTCTAACACATTCTTTGGAGTGTTGTCTATTCTTCAAAAGCTGTACTTTGATAATTGAGCTTTGATAAGACCTTCTTCTGGTTATTAGCCTGGAGGTAATGAGGGATAGACCATGAGGAGAACTAGCATCATCTTGCAAAACACTTGACTTAAATGATATTGTTGCACCCTCTCTAAGAAAGGGGAGATTGCTCTCCTCAGACAAGAGGTGGCTACTCTTCTACATCCTAGAGAGTTCAGGGAAATCTGAGATTCACGAGTCTCAGGCTCATCAGCCCAAATATTCCTAACACAAGTCACAGGGCCATATTCTTTTCTGATCAGGCCATTAACTTTGACACATGATGCCTGTCAAGGTTGTGCATTGAGTCTCCTGTGCAGCTCTGCTACATTTAAAATTAGATCCTGGGCCTGATTTTCAACATAGTTTATAGGAAATGAGAGTCTCCTTCAAAGTTACCATGGACCATTCTGGCTTTCACAGTGCCATTACTTGTCAATTGATTATCACGAGCTTCTCATTTTCTCATAAGTTTTTCAATACAGTTAACAAAGTCATCCCACTCAAAAATTCTTATAATTATCGTTGTGCCTGTAACAATCAAGTACAACACATCCCAGTGCTTTTTCTTCAACATACACCTTACCCCAACTCTCTCAGGTGAATATCTCAGTAATTCTGATGCCACAGCAGTTCAAGGATTATCACCACTTGACTTACCACCAGAAATGGGATAGTTACTTATTGCCATTATATCAGACTCCTCAGAGTCTGATTCTAGGACTACTCCTGATACTGTTTTAACCTGAGTTCCCCAGGGAGCACAGCCTAAAGCGAAGGACTTGTGTATAATCTGAGCAATCAGAAATAAAGAACAAGAATAATAAAGGACATAAGGGGAACTAATATGCAACGTGGTTACCACTAGGTGTGACTGATTGCTCAATTCTGTGGGCACATTCCCTGATAAGCCATAAAAACTACATTTTAGCACTGCCCATTGGTGGAGAGGCAGAAAGTGGAATTGTTTCTTTACTGGCTCCAGTCTCTCACCTCCTACTGGTCAAAGGCTCACTTTTGGGATGGGTATTACCTCCCTTGCAAGTCCAAGTTAAATGTGTTGGTGTGCTCAATGAGGCTCCACAGCAGTGTTAACAGAAAAGCCCAAGGTCAAGAGGCGAGAGGCATGGGCAGGAGGTAAGGCGGTTAGGTTGGCCAACCTGAAATCAATTTGAATCTTCGCATAGCTGGTTGCTACAAGGATAGCTGGAATAACAGGGAGAGGCTGAGAGGATTTGAAGTGGCAGATAGCAGGTTGATCATAGGAGGGCAATCACAGGGAGTGTGGAGAGGGAGACACAAGAGAAACCAAACGACCAAGCATAAGATGAAAACTTAGGCCTGAAGAATAAATTGACCTGTAGATGCATTTTGCTTGGCAGGTCAAACTTTCCTAAATTTTTTTAAATGTAAATGTCTTTAGTCAGAGCATACATTGTTTTTTTCCAATTTGCCATAGTCACTATGAATCCCTACTGTGTTACACCTAGTACAGTCTACACTTTTCCTTTACCTGCCTGACTCTTGAAAGCATTTGAGGTTTCCTCTGAGGACCAGATTATCTTGGTAACAAGGGATGGTGGATTTAGCTAGCTGCAAGTTTTCCATCCACATTACTCTCAGCAGCCTGGAAAAAGTGAGCTAAGGCGTGGATTCCCTGAGCTCCTTGGGTCTTCCTAGTATGCACAGGGAAGCAGGGAAGCAATGGGGCTAGTTCATTCCCAGAACACCGGGCACATGCTGGAAACAGCAGTAGTCTCTTTTTAAGAAAATGTCTAACATTTTCCGGAAATGAGGAGAAGGCATTCGAGTATTTTTAAGAACTGCTCATTTATGTATGGAGCTTGCTTCCTGGTTGTGATTAAACACAGAGATGACTGTATGTGGTTCTCTTCCCCACCATTTTATTATTAGTTCAGCAATGGCACAGTGATTAAAGCACTCAGGTGCCAACCAAAAGGTCAGCAATTCAAACCCACCAGACATGCCATGGAAGAAAAATGAGGCAGTCTTCTTCCATAAAGACTTATAGCTTTGGAAACCCTATTGGGCAATTCTACTCAGTCCTACAAAGTTGCTTTGAATCAGAATCAACTCAATGGCAGTGGGTGTATCTGTGTGAGTGGCCCGCAATTTAGTGACCATTTTCCCTCTAATCCGGAAGCAAGGTAAAAGTTATGTTTGCTGTACTGTTATAACAGAACTTGAAATCTGTTGTCTGTACATACTGATCATAAGTTAAAGTCAATCCTTGAAGTAGACCCTGTGGATTTGTAAGTAGGAGGTGTGGTGAGGCTATGGCTAAAGCACTGGGCTGCTAACCCAAAGGTTGGCAGTTCAAAACTACCAGCTGCTCCATGGGAGAATGATGAGGCAGTCTGCTTCTGTAAAGATTTCCAGCCTTGGAAACGCTCTGTGACAATTCTACTCTGTCCTACAGTGTTGCTATGAGTCAGAATTGACTTGATGGCAGTGGGGAGATCTGTAAGGGATGCTGAATTTCTTAAACTCATCCCAAGGGGGACTATACATACCATCAACATTTTATTTGGAATTATGTATCATGAAGGCTCAGCTCACTATATTACATATCTTGAGGCTCACTAGGTGCCAGGCATTGTATTTAGCTTTGTTGACACAAATAGAGTTAAGATATGGGGTGCTGCCCTTGGAGAACAGAGAATCCAGTAGGAGTACACATGACAAAATGAAAGGTCTGTGCAAAGTGTTGGGGCAAGCACTGAGAAGGGAGGGGAAGCATCATAGAGGAAGTGACATTTGTCTTGAGTCTTAAAGGATGAATAGCTCCTGAGGTAGAACTGAGGATAAGGGAATGATGGCAGTTCAGATCAGTGAGCAGAGGACAAAGACAAGATGTAGGACCACTTATCCCTCCTGTCTGACTGGGCCGCCTTGACAACTATTGCCTCTGTTTGGCATCTCACTTGGGGTGCTACAGTGGCCATCTTTATCAGTGATCTCTGCCAGACTCTGCCAACCCCTCTGAGACAGGCAAATTGTAACAGCAGCCTGTGAACAGCAAACTAGTCACCGGTATCCTGAACTGGATGCACTAGAGCTGGTTGCACATTCAGTCTCAGCTGTAAATTTTCAAATGTAACATCATAACAATGACAGCTAGAACAAAGTGCCTAAATGCTTTAGATTTATTTTCTCATTCTCACAAGCTTGAAGTTCAGTGGGCAGGAGCAGTGGTAATTTACTGTGTTGTCACACTCTTCTGAGTATCTAAAGAGAAAACTGTAGCTGAAGAGCTGTGGGCAATCAGGTGTATTTATTCCCTGTGGAATATTTAAACATTTCTTCTTTCTGGTTATTTGATAATTGATTGTCTTTTTTACCTTCCCCGACTTCATGTTGTAAATCAATGAGACTATATACCAATGTGCACAACTGAATTGCCTGCAGTGCTTTAAAAAACAATGATGTGTGATCTCCAGCAATTAAGCCACAATCTCTAAAAGTAGGACCAAGACATCTATATTTTAAAAGCTCCTCACATGACTCTGATGTGCAACTAGGGTTGATTATGGTGCTTCCAGTCCAAGAGACAGGAAGAAAGAGAAATTTACATTCATTGGATAAATATCATATGGATATCTTTTTTCTTTATTCTAACATAGTTTCAATAATAATGATAAGGGGATATGTGATTAGAATTTCTTTTTGAGTTTGGTTGAAATACTTTGATAAGCTACTTGAGGTAGGAAGTAAGCCCTCCTAAGGGCATGCTCAAGAAACTGAAAAATTGTTTCCAAAACCCATGCATATGACAAAGAAAAGAATTAGATGTTAATTTTGAGGGGCTAGGGAAGAGAACTCAAAGTGGGATGGGAAAGGCTGTTTTTGTTGTTGTTAGGTACAGTCTTCTGCGACTCAAAACGACCCTATGTACCACAGAACGAAACACTGCCTGGCCCTGCACAAGACTCACAATCCTTGCTATACCTGAGCCTATCGTTGCAGCCACTGTGTCCATCCATCTCTTTTTTGTTGACCCTTCACTTTACAAAGCATGATATCCTTCTCCAGGGAATGGTTCCTTCTGACAACATGACCAAAGCAGGAGAAACAAAGTCTGGCCATTCTTGCTTCCACGGAGCATTCCAGCTGCACTTCTTCCAGGATGAATTTGTTAGTTCTTCTGGCAGTACACGGTACTTTCAGTATTCTTTGCCAACACCATAATTCAAAAGCTTCAACTTTTCTTCAGTCTTCCTTATTCATTGCCCAGTTCTCAGATACATATGAGGCAATTGAAAATACCATGGCTTGAGTTAG
>NW_006922038.1:2409244-2409786 GCF_000298275.1 Orycteropus afer afer
ATGAAAGCAGGAGCTAAAGGGTCAGGAAAGTCTCTGCTGAAGTCTACTCTCAACCAGGGTAATGGCCAATAATCATTGAGAGTAAGTTAGATGTTCAAGAGTGGGGGAAAAGTTTAGAAGATACTTTTACATTGTGGTAGAACAGACTTTGCTAATGTCAGAGGTCACTTTGGTGATAGGCTTACAGTCAGAACTGCATTTCTGAGGCTCCATAGAGACCACAGGGAGAGATGATGGAGCCCTGGTGGCACAGTGATTAAGCTCTCAGTTGCTAATCAAACGTTCAGCAGTTCGAAATCATCAGCCACTCCAAAGGACAAAGATGTGGCAGTCTGCTTCCATAAAGATTTACAGTCTTGGAAACCCTATGGGGCAGTTCTACTCTGTCCTATAGGGTCACTATGAGTCAGAATCAACTTGATGGCAATGAGTGTAGAGAGTCAAGATGACTATACACGCACATCTAGGTTTTTGAGCTCCTGGACCACAATCATAGACCAGCACTTACTGAAGGGTTTTACATGAAACTTGAGTCCTAAGGA
>NW_006922038.1:2412151-2424865 GCF_000298275.1 Orycteropus afer afer
GAAGATGAGCTCTTTCATTTGTAGTTGTTGATGTTAGGTGCCGAGTCATCTTCAACTCACAGCAACCCTAAGCAGGGCAGAACAAAACACCGCCCAGTCCTGTGCCAGCTCCACAGTCCCTGCTATACTTGAGCCCATCACCACAGCCAATGTGTCAATCCATCTCATTGAGGACCTTCCCCCCTTTTGTCAACCCTCCACCTTACCAAGCATGACATCCCTCTCCAGGGAATAGTCCCTTCTGACAACATGACCAACGTAGGTGAGACCAAGTCTGGTCCCTTCCAAGGAGCATTCTGGCCGCACTTCCTCCAGGGCAGATTTGTTATTTTAGTAGTCCATGGAACTTTCAGCATTCTTCGCCAGCACCACAACTCAAAAGCATCAATTCTTCTTTGGTCTTCCTTATTCATTGACCAGCTCTCACATGCATATGAGGCAACAGAAAATATCATGGCTTGTGTCAGACACACCTTAGTTCTCGAGGAAACATCTTTGCTCCTCAGCACTTGAAAGAGGTCTTTGGCAGCCAACTTGTCCAGTGCTGTACGTCGTCATCTGATGTCCTGACTGCTGCTTCCACTGGCGTCAATTGTAGAACCAAGCAATGTGAAGTCTTTGACAACCTCAATCTTTTCTATATTTATCGTCATGCTGCTTATAGGTCCAGTTGTAAGGATTTTTGTTTTCTTTATATTGAGATGTAATCCATACTGCAGACTGTAGTCTTTGATCTTCATCAGTAAGTGCTTCAAGTCATCCGCACTTTCAGCATGCAAAGTTGTGTCATCAGCATATCTCAGGTTGTTAATTATTCTTCCTCCAATCTTGATGCCACGTGCTTCTTCATATAGTCCAGCTTCTCAGATTATTTGCCCAGCATATAGATTGAATAAATATGGGGAAAGGATACAACCCTGATGCACTCCCTTCTTGACTCTAAATCATGCAGTGTCCCTGTGGTGGTTATGTTTTTGTGTCAACTTGGTTAGGCCTGGTTGAGTGGCTGGGCAGCTGGATGTGGTCTGCTTCCCATATATAAGCAGCAGCTTTGGGAATGGTGTCAAGCTTATGGCTTCTCCTTACATACAGGAAGTAGACCACATACCCAAAGGCAGCTACTCAGCTGCTCACAGTAGATTCCACCATGGAGTTGATTACCAGTCTCATCATGGGGAATACTACATCCAGCTGCCCAGCCACTCCACCAGGCCCAGCCAAGTTGACGCAAAAACATAACCACCACAGGAATCATAATGGCTGTTAGTGTATCCACAAAAGTCTGGGCTATTCAATATAAATAACACCATGTAGTGGACACTACCATTTAGGTCTAATTACATATTTAGAGAAATTATTTCTGTAGTTCTTCAAAAGCATGTTCATGGTAAAACTGACCTAAATTTATATCACAGCCAAGACATTGTCATCTTATTCTGAAGTATATTAAGATATATGATATGCTGTTTTCTCTTATAAAATAGGTCACAGTATTTTTTCCTCAACCTTCATCTTGCAATTTTCTCAAAACAAAGGAAATCTCAACTTCTAGAAATGGAAAACCCCAAACAACCTCAAAACATAGTTCTCCCCAATCTACTACTTTTGCTGAAAATCAGATCAAAACAAATTAACTTTTTAAACTAATTCTAGCCACATACACACACATAAGGCTGAATTAGTTATATATACATGGCCTCTTTATTTAACCTATAAATTTTATAACCTCCTCTAATTCTTCCAGAGTAATAAAAGCCACTTCAAAGATATTAAGTCAACCTACAGGATGAGTTAAGGAGCTCTGGTGGAACAGTGAGGAGCTCTGGTGGCATAGTGCTTAAGGCTAACCAGAGCCACTCCATGGAAGGAAGACGAGGCAATCTACTTCTGCATAGATTTATTGCCTCAGAAACCCAAAGGGGACCACTATAAGTTGGAATTATAGTGAATTCAGGTTTGTTTTGTTTTGTGGTTAAGACATTTTGCTGCTAACTGAAAGGTCAGTGGTTCAAATCCACCAGCCACTTCACAGGAGAAAGATGAGGCAGTCAGCTTCCCTAGAGATTTATGACCATGAAAACCCTCTGTGACAGTTCTTCTCTGTCCTATAGGTTTGCTATGAGTCAGAATCAACTTAATGGCAGTGGGTTTTGGTTGATAGGAACAACCACCAAAACAGTTGCCATCAAGTTGATCCCAGTTGTTGGCAACCTCATGGGTCTCAGAGCAGCACTATATTCCACAGGTTTATTTTTTGGAAGCATATTGCCAGATCTTTCTTCTAAGCATGGCTGGGTGGACTTGAACCTCAGGTTTTGGGATAGCAGCCCAGCACAGTAACCGTTCACACTATCCAGTAAGAAAAATTAGCCTCTTTTATTGGTTCTTACCGTTTATCACACGTCCTTATTTGTGTGTCATAGAGACCACACGCTGCCAGTCAAAATCCATTTTCCTCTCCTTCCTGGTTCCTGGGGAATAGATATCCCTATTTCCTCTTCAGTTATGTAGCCATCTGAGTAAATTTTTACCAACAGAATGTGAACAGAAATAATATGTGCCACTCGTAGGCTTTGCCCACACTTGCTCTGCCAAAGTCCTTCCTCCTCCTGGTTGACCAGAATGGTAAGTCTCAAGGAAATCTTGGCAGCCATGTGTTGAAAATGACAGATTCACTATCACATTTGACTTCCTTAATGACGTTGCCGTGGCTGCTGCTGACCTAAACTCCCTCCTACACAGAAGAATACTTTTTCTATATTTAATCTACTGAACTTTGTAAGTTTATTCATTTAACACCTGCTCTGATCACTATAAAAAACTGGTACCTTCAAGAATGTACCATGACTGACACTGAAATTATATGGTATTAGCTTAATATTCAGACTGTAGGCAGGAAAAAAATGGATACCAAAGGCTGGACAATTGGAGACTCCTGTTATCACTGCAAAAACATTTCATAAAACTGTCATGTAGGATACCTCAAAAAGTAGACCAGAATTGTATTGAGCATGTAGCTCTAAGGAAAACAGTTGGAAAGAGCAAGAATATCAGTGTGTGTTGGCTGCTATTCATTGCTTGTAGCAAAGAATTTCAAGAAAGAGAATGTAGCCAATAATTGACTAGTTGGCCAGCAGAAGTGCAAGTGAATAAAAAGAGTCCCAAAATTCATGACTTCTCAGAATTGGAAAAATCAACAATTTGGGTACCTCAAGTATTAGAAGATAAGATTTCTGGGTCAAAAGTAAAGATACCAGCTTTGTGGTAACGATAATAGCAAGGATGCTGCCTTCCTACTCAAGTCTATTGTTTCAGATCTCAATGTATCGTTCACTAAATTGAGGGAGCGGGTGGGCTGAGGAAGGAAGGCAAACCTTAGAAGAGGTCTAGAAAAGTATTTGGGGTTTGTTTACCAGCACACATAACTGACAGGAAACAAGTAGATCACAAGCCTCTCAAGTCATTAAGTAAATACATTGTAAACCACAGTTACCCGGGACACCAGCAGAAAGTGGGCTCTGAAAGGTGCCAACTCTTAATGAGAACATATGCCACCATGTTCACCTCAGATGTGGCCATGGAGGATAAGGGATAAGAACACTCTCCAAGAAAGCAGAGCCAGAAGATACAAAGAACAATGGAAAAGAAAATTTACAGAGGGCAGATCAGAGTCTCTCAAGACATTTTCTTCTAACGGTTGAAGCCTCCACAATTATCTGTCCAACAGGATTCCATCATTGCTATAGAGCAAGGCCACTTTGGGAGTAATTACTGTGGCGATTCTGTCCACTTTCAAACATTGGTTGGGCAAAAGAAGGACAGATAACTTGTCTTTTAGTTTGAAAGGTGATAGACCTTAAGGAACAAGCCTTGGTGGCATAAAGTTTAAGAACTCAGCTGCTAACCAAAAGGCGATCCATTTGAGCCCAGGAGTGGCTCCGTGGAAGAAAAGATGTGGCAATCTGCTGTCATAAAGATTACAGCCTAGGAAACCCTGTGGGACAGTTCTACTTTGTCCTTTAGTGCTGCTGTGAGTTGGGATTGATTTGATGGCACACAACAAGAGCCCTTAAGGAGCCATATCTGGACCTGAAGGAGGGACCCAAGCATCACCTGAATGTCCTAGACTTTGAGATAGATGCAGTAACTGGAGATCATTTTGTGTTTTTCCCTGTGAGGAGCGTGGGAGTGCCTTTTATGTAAGCGAAGATGATGGTCAAAGGATCTAATTGTGATAGAGATTGTTAGCTATCTACTAGAATCCATTCTCCCATCTTTCTAGGCACATAGACATTTCTCAGCCTTCCCTGCAGTGAAGTGACTAAGTTCTCTTCAGTGGACTCTGAATAAAGTAATATATGCAGCTTCCAGGCTTGGTCCATAAAACCTCTCATGCTTGTTCCTATATGTCCTTTTCCTCTACTGGATGACTAATGAGGCAATGCCTTGGATGACTTCTAGATGCCACACAGGTTGGAGATGGCAGAGTCACCATCAACCTAAGTCCTTAAATGACTGTGTGGATGAGAATAGCCATCAAACTATTATTAGGGCTTTTTGTTTTGAAAGTAACTTTAATTTAGGTTTATTTTAACTGGAATTTAATGTTTTCTGACACATCATGTTACAAGTAGTTATGTCTATTTTTGCACAATTTGCCAGTTTTATTTTATTTTATTTTTCCTCAAGGAAGGCTATAATTGATCCATTGAATCCTAGATCTTTACTCTGTTCCTTACCACTCCTTCATGACCAGATTACATTTGTGGTCCTTTCTTATGATTTCCCTGAATATACTCTTAACCTCTTGTGTCATATTCTCTCTCTGTCTCGCTCACTCACACTCATATTGTTGTTGTTGGTTGTCATTGGATTGATTCCAACTCATAGCTACCCATGTGACCCATGTGTTGCAGAGTAAAACTACACCATAGGGTTTTCAAGGCTGTGAGCTTTTAGAAACAGATTGCCAAGCCTGTCGCCTGGGTGCCACTGGGTGGGTTTGAACCACCAACCTTTTGGTTAGTAGTTGAACACTTGACCACTATGTCATCCAGAGACTGACTCTCTTCCACATACAACCTCCTGAAAAAAAAATCCTACTGTGATTACATCCAACTCTCCATCTACTTCCACATTCAACAAGCTGACTGGCTGGTTTCACTTTCAATTCATGAGCACTGATCTAAGTGCTGCCCAGCTATCTTACTACATTTCTGTAATCCATTCATTTGTTCAGTCTTCTACCTCCCACTCCATACCTTCTCTCCACGTCACAAATATTCAGCATCTCCCCTCTCCTCCTCATTCTTAGCTGATGAGTTTGATTTCTATTGCAGTAAGAAAAAAGAAGCAACCAGAAGAGAATATCCATTAGCTCCGCCACCTCCTCTACTGCCTACCTGCATCTGTTCCATGCAATCCTTCCCTCCTGGGTAAACGGTCTGTGCTCCTTTCTAAGGCCAAATCCTCCATATGTGCACTGGGCACCATTTCCTCTCATCACTCAAGGGTATTACTGCACCAATTCTCTCCACTCTCTTCTCTAGCATCAAATTTTCCTTCTATACTGACACTTTTCCATCATATATCACAGTACATGATACAGTATATTGTTGTTGTTGCTGTGTGTCATTGAGTTGATTCCAATTCCTCAAAACCTTACAGGATAGAGCAGAACTTCCACATGGGCTTTCCTAGGCTGTAATCTTTATGGCTGCAAAGCTCCTGGTAGATTCAATCCACCGGCCTTCCTGCTAGCAGCTGAGTGCTTAACCATTGTACCACCAGGGCTCCGACAATGCAAAATAGTCCATTTTTAAAAATTAGGAAAAGGAGACAATTCAACTCCATATCCTTCTCCAACTACCAACCCATTTCTTTGCTAGCTTTTACAGATATACTAAAAAAAAAAAAAAAAGTTGCCTATATTCACTGTGTTCTTTTCTGTAATTTCCTTCTCTCTTTAAGCCCCTCCAGGCAAGCTTTTGTACTCACCATTTCATTGAAACAGTCTGTATCAAGATCACAAATGACCGTCATGTCGCCAAGCTCAATGGTTAGTATCAATCTTTATCTTTCTCAACCTGGCAGTAGCATTTGCTATATCACTCACTCCTTTTTTTTTTAATATTTTATTTTCTTGGCTTCCAAGGACACCTCTCTCTTGATTCTTTGCTTCCCTTTCTGTCCACCTTCCTCATTTCCCTAACCTCTAAATGTTGGAGTGTCCCAAGCTCAGTCCCTGGAGCCCTTGCCAAGTTTCATAACTCTAAATACCATATCTCAGCAGGCATCTTCCTTTAGTGCCAGGCTTGTATATCCAACTGCTTTCACATCCTCTCCATTTGAAAGTCTCATAGTTACTTCAAAATTGCATTTCTAACAGTCAAACTCCTAATTATTCTTACTCTCAAACCTGCTCAAAAAAAGGAGCTCCATGTTTTAGTTGCTTAAGCCAGAGCATTTGTCATCCTTGACTATTGTCTTCCCCTAACACCTTATACAGTAGTACATCAGCAGATCCTCTATGGTATTTTTCCAACTGTATCCAGAATATGACCACTTTTTACCACCTCCATAACCTGTCTCTTGGATTGCTGCAGTACTAATCTGTGGTCAAAACTGTTCATTCACTCCTAGTGTTCATGTCCTCTCTTTCCATAGTAACAGGACTTTCAACTAAGTACCTGGCCTTTCTAACTGTAGATGATAATTCCTAACATTTCTTACAGCTTGGTGTAGCAAAGGGGATGTGGACAGAAATGTCATTATTCCTCCCATATAGTTTTGTCAGTATTTTGTTCCCATTCCTCTAGTTGGGCAATGGATATTGTGTTTATGTAGAGTACTGTGTAAATTTAGCTTCAAGCACCACCACCCTCCACCTCATCCCCACTGTCAGCTAGATTGTTACCTTTCTTAATAAAACATCTGAAGCTACCACTGTCTAGAAACCCGGTGTCACAGGTACTTTCCAATTTACAGTTCCCCAAAATCCCTGTAGTCACACATCTAATACATTTGTAATATGTGTGCAGTCCCTAAAGACATTTGATTGGCAAATAATGACTTAATGTATATTAAACCAATACCTACTGTCATCAAGTCAATTCTGACTGATATTAGTTCTGCCATATGCACATGGGAAAACTCAAAAGATTGAGACTTTTTGAGATCCAAAGGAATACTCTTCAAAGGAATTCCAGGCCTAGAGAGACGGCAATTCCACATAGTAATATTCTACAGCTATTGCTCTTAGGCTGACTCTGTTGCCCTGATGTTTTTCCAAAGCTGTATGGATCATTACTGAAGAGTTGTTTGATTGGGTTTAGAATCTAAGTCTGCTTTCTTCTGAAATGTCACTACAGGCTTTGAAAATGTGCAGAGATTATTGCAAACAGATTAATCTTTCTTAGGAAAGATCTCGCCTTGTGCCAAGGAACTCCCATTTTAAACAACTAAGAGGTGAATTACTGAGGTGAATTATTAAGCTGGCAAATGCTATATTTAGAGTTACTAAAGACATAAATTCAAACTGCTAGTTCAGGTGAAGTTCAAATTCATCTAAATGAATAATGTGTAGGAGGTTTGTCTAGAGCTTGGTAGTGCCCTGTTACATATTCATGCCGAGTTTTCACTAAAAAGAAATATTGGTGTTTCCATGTTAAGTTTAGACTGTTTTTATAAATGGCTTCAACACCAAATTCTTAGAAAGTGGTAACAAAAATTGCTTTGAGTGGAACTCATGGACTTTTAGCATTTTGTTCAGGAATAAGAATTATTAAGGAATAATTTAATTCACTAAATTCCTGTAACAAATACTTATCTAGTAATGGCAACCACTGTTCTGGGAACCAGGTTTACAGCAATATACAAACCAGAAAGTGGAGATTATAATTTGGTGGGGGAGACAGATAATAAGCAAGTAAACATGAGGCTGTGAAGGAAAGAGCCAGCAAAACAGGAAGGAATGGAGTCTTAGGGACAGTTGGATTGCCAGCACCTTCCACTTTGAAGGACCTCAACAGGATGAACAGATGAATGACCAAATATGATAGACTCCACCTGCAGAACCTCTGACTCAGGCAGAAGAACATTCGCTTTATAGGCAAAGAGGGGAAAGGGTGGGGTTGGTGGAGAAACGTGCTTCTAGTTCCCACAAACAAGATCCTGATTATGTACTGGCTCCAGGTAATTTTCAGAAGGAAAAACCATCAGAGATGCAAACTCTTGTTTTTCAACAGAGTTTTTCCTCTCTTCTGAAATGTTGGGATTGTTTGTTGTTGCTGTTTGCTATCAAGTTGCCTCCCCCTCATGGCAACTTCACGTGTAACAGAATCGAACATTGCCGGCCCGTACTATCTTCATGGGGAGCTCTGGTAGCATAGTGACTAAGGCACTTGACAGCTAATCAGGAGGCTGGCGGTTCAAACCCACCAGCCACTCCTCGGAAGGAAGGTTGGGCAATCTACTTCCGTAGTGATACTGCCTCGGAAACCCAAGGAGGGGTCACTATGAGTCGGGTCCGACTCAACAGCACATAACAACAACAACAACAACCATCTTCATGACTGTTAGTATGTTCAAGTCCGTTGTTGTGGCTATGTCAATCCATTTCATTGAGAGTTTCCCATCAAAATATCTTGGTCTTCTTCTTTACCAACCATGATGTCCTCTTCTGATGATAGATCTCTCCTGATGATGTGTGCAAAGTAAGTGAGCAGACCTCTCACCATCCTCACTTCTAAGAAGCATTCTGGCTGTATTTCCTTTAAGACTGGTTTGTTCATCCCTCCAGCAGTCCACAGTTGCTCTTCACCGACACCACAGTCCGAATGTATCAATCCTTCTTCTGTTTTCCTTCTTCATTGTCTAGCTGTAGCATGAAGTTGGGACACTTCCCAGTTTGATGCTCTGCATTACCTAAAGCAAATTAGTCCTTTACTTTGAACAAAGAATACCTTGTTGGGAAGTGAGTCTGCAAGTTAAAATGTTTTCTGATGCGCTTTCTTTGTTTCCTTAAAAAAAAAAAAAAAAAAAAAAAGAAAGAAAGAAAAACTCACTGCTGTCAAGTTGGATCCTCATAGGGACCCCTCCTTGGGTTCCTGAGGAGGTATCACTATGGAAGCAGATTGCCCAATCTTCCTTCCGAGGAGTGGCTAGTGGGTTTGAACCACCAGCCTTCTGGTTAGCAGTCAAGTGCCTTAGGCACTAGGCCAGAAGTAATCAGCAACCAGAGCTCCCTTTTCTTTTCCTCAGGTTAGTTTATCCGTCTAGTGATTTGCTGTAATTTCTAGCTGCTTCACAGAACAAAGTCAGCACTCCTTGTGTCCATCCACCCTATTGTACTGGTAGAGTCTGGCTGGGTCTGTTTTCTCTTAACACTTCCAGGAAGATGGTATGTTTACTGTGGATCTTATTTACCCTGCAGAAACAGGAAAAACAGGAACAAAAAAATAGACACATCCAAGGCTGAACCAAATATCTTTTTGAAAACCATGAAAAATAGTATCACTTTTGGCCTTGACTAGCCTCTGATGAGTGCTGTCCAAACCACAGTCCCCTTGTCATGACAGGAAATGGTTGCCTACCCCAGCCAGGCCCAGGAAGTGTGGGGGATTCAGGGTGGGAGTTAGAGGCTAATGGAAGAAAGGAGGTGACCTAATTCATGGCAAATGAATCTCTCAGGCAGGACTAGATCATAAAGTCAGCAAAGTTGCTCAGTCACATTATGACTTTCATGGGCTCTTCCTCCATAATGCTAATATTAAAAATTCTGTCTTACATGAGCAACTATGCATAACTACACATGTGGACCTCACCAGATGGAATACAAAAGAGTCAAATAGACTACATCGAAGGATTCAGACAATGGAGAAGCTTGATATCCTTAGTCAGAACAAGGCCAGGGGCCAACTTCAGAACAGACCATCAATTGCAATATTTAAATTATGTAAAGCTTAAGCTGAAGAAAATTAAAAGAGGTTCACAAGAGCCAAAATGTGACCATGAGTATGCGAATACAGCACTATTTTATATAAGGGACTTGAGCATCTGCAGATTTTGGTATCTCCATGGGAATCCGGAACCAATCCTCAATGGCCACTGAGGGATGACTGCATGCTCTATCCTCCAACAGGAGGATAGTTAGCTGGATATAGAATACAGAACATATATATAAAACAGTTGCTGCTGAAAAAAAAAATTCTGTCTTACAACTATGCTGGTACAAAGATGAATATCATCCAGTCTGGATTTATTATTATTTATTATTATTAGAGTCATTTTTATTATTCTTCTGATTTTAAAATAAATAAAAATCGAAGCATTTTCATGGGTCTGCAGGCACTGTGTCTCTTGTGCATACTGGAGAAGTGGCCCTCAAGTTGGTACGTCAGCACATTTGCCCCCGTTTGGGGGACCATTATTTTCACACAAATATCTCAGGGAACTAAGCTTCTGTTTCTAATGCCTGTTCAGCCTGCTGACCATCAAAATATCTTGGCCAAGGACAGAGTTAGGAAGGATGTGATAAACCATTGGACTTCCCATTGCTACTTCCTCATTGCCCGTTTGGGACTTGGTTTCTGCTGCCACTTCTCCACTGAAATAATAAGGTCATCAGTGACCTCTAGATTGCCTAACCTCATGAATGCTGTTTAATGCTTATATTTTAGACCTCCCTGTGGTATTTTATACTATTGTTCTATCTGAGTACCCACAATGTTTCAGGCTCTGTGCCAGATGTTGGAGGCAAAATTACCAACTAAACTGACAAGATTTTTGTCGTGATGGGTTTTTTTTTTAACTGATTTGGGTGAAAGTTTACAGAGCAAATTAGTTTTCCAAACCTGATGTACACACATTTCTTTTTATTATAAAAAGTTTCCAATGCACACAAAGTAGAGAGCATAGTGTGATACGCCCCTTGTACACAGCACTCAGTTCAACAACTATCTGCATTTTGCCAATCTTGGTAAACCAACACTCTTTAATCAGGGTTGGCCCAGCCTCTTTCCATGGCTAGTCTGCTTAATTCCTCTTCTCGGTTTTGTGAACCTTAGCTCCTGACTCAGCAAACCTCTACATATTCCTCCCACACCCACTTTCTTCCAAGCCCCTGAAATAGGTTCCATTTTGACCATGGGTCCATCTCTCCATGCCCATCTTTTTCATCTATTGAATAAAATGGAAGAGTTGGACCAGATGATCCTTTTCTGCAGCAAAATTCCAGGATTCTTAAATTTTCCATGTTTGGCTTTTGGCTCAAACACAATGCTGGCTGTAAGAATTCTTTTACACTGGATTCCCGGGTGACAAGACTGGTTCTTTAGGATTGCTATTCCTCCCCTGGTTCCCTATGCTGGAGTCCTCCACCAATACCACCAAGCAGCCCCCTTTTGGACCCTTTACTGCTACCCAAGCACCCTGTGCCCATCCTTAGTGCAGTATTTACCACCAATATGTGCATTCCTGGGAGCTCTGGTGGCATAGTGCCTAAAGCATTTGACTGCTAACCAGAAGGCTGGTGGTTCAAACCTACCAGCCCTACCAGGAGATTGGGCAATCTACTTGTGTAGTGATACTGCCTCGGAAACCCAAGGAGGGGTTGCTATGAGTCAGATCCGGCTTGCCGGCAGTGAGTTTCATTTTTTGTTTTATAGTGTTTAAGGCACTTGACTACTAACCAGAAGCCTGGCGGTTCAAACCCACTAGCCACTCCTTGGAAGGAAGATGGGGCAATCTACTTCCATAGTGATACTGCCTTGGAAACCCAAGGAGGGGTCGCTATAAGTTGGGTCCGACTCAATGGCACATAACAACAACATGTTTCCCACTAGGGGCACCTGTACAGTTGTTCCTAATAATCTACTAGCTGCTTAAGTCTTGAGAAGCTGAATCTCTTTTAGAGTTCTGACAGTAGGTAATAAGGACACATAATGTGATGCTTCTCCCTAATCCTGGCTCACAAAAGGTATGGACTTAGAGAAATTTTCTGACTTCCAACAGAACCTCAATTTATAACAAAAGAAATACAACAGTGAACACATCTACTGACCCAACCATATGCCACACTCCTCAGAGAAATGGCTCAGTTTTTTGAAGGCACAGATGAGGTACTAGATTGGAGATGATACCTTGCAAAGATGAGTGTCACTTTCCAGGATATAGTGTGCTCCCTAAACTGATGACTATTATGTGACACATTGTTCCCATAAGTTAGAATACATGGGTGTGGAGCCCACGGGGAAAAACACGAGTGACTTCACTTCCTATTACGTACAGTGAACCACTGGGGAATTTGTGCTTCCTGGCCTCCCACTCTAAGCTCATCAGTCTAGAGTCCCGGCTCCCAGAGAAAGAACATTTCCACCAGGAGATGCCATAAGAATTTCCTTCCACAACACCACCACTTAGTCATTTCAAGCTCCTTGGACCAAGAGATCAGCAAGCAAGGAAAGGAGTCACCACCCTGGAAGGATAACTGAACCTGATTCTTAGGATCAGGTAGGCTTGATGTCACACAGTGAGGAGACATAGGTGATCTACTAGGATGACTCTTGATATCTGTCTACACAATTTTTTTTTTTTAATTTCTTTTTTTTTATTATTTATTTATTTATTTTTTAATTAGGATTTGGGTGAAGATTTACAGCAGTTCACATATACTTTGTCTCATGTCATTGACCAAAATTTACAATGCAGCAGCTC
>NW_006922038.1:2425575-2430259 GCF_000298275.1 Orycteropus afer afer
GTCGAGTCAGCCCCAACTCATAGCGACCCCTCCTTGGGTTTCCAAGGCAGTATCACTACAGAAGTAGATTGCCCAACCTTCCTTCCGAGGAGTGGCTTGTGGGTTTGAACTGCCAACCTTCTGGTTAGCAGTCAAGTGCCTTAGGCACTATGCTACCAGAGCTCCTTTCCTGGAGATTAGGAGTCCAATACCAGGCTGTTGGCCATGTTGACTCTTTCTGAGGCTTTGAAGGAGAATCTCTTCCTTGCCTCTCTCCTGGATTCTAATAGCTCTAGGTGTTCCTTTACTTGCAGCTGCATCATCACATGGCATCCTCCCTCTGTCTCCATGTCTCTTTTCTGTTATAAGGACACTAGTCATAGTGGATTAGGAACCATACTACTCCAGTATGGCCTCTCGTTAGCCTAACTGATAATATCACCAAAGACTATTTCCAAGTATGGCCACATTTACAGTTACAGAGGACTTCCACAAATCTTTTTTGGGAAAACAATCTAATCCACAACACTCATCTAGCCCAGCAGTGGTGCTGGGAGAGGTGAAGGGATTCTAGAACGGATAATAAAGAGGGAGATGATGAGTATCTCCTGTAGCCTTGAAACCAGCTACAGAATTAAGGGCTACATGACAACCTTTCTCAGATAGATTTCTCCAGGATAAAAGTTCCCCTGCAGGAACTATTCCCAGATAGGGTGAAATTATGATATAAGCAAGTAAATCCAAGTGGCATAAATTGTGAAAGACAGGTGAAGAGATTCTTCAGAACAGAGGCATTCATTTCTCTAGTGGCTGGGAGTGTTGCCTGGTGAGCTGAGTCTCTCCAGAAATTTCCCTGAGATGCAAGGAATGACCTCATCCAAGACTATTCCCTCTCCCTGGGGACAGTCCTCATCAAATGACTGGTGAGAGCAGGGGTGTCAGCCTGGCCTCCTTGCCCTGCTTGGAGACACTGGAATCAGCGGAGGCCTCTGTTGGAATTGCCTCACAGTTCAACTTCCTCCACTGTCTAATCCTGCTCCTTTTGCCCAACAGGTGCTGATCCCAAGAGTATTCCACTGTATGCCACCTGCATACAAATCTCTACCTCAGAGCCTGTTTTCCAGGAAAAACAACTTCTGACAAAAAGAGCTTTCTTTAGGTAAAATGGTCAGAGGAAGCCTCTTGTAAGTGCCTTTAATCTGACAGCCAAATGATAAGAAAAAGCCAAGCAATCAAAGAGCAGCTGAAGAATGTTCTAGGGAATAACCCCTGTAAATGCCCTAAGGCAGGAAGAAGTTTGTCTATTGTGGACCTGAAAGGTGAGTGATTTAGCCCAGATTCTCAAGAAAACAGAGCCTGAGGCAAAGTTAACAGGCTGACACTTTATTTGGGAGGTGAAAACCCAGAGCTGGGAGAGTGAGGAAAAAGGGAAGTCAGGCAAGGAAAGATGGGAGGCAAAGCATGTGAAAAATGTCCAGTCTGGCCACTAGTTCTTAATGAGCAGAGGCTGGCAGCACAGCCAGTCACTCAAGTGTCTGTGTCAGCTTCAAGAGGAACTGTGTCTTGGAGCTATCACCAAGAAAGAGGAAGGAGGAGGAATTTTTCTGCACAGTTCTCTCCTGTATCCTGATTCTTGTCAGTCAAAATGTACGCACAGGGAGTGGTTGCATCATCTGACCCCTTCTTGTGGCTGGTTGTCCCTGATCTCAGCCCCTGCAGTGTGGTATTTCATCCAGGTCTGAAAGTGATAGAAAGTGCCAGAAACTCTGGGCATGCAGAGAGGTGGCCTGGCTGCATAAGATAGCTAAGGGGAAGGGTACATCACCACCAAGATAAGTTACTGGTGGGCTGCCCATCATGGTCCAGGAGGTGGACAATAGTTCTGGAAGGAAAGAGGATGCTGAAGGACTCTTAGGAAATGCATCTGGTTTGTGTGGCTGGAATGTAGAGAGTGAATGGAAGTGAGAGGTGAAATTAAAGGGATTGATGAACAAGTAGTCCTTGCAGGCCATGGTTAGGTATTTGGACTTTTTCTCCAAATGCAGCAGGAAGCCCTTGAAGTGTTTTAGGTTGTGACATAGGGCAATCTGATTTGCATTTCAAGATCTTTCTGGTAGGACGAGACAAAAGTGAAAGGGAGATGTGCTAAGAGATGACTGCAGCCACCAGGTGAGAGATGGAGCCACCAGCTGCTCCATGGGAGGAAGATGAGGCAATCTACTTCTGTAAAGATTTACAGCCTTGGAAACCCAATGGGAGTTGCTCTGAGTTGGAATCAACTCAGTGGCAGTGAGTTTGGTTTTGTTTGTATGTATGTGAGAGCTGGACAATGAATAAGGAAGATTGCAGAACTGATGTATTTGAATTGTGGTGTTGGCAAAGAATATTGAATGTACCATGGACTGCTAAAAGAACAAACACATCTGTCTTGGAGGAATGTTCCTTGGAAGCGAGAATGACTAGACCTCTTCTCATGTACTTTGGTCATGTTGTCAGAAGGGACCAATCCCTGGAGAAGGATATCATGCTTGGTAGTGTAGTGCCTAAGGCATTTGACTGCTAACAGAAGGCTGGTGGTTCATACCCTCCAGGCACTCGGAAGGAAAGGCAATCTACTTGGGTAGTGATACTGCCTCAGAAACCCAAGGAGGCGTCGCTATGCCCTCAACAAGACAAATTGATACAGTGGCTGCAATGATGTGAGGATGGCACAGGTCCATGCCATGTTTATTATGTTGTACATAGATAGGGTCGCTGTGAACCAACTCAACGGTGCCTAACAACAAGAATCCTTTCTGAAGCCTATCCAGAGACTTACGTGACTGGCTAGGCCTCCAGCCCCTGCTCATTAAGAAGTAGTGGCCAAACTGGGCATTCTTCAGGATGCATTGCTCCACATCTTTCCTTACCTCACTTCGAGTCTTCTACATGCCTTACATGTGTTTATATGTAGTAATGTAGTAGCTTCCAATAATACCAAACCCACTGCCATCAGGTCAATTCTGACTCATAGTAACCCTATAGGGCAGAGAAGAAGTGCCCCATATGGTTTTCAAGGCTGTAAATCTTCAAGGAAGCAGACTGCCTTATCTTTCTCTTATGGAAAGGTTGGTGGGTTAGAACCACCAACCCTTCAGTTAGCAGCCCAAAGTCCTTCCCATATTGCAGGTAAGAAAATAGGCTCAGAGAGGCCCTTGGATGTACATTTGCAGACAAAGTGGAATCTGGATCAAAACACAGATCTGGCTGACTCCAGAGAGCTTGCTATTCCACTTAACCACAATCTTCTCATCCTCCTGGAATTGCTCTATGTGGAACTGTGTATCTGTGAGATTTAAACTTTTCTGCATGATAAAATATTGTCCTTCACAGGAGCTGAAGAGAAGACCACCACTTAGCACAAACAAGCAAAGCTTGCAATCTAAAATAGCCCGAATAAAGCATGGGATCTTGCTTAAGCCAAAACATCCTCACTGTGATTCAAACAGATGCAAGGACTTCATTTCAGCTATAGTCACTGTATATGTAGTAAATGTGTAGTCAATGGGAAGCTCCCTACATATATATATAACATTGAATAGAATGACTCCTGGCGACCCCGTGTGTGTCAGAGTAGAACTGGGCTCCACAGGGTTTTCAATGGCTGATTTTTCAGAAGTAGGTCACCAGGCCTTTCTCGAACCTCCAACCTTTCAGTGATCAGTTGAGCATGTTAACTGGTAACCCATGGATGCTGCAATTTGGGAAGTCTGAAGAAAAATGGACTTCCCAGACAATGGTTATTTTCTAATGTGTGCCTAAAAGACAGGGATGTATGTGCCTATTTAATTAATTCTTGTAATGTCCTACCTTAAGAAAAGTTGTGCTTTAAAATATCTGCTAATGTTGGGAAAATTCTTGGAAAATAAAATTTAGTCTTTTCTTATTATCTATGTTATATTACAAAATAATTCACTAAAGTTCTCAAATTTAGATTACACAGTTTTACTATCTATTAGTAAGAAAATGGAACCATATACCAGCTCTTTGGACTATAAGAAACTGGATTTGGTAAATTATCCGCACCCCATTATTATCTGCAATCATTAGAATAGCTAATATTGTCCAATGGCCATTTTCCAGGAACTGAACTAACCTTTATGTTATTTCTTTTAATTTGTATAACAACCCTAAGAGAAAAACACTATTGTATTATCTTCATTTTACAGAAAAAGGAACTACAGTTTAGAAAGGTTAATATCTTGCATAATATCACTCAGCTAGCTTGTCAATGAATCAAGACTCAAGCCCATTATCAATGTATTGCAACTTGAAAAGATTATTTGCCAAGAGTTCTTTCCGTGTGACCTAAAGTTGTAACTTCCAAAGTAGATGAAGTCAGGGTAGACAAAAGTGACCCAATGGAAGAGGTAAGTATGGGGAGAAAGTGGGAGGAGAGCTATTACACTGTGGGGAATTGCAGTCAATGTCATGAGACAAAATGTGTATGAACTGCTATATGGAAAATGACTTTGCTCTGTAAACTTTCACCCAAATCACAATAAAAAAAAGAAAAGAAAAATACCCACATCAATGAAAAAGAAAAAAAAAAAAAGTGATCCAATGTATTACTGAGCTCTTAACATGAAGATTAAAGGCCCTCTGAAAGTGACAGCTGAATAAACTGCTCCAAGATCCACTTCTCAAGGGGCACACAAAGACCTCA
>NW_006922038.1:2430409-2437433 GCF_000298275.1 Orycteropus afer afer
TACAAACAACTTGCCCCACCAAATGATTCTGAGCTGACTTGGTGATCAAAGGTGACTTTGGATTTGGTTGCCATTGTTAGGTGCTGTCAAGTCAGCTCCGACTTACAGTGACCCTGTGCACAACGGAATAAAACAATGCCCAGTCCTGGGCCATCCTCACGATATTTGACAGTGTTTCACTGTTATTCATAAGGTTTTCAGTGGCCAAGTTTTTCAGAAGTGGATGGCCCCATCCTTCTTCCCAGTCTGTCTTAGTCTGGAAGCTCTGCTGAAACCTGTCCACCCTAGGTGACCATCCTGGATTTTGAAATAGCAGCAACATAGTTTCCAACCTCATAGCAACACACAAGCCACCACAGCATGATCAACTGAGAGATTTGGATTAGGTAGGAACCGAGAAATTGGCTCTAAGAAACACTGTGTTCTCCCTAGTTCATCTGTGACATGCAGATAGTCTTGAAAAATGCAATGAAACCTTAAAGTGAAGGTACAAGGTCCACAATGAATGTATCTTCTTAGTACTCATTGCTATTGAGTAGATTTCAACTCATAGAGTCTGCCCCTCTGACAGAGCTCCATAGGGTTTTCTTGGATTTGAATCCACCCAGTGGTGCCACTGAGGGAAGGCCTGGTGTTCTGCTTCCATAAAGAGTACCTTTCCTGAGCCTGTCTCCATCAATAATCTCACCCAATAACCCTGGGTTCTTCCAGGGGATCTTCAAGTCCTTCTTTTGGATCATCAGGCAAACAAATAAACATCCCCAAAAAGAAAGTTTACCTACCCTGCGGCAGTTGCTTACTGTAGAGAACAAGTCTAATAAAAAACTCCACCCACTGAAATTGGAGGTGTCTGTTTACTTTAACAACATCAGCAAAGCTATCTCAAGAGTTCAGAGGGCCTCTGAGGGATGTCTGTTCTCAGGAAGCAGTATATTGCCTCCCACAGAGAGTGATGGTAGAGTCTGCCCACCAGGAGAAGTTTGTCTACTCCAACCAAGAGTGTGAATGTTCTGGTAGTCATGGCTGACAAACACTGATGATCCCAGGCCGAGCCTGGACCTTACTGGGAAGTGATCTATGACAAATTTATTCGTCACTAATGATCATTATTATGTACCCATGGGACGACCAGATTTGCTCTGCATTCAGCAACTAGAGAAATTAAAAGAAACAAGTACTCGTTATGGTTCATTGTACAAGGCTGAAGTTAGATTCCAGAATTTTTAACATTGAATCTTTTCCCCTAATTACCAGGCTAAGGTTCATATATGTTAGATACCATACTGACACCCAAAGCCCTCAAGTAGTACTACTACCCAAAGTAGTACCATGTGTCCACACAGACTTTGTTTTAGCTGTTCCCAGGCAGAGGTGGGGTAGTCCTTGCCTGAGACCACCTGGAAGTGGATTTCAAGTGAATGGATTTTTCTTCTAGCAACACCCCAGAATCACTTCACTTGACAGTTGTGTTAAAAGACCTCACTGTTCATCACTGTGATGAAGCGGCCCTGTAAGTAAGAAGAAAATGGTGCAAGGGGTATTCTAACCACTTCTTTCTCTGCTGCCAGCAGGTTTCATCTCAGGGTCTTCTGCCACAATCTAGACTTACACTTGTTACCTTGAGGAGAAAACACTATGAACAATATGAAATATTTAGGGCATTAGTTGACCTGTTGTAGGCCGTGGACTATGACACCAATTTTGGCTCCAGATCCCAGTTTAGAGTGCTTGAAAAGTTCTCACACCATAACCTCAATCTCAAGAGTCAAAGCCTTTGGACGAAACCATCAAGGAAATCCAGGGAGGATTTTCACCCTCACCCTATTTTCCTTTCTGAATTGTTGCTATCATTTGCAGATTTGTTACCAATCCTCCCAAGAAACAAAAAAAGAGAAAACAAACATTCTTTATATACGTATTATATGGTTTTTAGGAACTAGGAGTCTTAAACGTGAAGGATTGAAACTAACAGGTGATCTCACTAGATAGAATTTGCCAGAAATAGGACTGCTGATCAGCTGGCTACAATTCAAGTTACATTCCCTGCTTGATTGCTTTTTCTAAGCACTATCCTGGCACTTTGCTAAATCATCAAAAAACACCTGGGCCACATCAGCTCCATTCTGACAGAAACACCTCCAGTGAGTTATGATTTAGTGCACAGGCCTTGGCCGTAGGAGGCTTTTTTCTGCAACTTAGGTAAAACTAAAACTGTTGTTAATGACATTTTCAATGTCCTTCATGTAAGAATCCATGTCCCAAGTCCCTGTTAGGATTTAGGGACAAGAAAACATTTAACACTCATAAATTAGTTCACAGTAATGGTTCATAGTGTTCCTCTTAGTTTTCATAAGGCTGAGAAGCAAATGAAACCTGTAACCATTTTCTTCTTCCCAGAACACTTATTTGCCCTTCTCCTAAATAATTTAATTCTTTCTTTAATTCTTTTTTAAATTTCCTTATGTATATTTTGTAAGACAGATGTTTCCATGGTACGTGCATTATATTTTAAACTTCTACAAGCCCTTCTATAAATGATAAATAAATAAGCTATCTAAATACCATTTTTGAAGATTGCTCTTGTGTTGTTAGTTGTCATGGAGTCAGCTTCCACTCATGGCAACCCCATGTACAATAGAGTGATAACCTTGCCACATCCTATGCCATCCTCACACTCATCAGAATGCTTGAGTCCATTGTTGCCATCACTGTGTATTCTGAGAGCCTTCCAACCTAGGGGCTTGTCTTCTAGCACTATATTGGACAATAGTCCATTGTGATCCATAGAGTTTTCATTGGCTAAGTTTTGGAAGTAGGTTGCCAGAACTTTCTTCTTAGTATTCATAATCTGGACGCTCTGCTAACACCTGTCCATGAGGGGTGACCCTGCTGGTAATTGAAATACTGATGGTATAGCTTCCAGCGTCACAGCAACACACAAGCCCGACAGTACGACAGACTGACAGACACGACAGACAGGCGGTGGGTGTAGAAAAGAGCCACTATAAATATCCTGAGATTGTTGTTGTTAACTGCCATCGAATTGGCTCTGATTCAGTGACCCTCTGTACAACAGAACGAAACTCTGCCCAGTCCTGCACCATCCACACAATTGTTGTCATACTTGAGCCCATCATCATAGTCACTGTGTCAGTCCATCTCATTGAGGCTCTTCTTCTTTTTTCCTGAAGTGAACTATTCAGGTAAACTTGTGAAATAGATGAAAAACATGTTCTGCATTCCAGTTTCCCCTCACCTATCTGAAGATCTACTGCTACCTAACAAATCAACTCAAACAGTGGTTTAAAACATTACCAGTCACGTATTTTGCTCATGAACCTGGGGGATTGGGATCAGCTAGCCAGCAGTTCTGCATCAGGAGTGAAGTTGCCCTCCAGGGGACATCTGGCAATGTCTGGAGACATTTTTGGTTGTTACAATTGGGAAGGTGCTACTGGAATTTCCTAGGTAGGGAGAATTTAGGGATACTGATAAACATCCTACAATGCACTGGAAAGCCCCCTGGAAAAAAGAATTTTCCCACCTAAAGTTGAGAAACCCTGAGCTAGGCAATTCTCATGGAAGGACTCTTGTGGAGTTGCAATTAGGTGATGGTGCTAGGGTCACCTCAAAGGCTTCTTTATTTAGACCTGTCTGGATCCTGGGCAGAGAAGACACAAACATCTGGGGGCTGGAATTGCTGGGGCTCCTTCAGCATCTCTCTGTATATGGCTATAGTCTCTCCATATGGAAGCCCCAGGGTATCCAGGCTTCCTACTCAGTGGCTGAAGGGTCCCAGAGTGAGTGCCATCAGATATTGGCAGAAGTGGTGTGACCTTTCTAACCCACCCTCTGATGTACTGCAGGGCCACTTTGCAGGTGTTGACATTGTCTGTAGAAGGGTGATTATTCAGGAGAGATTCTTACTAATTGATTAGCAGTCATCCTTGTGTTTACTTTGGTGAGGCTATCCCTAATTAGCTGCTTTTCAGAAGGAAGGGACTGACATTGACTAGTTGGCTTGTTCACTGAGTTGAGTTGTCTTATCTATGGAGCAAGTTTATAAGTGCTCTTAGTAGCTACTTGTTACCATGGCTATCTTCTTAAGTTTGCAGAAACCTTTTTAATCTCACTGATATTGCTATTTGACTACATGTATTCTAAACATTATTTCTAATTTTGCAACTTTTTGTCTCCTAATAAAAGCGTATCTGGCAAGATGAAGTAGAATGGTGAGTGCTTATGGAAAGAGATCAGAACATGTACTTACTTTCTCCCTACTCATGACCAATTTCTTCCCTTCTTCTGACAACAATATCCATCCCTCTACACACAGTCATCTTCCACATCTTTGGGGAATTCGTCCTTTCCTACAATAATCATGTGGTTCTGATGAGGGCTGCCAATCTCCTAGCTACAATGATGGACGTGTGAACTAGGCTTGTTGTTCTTGCTGTTGTGTGCTGTCGAGTTGACTCCAGGTCGTAGCAACTCTACAGGACAGGTCTAACTAATCATAACACCACATTCCCTTAATTACAGTGATTGGTCTATAAATGAGCACATGACTCAGAGTAGGCCAATCAAAACCTTTGCTTTGGATTTTTAAGTGGACTTGATGAAGAAATTGGATCCCTAAGCAGAAATGAGTTAAGATTCAAGCTGCTCAGTCTGTGTTCACCCCTGAAAAGAGAAAGTAGATCTGCGAGAGAAGAAAGAGAATGAAGCCACCTGCAGAGAAAAGAAGAGATGAGAAATAGGAGGAGAGAGCAGCCCTGACACCATTCCAGGCCCTGGAACAGGTATCCATGGCCAGCTCCACCCTTGCACTTCCTGATTTCATGAGCCAATAAATCTACCATTTTGCTTAAAGTAATGTAAAAGAGAAGAGAGGAGGGAGAGACTGGAAGGAGAGAATCTTTCGAGGATTGTCTGAAATCTTGGCTAATAATTATCAAAAAAGACAAAGCTATTCCTTTGGTCCCAGCAAACATAACTTCCTTACACAACTAAAATAGTCCAGCTTTTGGGCAGCAGTTCTCAGAAAGTTATGATTTTAGCAAACACTTATGATTTCAGTCTTGATGAGGAAGGTCACTGAAAAACGTTCAAACCACAGCTCTGTGGATGACAAGCATATCCTCATGGTTCTTTCTAAGTGCAGGCCTTTCTGCCAGTCTGTCTCTCTCATGCTCAACTGTTTCTATTCTGTGTGAAGAACCTTTAGACCCTGTAATAGAGATGATGTGGTATACGACTCATAAGTGGGTGAGACCATTGACCTCATTGCTACTTAACCACATGGAGAAATTCCCTCTGTAGAACCAGTGTTCCCTGCTCTGGGACCCATCTGCACTTAGCACATTCCTTTACCATAGAGCCTGTGGCCCTTCATTGCATGGATACTGCTTCATGACTGAGCTCCTTGAAGGCAGCAACTATGTCTGATTCATTGAAGCATACCTAGTGCTTATCATGATGCTGGCATATAATGGATGCTCAATAAATATTTCTCAAATGTCTGAATAAATGCATGAATGGGTAATAGGCCAATAAGTGAGTGGACACTCAGCTAGTATTTTTTCAATACAAATGGCAATTGTCAAAACATTCTGAGATAGAGATCTATGTCTGAGATAGATATTTAGGAGGTTTCATCACCCAATAACCAGTATTGCAGTTGTGGTAGCCCAAATGTGATGACAGTTTATAGTGTTTTGTTTTGCTCTTTCCTTTCTAAAAGGGGCCATTAAATTTCTTTTCTCCTCAGGGTAAGTCATCCTGTAAGTCAAATAAAGCAGAAAGTTTTGCTTTTATTTTTCAAATAAGGAAATGAAAACTCAGAGCAAGGATTGGCAATGCCATGAATGGAGCATAGGTGTAATCTCCAAGGCCGATGCTGTGACCAGGAGACCAGCCCAACCCAGGATGAGGGGTCCTGCTCCTCTAGTGTTTCATGTTTTAACCTTCCCTTTTCAGCCTCTTTTAAGGGGATGTCAGAGAGTTGTGGAGTGAGTTGAGTAAAAACCTCCAATAGCTGCAGGGCTGTCCACTTTGGAAAACGTCAACTCCAAGGTCATTAAGGGCAAGAGATACTTTTTAAGGGCAAATTGGGCACCTCTGTGACTGCCTGGCTTCAGTAGGAAACGTTTCTGTATTCAAGAAGTTTCCTTCTGATCCTTTCTCATTAATTTTGTGTGACATTCCTGAATGTGAAACACACAACAGTATTATTGACGTTGCAATTATGAAGGCTTAGGACGGTCTTTGATGGTCCATTTTAGTGAATAATGATGATAGATAATAATGGTGTTCACATTTTATGATGTTGGCTGAAGTAATTATGATGAAGGATTGAAGATCCTGATGAAATGTATTTGAAAGTCAGTGGAGAAAAACAAAGTTCACAGATAATAGCCTCACTCTATAAATTATTTTTAAAACATATGTTTTTAGGAGAAGACACTGAGTTAAAAATACTTTCATCTTTACTGCTTTCAAATATATAAAACATAATCCTTTTTTTAAATTTTCCAAATAAAGGAGAATGGTTTTTTGGAAGAAGAGATGTAATGTCCATATAAATGGTATGTAATTTGCTCAAAGTTCCACAACTTAGTGGTATGAGGGGGGGCTAACACAACTCTCCTGACAACCAGAATGTCTCTATATCTGTATCTGCCTGTATCTAAACCCTTATATCTACCTCAGGATCACATATCTAATAGATGTCTCTACCAACTGCACCAGTATTTCCCAAATTTCCATAGTTCAAAACTCCCAATCTGTCCTATACATCCATCATCTGATTATTACTTTTTTAATCAAATCAAATCAGATTTTCACTTCAACTTACTGAAAAACAACATCTATATTACTATGGTAAATATACGTTCTTGTTATTGTTATGTGCCGTCGAGTTGGACTCGACTCATAGCGACCCCTCCTTGGGTTTCCGAGGCAGTATCACTATGCAAGTAGATTGCCCAACCTTCCTTCCAAGGAGTGGCTGGTGGGTTTGAAC
>NW_006922038.1:2467443-2473779 GCF_000298275.1 Orycteropus afer afer
ACAGTGACTCTGTGTATTCTTTCCATATTCTTTTGATGCTTCCTGTGTCATTCAATATTTTATCCACAGAACCCTTCAATATTGCAATTTGAGGTTTAAATTTTTTTCTTCAGTTCTTTCAGCTCGAGAAATGCCATGTGCATTCTTCCTTTTTGCTGTTCTAACTCTGGGTCTTTGCATATTTCATAATACTTTACTTTATCTTCTCGACCCACCCTTCAAAATCTCCTGTTCAGCTCTTTTGTTTCATCATTTCTTCCATTTGCTTTAGTTAATCTCCACTCGGGAGTGCAGTGCAGTGAATTGCTTAATATGGCCTTTCTGGCCATCATCCTCCATTTTGTATTGTCGCAAAGAAAACAATGGTGATCACATGACCAATAGAGGTTGGTTAATAAATCCAGCAAAAACCCAGGACCCCCTCTGCCTAAATGGTGAAATTCTTGGGAATAACTTGGGCAAGAGCAACCCAGGACATTCCACAGGCAACCAACAAAAAGGTGCTGCCACTACCTACCCCCAAGACTAGGCAGGAAGCCCAGTGTTTCATTGGTCCATTTGGATTTTGGAAAACACATATTCCACATCTGGGAATATTGCTGGCTCCCATCCATAAAGCCACTCAGAGGAAAACTGCATTTGACAGCAGGCTATATCTGAAATATAGAAAGTGGTTTCACTCTCCTTGCCTTTAGGTCATTATGATTCACATTCAAACATGATTTTGGAGGTCTCTGCTACATGTGTTTATACAGACTGGAGCTTATGGCAAAAACTTGACAGCACCACCCTACGATGACCACTGGGATTCTGGATTAGAAAATTTCCAGATATTGCAGCACAATACACACCATTTAAAAGGCAATTATTCACCTGCTATTGGTAAAATCATCATGAGATCTGAAATACCCATAATGTCTTGGATGATGTCAAAGAAACATTGTAATAAGGAAGGCAGTGCCCAAAATAGTTACATAATAAAATAGAAATGATTCATACAAGAATAATCTACTGGACGAATGCAGGGAAGCACCCACTGTATCCATGAGGAGGTAGTCTCCTTTCCCATAGGTCCTACCCTAGAACCACCTGAGGAGCTGCTAGAACCCATTGCCACACGGACAATGCCCTATGAACAACTGTCTTTGGATCAGCAGAAGGCCTCTTGGTTCAAAGATGGCAGCTCCAGGGTACATGGACAACAATTGATACAGAAAGCTGCTGCATTAAGAACAGCAGGTGGAAAGATCCTGACTGAAGAAGGTAAGAACAAGTCAGCTCAATGGGCTGAATTGCATGCTGCTTTCCTAGCTGTCATGGAAGAGTTGGGCAATGGTGAGAGCCCATATGTTTGGAATTTTACTGATTCATGGGCAGTGGCCAATGGCCTGGCTCTATAGTCAGGCAAATGGGCAATGGAAAATTGGACTATTAACGGGACACCTGTGTGGTGCATGGACCTACGGAAAGCACTCTGGGAATTCATTAAAGTAGGCCATGTCGATATCCATCAGAAGAATTCCCTTCCTAGATCAGAAGGCGATTGGAATCAGAAAGTGGACATGTTGGTATGCTCCCATGAGGTGGCCAATTGGGTCCATGAAATGAGTGGAAATGGGGGTGCTGCAGCAATGCAGAGAGGAGGTGAATTGAGACATATCCCTCTTGCACCCTCTGAGGCAACATATCCCTCTTGCACTGCTCTGTCTGTCAACAAGAAAGACAGAGATTACAGATGGCTGTGAGGCAGATTCCCTGGGGGGAAGGCCCTGCACACAGCTGGCAAGTTGATAATATAGAACCAATGACACCAGTGGTCTTGGTGACTATAAACGGGTCTTCACAGGAATAGATATTTACTCTAGACTGGACATTGCTTATCCTGTGACAGACACAAATGCCAAAAACACCAGTAAAGGATTAGAACAAAAGATACTGTACCAATTTGGACCACCAAGTTATACTTCCTCAGACCAAGGAACACACTTTACAGCCCATAGGGTGCAGCAATGGGCCAAGAAACATCATATTAAGTGGACATACCATGTTGCATACCATCCTCAAAGTAATGGTTTGACAGAGAATTGGAATGGGCAATTGAAACATTTGTTATCTAAAACAGGGGTACATAAAGGCCCAAAAGGCTGGCTCACACATCACATGCCTTCATGAATGTGTGTTCACACTCATCATGAGGGGGGCAAAGGGAAGATCACCACTGGACATATTCCTACATTTTTCTGGAGGATCTTGGGAAGAGAGAGTGGGGGAGAATGCTGGTGCCACTGTACAATTCTTCCCCACATCACCTGATATTACTTTCTTCCTGCCAGAAGCTGTGGTCCCAGGACCCAGGATACAGCTGCAGGGGACAGAGGCAAGAGTGATTCCTAAGCTAGAGACTGTAACTATACCCCTGAACCAGTATGCCAGAATTCTCAAGGACCTTATGGGATGGATTGTGCCTTCCCTCCACATGGTAAAATTGGGCTGACAGTGAATTCTACCATTTTGCCTGGTGGTTGAGATAGCCCACTAGTTGTGTACCTAGGTAACCATGCCCAACATGAATGGGAGTGGACTGAGGGGGAAGCACTTGCTAGACTCGTCTTACTACCAGCAATCTAGACTGGCACAGCAGCTGAACCTGATGTCCCTTCCCAAGGTGGGAAAGTTTGGATTGAAATAAATAACAAATGGAAGGAAGGAGAAATAACAGATGGAGCTAAAGGAATGAATAAATAGGTTATGCAGTGGGGAAAATCGAACGTTATGCTCATACTGAAAGAGAGTCTCAGAACAAAGGAATAATATTCTCTGTTAAATTTTATCAGAAGACAGAAAGGGTTACGATTAGACAAACTTTTGGAGTACCTGATCAGATCAGATGGACACCTGGAGCAGACCTGAATGGCTGATACCTGAGTAACCTCACCTTTAGGACTCTTTGCCCCACAGAAGGACTAATTCTTAATGACTTGGACAGGTAAAACTATTGGGATGGGCAAATTAATCCTTCAAGTGTGAAAGGGCTAATGGCCAGAAGAGCCAGGGGGTGGCCTGCAGTGCAGTGAATTGCTTAATATGACCCTTCTACCCATTGTCCTCCATTTTATGATGCACTGTAAATCCTATTCTCTATGCCTATTTAGGGTGGGGTGTATCTTGAGCCCTGCCTTGCTGGAGGGCATGACTCAGGTTACCAACCTTAGCTTCCGTGAGCATATACATAGGAAGGTTCTGGGAAAGTTCGTTCTCTTGCTCCAGTTCTGCATTTGGTTTGCCATCATCTCACCTCTGGACTTGAGACAGCAGCCATTATCTGATATACCAATGGGAGCTTGCCAACTCCTGCAACCACGTGAGTTGGGAGAAACCTCCAGAGCTATGCACAGACTTGAGACTTGCCAGCCAGCCCCCCAGCCTCCACCACCACTGTGTGAGCCATTTCCTTAGGAGTTCGTGAGTTCCATGAGACAATACAGCAAACTACGGAACCCTAAGATGGGAGGGAGATTATCAAGGGGAGGAGGAGTTGATGTCAGAGATGATGGAGAGGTATGGCAGTTTGGAAAAGTTGGACATTTGGGACATCTTTAACCTCCGCCTCATAGGGACTAGCCTTGTGCTGATCTTTCTAAAAGAAATTATTCAAGCAAGGAGCAAGTTTCAGAGTCTCTTCTGACGTCCATTTTGGTCTTTTCTGCCTTTCCTGTCTTTTTAATGACCTTTTGCTTTCTTCATATATGATGCTCTTAATCTTCAGCCTTCGGTGTTCAATGAGTCATATCTATTCTTCAGATGGTCCCTAAATTCGGGTGAGATACAATCAAGTTTGTATTTTGGCTTTTGCGGACTTGTTTTAATTTATTCAGCTTCAACTGGAATTTGCATATGAGCAATTGATGGCCTGTTCCACAGTCGGCTCCTGGCCTTGTTCTGACTGACACTGAGCTTCTCCCTGGCCTTATTCCACTGGTGAAGTCGATTTGATTCCTTGTATTCCATCTGGCAAGGTCCACATATGTAGTCAGTGTTTATGTTGTTGAGGAAATTTATTTGCAATGAATAAGTCATTGGTCTAGCAAAGTTCTATCATGGAGTCTCCAACATCATTTCTTTCACCAAGGCCATCTTTTCTAACTACCAATGCTTCTTCTTTATTTGCAATTTTTGCATTCCAATCACTCGTAATTATCAATACATCTTGATTACATGTTTGGTCAATTTCAGACTACAGAAGTTGGTAACAATCAATCTTCAATTTCTTCATTTTTGGCTTTTAGTGGTTGGTGCATAAATTTGGGTAACAGTAGTATTAACTCATCTTCCTTATAGGCATAGGGACATTATCCTATCACTGACATTATCTTGTTGAGCACTGTGGGAGCTCTGGTGGCGTAGTGCCTAAGGCGTTTGACTGCTAACCTGAAGGCTGGTGGTTCAAACCCACCAACCACTCCTTGGAAGGAAGATTGGGCAATCTACTTCTGTAGAGATACTGCCTCGGAAACCCAAGGAGGAGTTGCTATGAGTTGAACTGACTTGACAGCAGTGAGTTTGGTTTTTTGGGAGAGCATTGAACCTCAGGATAGATCTTGAAATATTCTATTTGATGATGAATGTCATGCCATTCCTCTTTGTCGTTCCCAGCATAGTAGGGCATGTGATTCTCTGATTCAATATGGCTAATAGCAGTTCATTTTGGCTCACTAATGCCTAGGATATCAATCTTTATACATTCCATTTCATTGTTGACAACTTCCAGTTTTCCAAGAATCATATGTCGCACATTCCACACTCAGATTATTAATAAATGTTGGCTGTTGCAAACATTTCTTTTGAGTTGAGTCATTTTCTTTGAGCTGCCCCTCTTCCCCCATCAGCAAATGAAGGTCCCAAAAGCTTTACTTCACCAATGCCATTAAGATAGACTCTATTTTGAGAAGGTAGCTCTCCCCCAGTCATATTTCGAGTGCCTTCAAACCTGAGGGGCTCATCTTCTGGCACTATATCAGGCAATGTTTCGCTGCTATTTATAAAGTTTTCCAGCACTATATCAGGCAGGGTTTCCCTGATATTCATAAGGTTTTCAGTGGCCATTTCTTTCAGAAGTAGATGGCCTTTTTCCCAATCTGTGTTAGTCTGGAAGTTCTGCTTAAACATATTCACCATGGGTGACTCTGCTAGTATTTGAAATACCAATAACATAGCTTCCAGCATCGCAGCAACACACAAGCCACCCCATATGGCAAACTGACAGACAAGCAAGTCTATGGACAAACAAGTCATCACAGTAGAGTTCAAATTGAGTCAGCAGTTGCTTGGGAGACTTAGAATAAAGAAGCAACCCAAGATGGTTGAAAGTTACCCTCCCTAACGCTATGACAAACATTTTGGACCAATAAGGTGAAAGAACATAGTGGGAAGGCCACAGGTTTAGACTCAGGTATCTTAGAGTTGGAATCCCACCTCCACCATTTACAGTGAAACCTGTGAGAGTTGGAAGTCAATGGGACTTCCTTGTTTTTCCAGGGGTGTGCAAATTTTCTGCATTTAACAGGGTACAGTATTACCACTTTTCTATCTCTCCTTTTAGTGGAAAATATTTGAGTTTTCTTTCTCTGACAGGCTTCCACTTTGGCACACGTTCTGGCTTTCACAGGTTTTGTTGTATTGGTTATTTGACTGTAACTGAGTCTTGAAAAGGCCATTTCTAAAAATATGCCTTGAAGGATTTCTAAAGGATTTCATGTTAAGTATGTTAAATACCTGGCCTACAGTCATACCACTATAAATGGAAGCTTGTATTATTTTTCCAAAAAACCAAATCAAACCCACTGCTATCAAGTGGATTCCAACTCATAGTGATCCCAATTGGGTTTCCAAGGCCGCAAATCTTTATGGAAGTTGATTGCCTCATCTTCCTCCCACAGAGCAGCTGGTGGGCATAAACTACTGACCTTCTGGTTAGCAGTCAAATATCTTACCCACTACACCACCAAAGCTCTTTTCTATTATTCTTAAAAACTTAAATTCAGCTTCTCATCTAACTCCATCACAGACGAGGCAAGTGACCTTGAGCTACAAGCCTTGATATCTTCATTTATAAATGCAGATAACGTCTACTTTATAGAACTTCCCTTAGAATCAAGACAGACAATAAATTAGAGTACTTTGTAAGCTATAGAGAGTAATATAATATAATATAATCATAAACATTCATGTGTTAAAGTGTTCCTATGCTTGTTGAAAGTGAAGATGACTTAAAGCACTTGCTGATGAAGACTGAAGACTACAGTCTGCAGTATGGATTACACTTCAATATAAAGAAAA
>NW_006922039.1:0-811 GCF_000298275.1 Orycteropus afer afer
CTTTTTACAATAATGGACTAATACAATATTTTCCTTCTCTGATTATTTCATTCAGCGTAATATCCTCCAAGTTCATCCATGTTATTCGATGTTTTACAGATTCTACATTAGTCTTTAAGCTTGCATAGCATTCCATTTTGTGTATGTACCATAGTTTGGTTATCCATTCTTCTGTTGATGGGCACCTAGGTTGTTTCCACCTTTTGACCGATCTTTAGGTCAATTCTTAGGTCCAACCACCACTTGTCAGTATCCATGGTGTACATGCCGTCAGGATTGCTGACAGACTGCAGCTCCCTACATCTCCTTTTTAGGTGTTTTCATGCAGGTTCTTCCACTAGTTGGAGTGAAGTCCACTTCAGTACCCTTCCTTCAAAGCTCAGGGCTCCAGGATTATCCTCTGTATCTGTGTTAATTGTTTCCTCTTTTCTTTGTTGAAAAGGATCTGTGCAGTTTTTCTGCCTATTCTGCCATCTAGGTGCAAAATTTTTTTTTTTTTTTAAATGTTACAAATTTAGAGTTTACAGTTTAAGGTTAAGTAACATTAGTGAGATTCAGAGACATTAACTTAAAGAAAATAATGCTGCAAGCAAATCACCTACATCTTTAAAAGAAAAGAAATTCAAGCATCTTTTGAGTACTGAAAGCAGTAATGATCCAAATATGGAATATATTCCTTCTTTTTTTCTATGACAGTGGCTAAAAACACTGTAGGATCACAATCATGATAGACAAGTTCACAGTCATACTGAATTTTAACTATGAACTTCAAAGAGATAAACTTACAAGTTATAATCTTCTGTAAGTATAT
>NW_006922039.1:911-1568 GCF_000298275.1 Orycteropus afer afer
ATTTTGAGTTTTATTTCACTTTATTCTCCTATTCTATCCAGGATAACCTACATAGATCTCCCATTGAGGGCTTGACAGTGGTAGGCAGGCACCATCTAGTTCTTCTGGTTTCATAGTCATAGAGGCTGAGGATCGCATGGTGTACCAGTCACTTGTACTAATTGTTCCCATGTGTCTTTGGTTTTCTTCATTCTTCTTTGTTCTGGATGAGGAGAGACCCATCATTGCATCTAGATGGCTGCTTGCAAGCTTTTAAGATCCAAGTGGCTACTTGCCAGTGTAGGTTATGGGACAATGTTTTGTGTAGTATATTATGGCAAATGAGTTTTATATCCCCTGCGACTATGGTCCCAAGCCCACAGGTCCAAGTACTTGCTCCCTCAAGGTAACTGGCTGTGGCCAATAAGTGACCACAACATTCTCCCTTGCCAACTCTATTATATTCCTGGACATTCTTACAGAACATACAAATACACTTGCAGAAACATTGTCTTCCAACTCTATACATGGTCATGGGCAAACTACCCCCTGTATAGACATACTTAATAGTTCAGCCTGTCCACCCATGTATCCACCTGGATATCAATATTTGCCTTCACTAACAATGCAGGACTGTACATGGAAATGGGTTCATCTTTGTTGACTGTAACTCCCATG
>NW_006922039.1:4131-6110 GCF_000298275.1 Orycteropus afer afer
GTCAGGTCTCTAAAAATAAACTGAGCTCTGTGCATCACTGGGTTCTATCTCTTACTCATTTATGAAGAGAAATAATGTTGCTGAGACTTCTCAAGACACTGAAGAAACAGTAAAGATTTGTTATTATTGTAATGAACTGTTATTATTATAAAAATGTAGAAAATTTTCAAATAATATTTAAATTGCTCCACAAACCTAAAGTAAAATTAATATGTTTTGAAACTCTTATCAAAATATCATAAGGGGAAAACCCTATTAAAGTAATTCCCCAAGAATGTAGTGTTGAGTAACAGTGAAGCAGCATGTGTTTAATCACATTATTTCTTTTGGTTAATGGAGTGGGCTTAATCACCAAACCAACCATCTACTCCTTATGTACACACACAAAGCATTTCCTACTTCTTTTCCTGCAGAAAGAGATATATATCAGTAACTACTCAAGAAATAATATCCTCACAACTAGACCAATAAACATGATAAATGAAGAAAAATTTGAAATTGTCAAAGATGGCATTTTACTTGGATCCACTATCAATGCCCATGGAAACAGTAGTCAAGAAATTAGACAATATAATTGTTGTTGTTGTTAGGTGCCATCGAGTTGTCCCCGACTCATAGTGACCCCATACACAGCAGAACAAAACACTGCCCAATCTTGTGCCAGCCTCACGATCCTTGCTATACCTGAGCCCATTGTTGTAGCCACTGTGTCTATCTATCTCGTTGAGGGTCTTCCCCTTCTTTGTTGACCCTCAATTTTACCAAGCATGATATCTTTCTCCAGGGAATGGTTCCTTCTGACAACATGACCAAAGTAGGTGAGATGAAGTCTGGCCATTCTCAGTTCCAAGGAGAATTCCAGCTGCACTTCTTCCAGGACAGATTTGTTAGTTCTTTTAGCAGACCATGGCACTCTTAGCATTCTTCTCCAACACTGCAACTCAAAAGCATCAACTCTTCTTTGGTCTTCCTTATTAATTGTCCTGCTCTCACATGTGTAAGAGGCAATTGAAAACACCATGGCTTGGATTAGGTTTACCTTAGTCTTCAAGGAGATATCTTTGCTCTTCTTAACTTGAAAGAGGTCTTTTGCAGCAGATTTACATAATGTCCGATGATTGTCCAATGTCTTGACTGCTGCTTCCATTGGTGTTTATTGCAGAATCAAGTAATATGGAAATCTTGACAACTTCAATCTTTTCTCCATCTACCATGAAGCTGTTTATTGGAACAATTGTGAGAATTTTTTTTTTATTGAGATGTAATCCATATTGCAGACTATACTCTTTAATCTTTAGCAGTAAGTGCTTCAAGTCATCCTCACTTTCAACAAGCAAAGTTGTGTCATCTGCATATCTCAGTTTGTTAATGAGTCTTCCTCCAATCCTGATGTCACTTTCTCTTTCATATAATCCAGTTTCTCAGATTATTTGCTCAGCATACAAGTTGAATAAGTATGGTGAAAGGATACAAATTGACACACTACCTTCTTGATTTTAAACCATGCAATATCCCCTTGTTCTGTTCAAATGACAACCTCCTGATCTATGTACAGGTTCCTCATGAGTACAATCAAGTGTTCTGAAATTTCATTCTTCTCAATGTTATCTACAACTTGTTATGATCCTCACAATCTAATGCTTTTGCTTAGTCAATAAAACATTAGTAAACATTTTCCTGGTATTTTTCGCTTTCAGCTAAGATCCATCTGACATCAGCTATGATATCTCTCATTCCATGTCCTTTTCTGAATCCAGCTTGCATTTCTGGAAGCTCTCTGTCAATATACTGTTGCAACCACTTTTGAATTATCTTCAGTAAGATTCTACTTGCATGTGATATTAATGATATTGTTCAATAATTTCCATATTCTTTGGGATCACCTTTCTTTGCAATGGGTACAAATATGGATTTCCTCCAGTCAGTTGACCAGGTAGTTGTCCTACAAATCTCTTGGAATAGCCAAGTGAGTGCCTCCA
>NW_006922039.1:7415-13055 GCF_000298275.1 Orycteropus afer afer
TGACAATGAATGCCACATCATTCCTCTTCAATTTGTCATTTCCAGCATAGTAGATCTTATGGTTTTGTGATTCAAAATGGCCAAAACAAGTCCATTTCAGCTCACCAATACCTAGAATATTGATCTTTATGTATTCCATTTCATTTTTGACAACTTTCAGTTTTACTAGATTCATACTTCATACATTCCATGTTCCAATTATTAATGGATGTTTTCATCTGTTACTACTCATTTTGAATCATGCCACATCAGCCAATGGAGGTCCCAAAAGCTTTACTCTGTCCATATCCTTAAGGTCGTCTCTATTCTGAGGAGTAGAGACATAGTCTGATATAGTGCCAGAAGATGAGCCCTTCAGGTCAGAAGGCATTTCAAAATTTGACTGGGTAAGAGCTGCCTCCTCAGAGTAGAGATGACTGACAATGTACTACACTGGGATAATCTGCTGTGAAAGGCTTCTTTAAAGTATTGAAGAGCAAAGATGTTACTTTGAAGAGTAAACTGAACCTGCCAAAGCCATAGTATTTTCAATTGCCTCATACGCATATAGAAAGCTGGACAATGAATAAGGAAGACTGACCACAGAAGAATTGATGCATTTGAGTTGGCAAAGAATACCGAAAGTATTATGGACTGCCCAAAGAGAGAACAAATCTGTTTTGGAAGAAGTACAGCCTGAATGCTCTTTAGAGGCAAGAATGGGCAGACTTCATCTCTCATACTTTGGTCATGTAGTCAAAAGGTATCATTCCCTGGAGAAGGATAGCATGCTTGGTAAAATAGAGGATCAGTATAAAAGAGAAAGACCCTCAATGAGCTAGACTGACACAGTGGCTGGAACTATGGGCTCAAACATAGCAATGATTATGAGGATAGCACAGGACCAGGCAGTGTTTCATTCTGTCATGCATACAGTTGGAACTGTCTCCTTAGCACCTAACAATAACAGCAAGACTCACAGTTGAAACAAGATGGCATAGACAAATGTAGTTTTGTTGTTAAGTGCCGTTGAGTTATCTCCAACACATACCAAGCATGCCATTCTTCTCCAGGGAATGGTCCCTTCTTATAACATGACCAAAGTAGGTCTGGCGATTCTCGCTTCTAAGGAGCATTCTGGCTGCACTTCTTTAGGATAGATTTGTTAATTGTTTTAGCAGTCCATGGTATTTTCAGCATTCTTTGCTAACACAACAACTCAAAAGCATCAATTCTTCGGTCTCCCTTATTCATTGTCCAGCTCTCACATGCATATGAGGCGATTGAAAATACCATAGCTTGTGTCAGGTGCACCTTAGTCCTCAAGGAGATATCTTTGCTCTTCAGTACCTGAAAGAGATCTTTTGCAGCTGTTTTGCCCAGTGCTATGCATCATCTTATGTCCTGGCTGCTGCTTCTATTGGTGTTGATTGTAAAACCAAACAATGTGAACTCTTTGACAACTTCAATCTTTTCTCCATTTATTGTGATGCTGCTTATAGTTCCAGTTGTGAGGATTTATTTTTATTTATATTGAGATGTAATCCGTACTGCAGACTGTATTTTTCAATATTCATCAGTAAGACAAACCCAGACTTGAATGCAAATAAAATAATTGACAGGCTATCTTATATATAGAAAAATCTTCAAGAATCTACAAGGAAATTATTAATAAATGAATTCAGCAAAGTTGCAGGATAGAAGTTCAACATGCAAAAATAATTTAGGCTTCTATAAAGAAGCAATGAACAATAAGAAAGAGAAATTAAGAAAACAATTCCATTTATAACAGCATCTAAAAGAATAAGATATATAAAATAAATTTTACCAGAAAGGTAAAGACTTGTATACTGAAATTATAAAGCATTGCTGAAAGAAAATATAGAAGACATAAATAGATGTAAAGACAGTACATGTTGTTAAGATGTCAATACTACACAAAGTGATCTACAGATTAAATCCAATTCTAAAAAAATTCCAATAGCTTTTTTTTATATTACATGAAAGAAAAAAACAATCCTCACATTTAAATGGAATTTCAAAGGATCTTGAATAGCCAAAGTAATCTTGAAAAAGAATTAAGCAAGTCTCACATTTCTCAATTTCAAAATGTCCTATACATTACAGAAATAAAATAGTGTAGTACTGTTGTTGTTGGTGGTCGTATGTGCTGTCAAGTAGTCTCTGACTCATAGTGAACTTATGTAAAACAGTACGAAACACTGTCCAGAGTCGTACCAGCCTCATGACCCCTACTATGGCTGAGACAATCGCTGCAGCCACTGTGTCAAGCCATCTTGCTGAGGGCCTTCCCCTTTTTCGTTGACCTTCCACTTTACCAAGCATGACAGTCTTCTCCAGAGAATGGTCCCATCTGACAACATGACCAAAGTAGGTCAGACAAAATCTGGCCATTCTTGCTTCCAAGGAACATTCTGGCTGCATTTCTTCCAGGACAGATTTGTTATTTCTTTTAGCAGTCCAGAGTACTTTCAGCACTCTTCGCCAACACCACAAATCAAAAACATCAACTCTTCTTCAGTCTTCCTTATTCATTGTCTTTCTCTCACATGCATATGAATAGTTGAAAATTCCATGGATTGGGTTAGGTGCATCTTAGTCTTCAAGGAGATATCTTCACTGTTGAGCTCTTGAAAGAGGTCTTTTGGAACAGATTTGCCCAATGCAATACATTTTTTGATGTCTTGACTGCTGCTTCCATTGGTGTTGATTGTAGAACCATACAATATGAAGTCTTTCACAACTTCAGTGTTGTCTTCATTTATCATGATGCTGGTTATTGGTCCAGTTGTGAGGATTTTTGTTTTCTTTATATTGAAGTGTAATCCATACTGAAAACTGTAGTCTTTAATCTTCATCAATAAATGCTTCAAGTCATCCTCATTTTCAGCAAGCAAAGTTGTGTCGTCTGTGTATCTGAGTTTGCTAATGAACCTTCCTCCAATCCTGATGCCACGTTCTTCTGCATGTAGTCCAGCTTCTTGGATTATTTGATCAGCATACAGATTGAATAAGTATGGTGAAATGATACAACCCTGATGCACTCCCTTCCTGATTTTAAACCATTCAGTATCCTCTTGTTCTGTTTGAATGACATGCTCCTGGTCTATGTACAGGTTCCTCATGAGTACAATTAACTTTTATGGAATTCCCTTTACTCTCAATGTTACCCACTATTTGTTATGATCCACAAAATCAAATGCCTTTGCATAGTCAATAAAACACAAGTAAATATCTTTCTGGTATTCTTTGCTTTCAGCCCAGATCCATCTGACATCAGCTATGATTTCCCTCTCTCCACGTTACTTTCTGAATCCTGCTTGAATTTCTGGAAGTTCTCTGTCAATATACTGCTACAACCATTTTTGAATTATCTTCAGTAAGATTTTACTTACTTGTGACATCAGTGATATTGTTCAATAATTTCTACCTTCTGTGGGATCACCTTTCATTAGAATGGGTACAAATATGGATCTCTTCTAGTCAGTTGCCAGGTAGTTGTCCTTCAAATCTCTTGGCAAAGCTGAGTGAGTGCCTCCAGTGTAGCATCTATTTGTTGAAACATCTCAATGGGTATTCCATCAATTCCTGGAGCCTTGTTTTTCACCAATTCCTTTAGTGCAACTTCGAGTTCTTCCTTCAATACCACTGGTTCTTCCTGAAAATGGAAGATCCTCTACCAATTCCCTCTGCTATAGTGACTCTGTGTATTCTATCCATCTTCTGTTGATTTTTCCTGCATCATACAACATATTGCCCATGTTGTTGTTGTTATGTGACATCGAGTCAGCCCCGACACATAGCGACCCCTCCCTGGGTTGCCAGGGCAGTATCACTATGGAAGTAGATTGCCCAACCAATATTGCAATTCAAGGCTTAAATTTTTTCCTCAGTTCTTTCAGCTTGAGAAATGCTGAGCATGTTCTTCTCTTTTGGTTTTCTAACTGCAGGCCTTTGCACAGTTAATTATAATTGTTGACTTTGTCTTCTCAAGCTGCTCTGTGTAATCTTCTGTTTGGCTCTTTCATCCTGTCAATTCTTCCATTTGCTTTAGCTAGTCTCTGTTCAAGGGCAAGTTTCATAGTTTCTTCTGACATCCCCTTTAGCCTTTTCTTCCTTTTGTGTCTTTTTAATGACCTTTTGCTTTCTTCATGGACGATGTTCTTGATGCCATCACACAGTTCCTCTTGTTTTCAGTCACTGCTGTTCAATGCATAATATCTATTCTTTAGATGGTCTCTCAATTCAGGAGTGATATAATTAATGTCACATTTTGGCTCTCATGGACTTCTTTTAGTTGTCTTCAGCTTCAACTTGAACTTGCATATGAGCAGTTGATGGTCTATTCCATAATCAGCTCCTGGTCTTGCTTTGGCTGAAGATATTGAGCTTCTCCATTGCCTCTTGCCACAGATTTAGTCAATGTGATTCCTGCATACTCAGTCCGGAGACATCCATGTGTATAGTCTCTGTTAGGGTTGTTGATAAAAGTTATTTGCAGTGAAAAAGTCATTGGTCTTAACAAAATTCTATCATGCAATTTCCAGCATTATTTCTATGACTAAGGTCATATTTTCCAACTACCAGTGATTCTTCTTTGTTTTCAACTTTTGTATTCCAATCACCAAAGTAGTACTGGTATAAAGAAAAACTAGTAAATAGTTGGGCAAGAACTGAGAGTCCAGAAATAAACTCATACATCTATGGTCAATTGATTTTTGACAAGGGTGCCAAGTTCAAAGTGGAAATAATAGTTTTTTCAACATATGGTACTGGGACAAGTACATCTTCACATGCAAAACAATGAGGTTGAATCTGTACCTCATGCCATATACTAAAATTAACTCAAAATGTATCCATGACCTAAATACAAGAACTAAAACTATAAAAATATTAGAAGAAAACATAGGGGTAATCCTTCAAAATCTTGGTTTTGACAATGGGTCCTTAATTATGGAACCAAAAGTGCAAGCAACAAAAGAAAAGAAATAGTTTAGTAATATTTCATTAATATTAAAAAACATTTGTGCAGTACAGGACTTTATCAGGATAAAAACCAAAAACCAAACTCACTGACGTCAAGTTGGATCTGCCTCATAGCAACGCCTCCTCAAGTTTCTGAGATGGTATCCCTAAGGAAGCAGATTGCACAACCTTTCTTCTGAGGAGTGGCTGGTGGGTTTGAACTGCCAGACTTCTGGTTAGCAGTCAAATGTCTTACCAAGATAGTGAAGTGACAACCCACAAAATGGAAAAATAATATTTAATATTTGGATATTTAATATTTCCCTTGTATAAAGAACTCCTGAAATTGGCCAACAGAAAGAACTACAACCCAATTAAAAAGAGGAAAAAGTTGAACAATCAATGTAATCCACCACATAAACAAAACAAAAAAAGAGAAACATATAATCATATCAATCTATGCAGAAAAGGCTTTTGATAAAATCCAACACCCATTCCTGTTCACAACACTCAACAACATAGGGATAGAAGGGAAAATCCTCAACACAATAAAGGGCATATATGCAAAGCCAGTAGCCTACATTATTGTTAATGAAGAAAGACTCAAAGCATTCCCCTTGTGAATGGGAACTAGATAAAGATGCCCTTTATAACCACTTCTATTTAACATTGTAT
>NW_006922039.1:14420-16697 GCF_000298275.1 Orycteropus afer afer
CACAAAAACGAACTTAAGTTGGATCAAAAACTTAGATATAAAACCCAAAGTTACGAAGTTCAACAAAGATAAAATAAGGGCAAATCTAGGGGCACTAATTTACAGCACAAATAGACTATCAAGCATAGCCCAAAATCCAGAGGCAGTGGAAGAGAAGCTAGATGACTGGGCCCCTTTAAAAATTAAATTTGTATGCTCACTGGAAGACTTCTCCAAAAGAGTGAAAATAGAGAACCTACAGATTGGGGAAAAAAATTGACTATGACTTATCTGTCAAAGGACTTCAAAATTTATAGAAAACTTAAACACTTCAACATCAAAAGACAAACAATTCAATTCAAAAATGGGCATTGGACATGAATGGACACTTCACTAAAGATGATATACTGGTGGCCAACTAACACATGAGGAAATGCTCATGATCATTAGTCATTAGAGAGATTGAAATCAAAACAATAATGAGATACCATCTTGTCCCAGAAATAATAGCAAAGTTCAACAAGACAGAAAATAACAAATGCTGGCAAGGTTGCAGAGAGATTGGGACTCTCATATGCTACTGGTGGGACAGCAAAATGGTACAACCATTGTGGAAGATGGTATGGTGTTTCCTTAAAAAAGCTGAAAATAGAAATACCATTTGATCCAGCAATTCCATTACTAGGAATATATCCTAAAAAGGTGAAAGGCAGGACACGGACAGACATATGCACACCCATATTCATCACAGCACAATTCACTATAGTGAAGAGATGGAAACAACCTAAATGCCCATCAACAGATGATTGGATAACCAAATTATGGTACATTCACACAATGGACTACTATGCAACATTAAAGAATAATGAAGAATATACAAATCATCTTGTAACATGGATGAATTCAGAAGGCATTTTGCTGAGTGAAATAAGTCAATTACAGAAGGACAAATATTGTATCAATGCACTATTGTACAAAGTCTAGGAAAGTTTATTCAGGGAAGAAATCTACTTTGTTGGTTACCAGAGACGGGACGGAAGAGAAGGGAAAATTTTAGACCAGTTGGGGGTCACATGTTGATTTGGGTCAGGGGCAGAATGGTATGGAATGAGTCTGTGACCAGCATGATGACACTGGGGAAAAGAAGGACACAGTAACATACACATAAGATAATGACAACAGACGCAAATACTAGTATTTGTACAATACTGCATTACCACTAACACCAGATACCAAGCTACAGATAAAAGCAAAGACAAGTGAGAAGATCAGGTGGGGGTTGGTGAACAGGAATATACCCTAAACCAAGGATAATTTTAAACACACAACCACTGCCGTAGAATCAGATCTGACTTATAGCGCCCCCTCCTTGGGTTTCTGAGGCAGTATAACTATGGAAGTAGATTGCCCAACTGAAGATAATCTTACATATGCACTTGTGCTACAAAATTAGCCACACACATTACAGAAGCAACAGAAGACAGAGTTGGAGTAACCTCTCAAAGACAACCAAACACCTTGAGAGAGAGAATCACCAGGCCTGGTGACTCGGGACCACATTCTTGGGAGACAACAAGCTCAATTGACATAACATAGTACATAAAAATCTTGTTCCACAACCTGCTTTGGTGAGTAGTAACTGGGGTCTTAAAAGCTTCCAAACAGCCATCTAAGATGAAACTATTGGTCTATTCTCATCTGAAGCAAAGAAGAGTGAAGAAAATCAAGGGCATCTGGAAATAATTAGCCCAAGAATATGATGGACCTTGAGACCAGAAGAGCTAGATGGTGCCTGGCTACCAATGCCAGCCAGTCAGAAAGGGATCAAAACTGGAGATCCTGGATAGAGTGGGAGGGAAAATGTTGAACAAAATTCAAAAACAGAAAAATGACAAGAATTATTGGTCAGAGTCTGATGGAACTCCCAAGACTATGGCCCCGGGTTACCCTTCAGGCCTAGAATTGGACTCACTCCATGGACTGGCTCTCAGCCCCGCAGTTGAAAGACATACATGCAGAACACCTACCCCAAGGCAATACACCCACCTACTCTAGAGAGACACACCCCTTGGAGCAATTGCCCATGAAACACCAGAGGGACAGCATTTACATGGAGGGAAAGCTGGACAGACAGGAGTGCATAGTTAAGAAGGGAACAGCGAGGGGTTAGTCACAGAGACGGGAGGGTAGGAGTGTTTGTTATGGTTGGGGATGGTAATCGGGGTGTGAAAGCAAATGTACACGAACTGTTGAATGTAAAACAAATTTTGCACTGTAAATTTGCACCCAAGGCACAAT
>NW_006922039.1:16797-19563 GCF_000298275.1 Orycteropus afer afer
AAAAAAATAAAATAAAAACAGGCAAAAGTTGAAAAAGCATTTCTTAAAAAAAAAAAAATGTTAGAAAAACCCACAAACAACCACTAAGCACCTTAAAATATGATCAATTTCATTAGTCATTAGGGAATTACAAATCAAAATCTCAGTATAATATAATTTCACACTCAATAAAATGGCACGGTGCTAACTGAAATGTCTGCAGTTTGAACCCGCGAGCTGCTCCCTAGGAGAAAGGTATGGCAGTCTGCTTCTATAAAGAATTACAGCCTTTCAAACCCAGTGAGGCAGTTCTTCTCTGTCCTATAGAGTCACTATGAGTTGGAATTGACTCAGTGACAATGACTGGCTTGATTTGGTAAGATTGCTATTATTTTTTAAAATGGAAAATAACAACATTTAGCAAGGATGTAGATAAAATGAATCTTTCATCCATTGATGTAAAATGGTGCAATTGCTATAGAAAACAGGTAGACACTTCCTCTAGAAGTTAAGCATGAAATTCCCATATGACCCAGCAATTCCACACATAGAAATATACATAGAAGTGAAGGCAGGAGTGCAAACAGAAACCTGTACACCAATGTTCATTACAGCATTATTTATAGCAGCTAAAATGTGGCAATAATCCAAATATTCATAAACAGAAGAATGGATAAACAAAATATGGTATACCCATACAAAAGAATATGATTTAGCCATAAAAGAAATGAAGTTATGATACATGCTATGACATTAATTAACACTGAAAACATGTGAAGTGAAATAAATCAGTCACAAAAGGACAAATATTGTATGATTACACTTGTATGAAATACATGGAATCAGCGAATGCATAAAGACAAAAGTTTAGTAGAAGTTGGTTACCAGGGGCTTCAGAGATGAGAGGAATGGGTAGATTATTACTTAAAGGACATTGCATCTCTTTTCAAGGCAATGAAAATTTTTTTGGATTAGATAATGGTGATGGTTGCACAATGGTGAATGTAATAAATGCCACTGAATCATACAATTAAAAATGGTTAAAATGGATTTTTTTTTGTTATGTATATTTTCCACAATAAAATTATAAAGAAAATTGACAAGCTAGTGTTTTAAATGTTCAAAGTGCTGGGCAAAATATATATTAAAGCTATTATTTTCATTATTACAGGGGACTCTTGACATTTTTCCTTTTTGAGTCTTTGGCATATGAGTCTTTGATATGCAGGAGAGGCATATCTAATCCTACAAGATTAGTAGGTAGTATTTATCTTCAGTGTAACTCATTTTCTCTTCCAATAACATTTCTATACTTTACTGGACCCATCCTCTACTCCTTCTTATCAACACCTTTTTTTTTTTTCTCTCTCTCTCAGGCACCTCAGCTTCATACCTTCTCAGAATTATCTTCTCAGGGTAAACGGGGATTTCATTATTACCAACAATTTGGTTTAATTATGTTTAATGGACTAACCTTCCCTATAAGAAAATGTAAAAGATTGGAGTCTCTCTGAAGATCCTGCAGGTTACACCATAAGACTCACTGCTTGCTTTGCTTGTGCAAAGGTCTAGCCTCCTTTGGTTACAATGTGAGTAATGCATCTTAGAGGTTCCTGTTTACTAGAACAAGTGAGGTAAATGGGTTGAGACCCAACTGGGGACTTGAAGGACAATTTTAGCTGCTGCTGCTGCTGCTGCTGCTGCTTCAGTTTATACCTAGAGGACATGACAAAACAACATGGAAACAACATGCAACAGAGCAGTCACCTAGTCTTTTTTCTCTCTTAATCTCTCTGGAAACCAAGTCTTGTCACTCTTTCTAGCAGCCATGGGCTCAGAACTATCCAAAGACTTTCAGCTATGGGATTTTTCTCTTTGCTGCTGAAGGCAGTGAACTGACAGATTGCTTTTTATTTTCACCTGAGAGGCAGTAAATATTTAGCTAGAAAACTTTCTTGAATGACAGGACACTGAGTCTAAAAGAAGTGTTTTCATGAAATTTCCCCCTGGTTTGCACATCAAGAACCTGCTGCCAACACACATAAGCACTAGCTCAGTTCTTCCCTCAGATACTCACTTTTAATCATATAGATCTGTAGTTTTAATATTGTTGTTGTTGTTATGTGCTGCTGAGTAATCTCTGACTCATAGCGACCCCTCCTTGGGTTTCCGAGGCGGTAGGTATAACTACTGAAGTAGATTGCCCAACCTTCCTTCTAAGGAGTGGCTGGTGGGTTTGAACCGTCCGCCTTCTGGTTAGTAGTCAAATGCCTTAGGTACTATGGTACCAGAGCTCCTGATTTTAATTTTAGGGAATCTAAGTATGTTTTCAGTACCCATGAGTTATTGTTCCCTTTTTAAATATGTTTCCACTGCTTAGTATGGTACAATTTAAGAAATAGGACATCACATATGAATTAAAAATATAAAATAGTGAAAGTAGTTGTAAATACTAATTATTATCTTATATTCTTCAAATAAATTTGCCTATCCTCTCTGGTTTGTGATTCAGTTTGTCTCCACACTGTAACAGTATCTGAAACAATTTTTATATTAAAGAGGTAGTACAGATTTTAAATGAGTGAAATGGCTTACAACACCTTCAATTCCAATGGCATGTTTTATTTTAAAGCAACATGTTTATTTCTATGACAGTACTGTCCTCGTGGTTCAGTGGTTAAGTGCTCGACTTGTAATCAACAGGTCAGCTTTTCAAACTCACCAGCTGCTCCACAGTAGAAGATGTGACAGGTTGCTTGTGGGAGGATTACAGCCTTGGAACCCTAT
>NW_006922039.1:19788-21789 GCF_000298275.1 Orycteropus afer afer
AGGCTGTGTAGTGTATCTACTACTTACAAGATGGTATTCCATAGTCTACTGTATCAGACACAAACTGCTGACATCCTCATAATCTTACTGTGAAATCTGACATTTGATTTGATACAAGATCCAGTTATTTTTTCTTAATCCACTCTTAGCAGCAATTTGTAACATTACAGTTTTGTTTTTGTTGTGCTGAATTTTCCACAAATCCAAGAAGAACAGTCTTCAGGGGGTGCTAGCTTGGATAACTCCTTCATCAAGACATGTCTCTTTCAACTCCAAGAGAGAGAAAAAAAAATGATGCTGTGAAGAGGGGGATAAACTGCTATAATTTTGAGCTTTATATTCAAATCCTTCCATATGCAAATTATTATGTTTTTTTCTTTACTGTTTCCAAAAGGTTTCTTTTACCTTCAAGGAAAAGTCCAAATGTCCTAGGTAACCTTATAATAGATTCAAACTTCTGAGAAAAAAAAATGATGACAATGATGATACCATAACTGCTATTTGTATGGAAGCTTAGATTTTAAAATCTGATTATCTATTCCTATAAATTATTCATTTAATCCTCCCAAGAAGCCTATGAGTGATATCATTACCTCCATTTTATATATGAAGAAAGTGAGGCTCAGAGAGTTTATGTAACTTGCCCAAGATCACTCACTGCTATAGTTAGCTGCCATCCAGTTGGTTCTTGGAAAAAACAAAACCAAACACTGCGTGGCCCTATGCCATCCCCATGATCTGACTGTGAAGCCAACTGTTGTGGTCCATGGGATTTTCATTGGCTAATTTTTCATAAGTATATCACCTTTCTTTCAGACTACTCATTAAAACCTGGACAATCAGGCTATAAGCACAACACCTGCCTCTAGCCTACCATGTTGTAGCAACTATATCATATTAAATCTTTCCAGATTGTATCAGTCAATATTGTATTTTGTTTTATTTATTCTATTTTTCTTAAACCTTAGTGTAATTTTCAGAAACAAAATGGTGGTCAGGATGGACCAAGGGTCTGGGACTGCATGATATGTTGTCTATTCTTTTTTTTTTTTTTTAATTTGTGAACAAGGGCAAGTGACACTGGTAATTTGGAAGAGAAATGACAAGAAGGAAAGCAAAAAGAAGTTTTAAAGTTAAGAACTCTCAGTGCTTTGGTGTTGGTTGCTTCTTTATATAATTAATCACTTTTTATTCTTCTCCAGTAAATTAATATATAATTTTAGAAGTAAATAACTCTAACTTTTATCTGGGCCTAAGAATCGTAAATATGGTAGAGTGGTCACACTTTTAAGAATGCTTCAAGCTTTGAATCATAGATTGATTCCCATGATTGGCTGCTAGAAATCTAACAATGAATGCTCTAATGCTACTGTAATTAAACCAGGCATTTGAATTTCTCTGGGAAAGGAATATTTGACACAACTGCTCCTTTCTTGATTTAGAGATTGTCTCAGTTTCCTATGGCTTCTATAACAGAATACTGCAAAGTGAACGATTTTAAATAGCAAAACAAAAATTATTTTTTCACAGTTCTAGAGGCTAAAGGTCAAATTTAGGCTCTCTCTTGTTCTGTTCTAGGGGAAGATCCTCCCTTATGTCTTTCAGCTTCTGGGAACCCCAGGTGTTCCTTGACATTCCTTAAAAGCTTATAGATGAATTTGGCTCCATGGTCACATGGTTTCTGTCTTCCCCCTTTGTGCATCTGTATCTGTTCTCTTCTATTAAGAAACAATTCTGAGGGATTCGGTATGACCTCTTTATTAACATCTGCAAAGAAAAACCTTATTTCTCCAAGCAAAGTCACATTTGTAGGTACAGGGATTAGGCCTTCAACATATTTTGGGGAGGGACACAATTCAATTCATAATAGGGATTATATACTTCTACTTTCAGATTACAAATTATAGGTAGACTGTCTCTTCCATGTTAAAGATTATATGAGATGTGAGATTAGAATGGAACTTTGTATCTTAACAAGTATAATATTACTAGCTTTCAGAA
>NW_006922039.1:21889-23771 GCF_000298275.1 Orycteropus afer afer
TAAAATAAATTTAGAAGTAAATTATTTTATTAAAATGTGCACAGGATTCACCATTTTAGCTCTGTACAATATAAGTCTACACTTTGTATTAAATTGAATGTATTATTATTTATATATTTTAAAAAGTACCAGAAGGAGTATTAATATTCATTGTGACAAGATTTCAAGTACCACATGTTAGTAACTTGACAGTTGCAGTGTTAATTAATGCCACTTTATATGAGTTGGAATTCGTTTCCTTAAGTAATCTACTTCAATAACATAGGAATTTTACTCTCACTAATATTCAACGCTTTGCTTCCTTATCCAGAGGAGCTAAAATTAGCCTTTTCTGACTAAGCATAATCCCAGCTAAAACAATTATTTGACTGCCTTATTCTGCACTTCAGAAAGAATTAAGTTTACATAGCAAATCAACATTCATATAACTCAGTATGCCATCATTTATTATTAAATTAATGAAGAGGAGATAATTTTAAAGGTGTCTTCACTGCACACTTAGGAAAGAGATTTACCTCACATCAAGAGTTGTAATAGTAGGTGGAAGAATTGTGAATCCACATTTTCTAGCGCAAGAATATTAATATCTGCCTAAAATCTGAATAAAAAAGTTCGCAATTTTACAGGAAGTATTTAAATTCAAATTTTCCAACGTATCATATGAGTAAAGGACCTTTGTTCTTTATTATTTTGTAGACAAAAAAAAATTATCGTTCTTATTTTATTTTTTCCATACAAATTATCTTGCTCCAACAAATTCATGGGACCATAAGTCAAATGTGACACATGAAAATGGAGTCAGGAGGTCTGAAAAAAAGTAGGTTTATCACATTCAGTTTCCAGAGACAGGGAGGCACAACATGCTATCATACAGGGCCATACAGGGGTATGGACCCAGGGACAAAATAACAACAAGCTGGAATTTTAGGAGAGCACTCATGTATGAAAAGCAGAATGAATGTACTAGCTATTTAGTGCTGCTATAATAGAAATACCAGAAATGGGTTGCTGTAACAAATTTATTTTCTCACAGTTTAGGAAGTTAGAAGTCTGAATTCATAGTACTGGCTTTAGGGGAAGTCTTTTTCTCTCTGAAGACTGTGGGTTTCTCTCTGTGGACTCTCCTCATTCCTTGATTTCTTGGTGATCTTCATGTGATAGGACAAGATACTATTTTTTTTTAAAATGGTATAACATATCATTTTGGCATATTTATTACAGCTTGGAGCAGGGGTCACAAATTCAAATGTCTAGAGTCCAGGCCATCTACCAAAAACATGTGTGATTCCAGCCAGTGTAAAGTTGTGAGTAATGGTGAGGACTGTGAAGAATCCTAGCTTGAGTATATACTATCTATGAAATCTCAAGTTAGAAAATACTCCTGAACCTCAGTTTTCTTACGTCTTAAAATGATAATAATAATGTAACTTAACTATGAGGATTAAAACATATATTGTATCTAATGAATTTAGCTCAAGTGAATGGCACACAGGAAAAATACAATATATAAGGAGATCATATGATATGGTTTGCCTGGGATGGTCTCAGTTTTTCATTGTCAATGATGTCCAGCATTTGAGGTAGGTCAATACAGCAAATATCTTATTATTCAGTTTCATTTCAAAATGAGTGAAATGGAAGATATATAGGACAGCTATTGAGCATTTTCTTATAATGCTATTTCATTTCCCAATTTCCTTCCATTTGTATGTCCCTAAAGTTTATCAGGTAATTTTTGCTTACTAAGAGGGTGTTGCAGTCTCCATGAGTAAGCCCATAAAATTCATGTCATCACTCAAGTTTCCCGATATTTCTGCTTTCCAGAGATCCAGAGAATACATTTGGAGTTCGTTGGAACCCTTGTCTCTCCACTCACCTGATT
>NW_006922039.1:23951-24991 GCF_000298275.1 Orycteropus afer afer
TTTGAGTTTCCAAGGCAGTATCACTACGGAAGTAGATTGCCCAACCTTCCTTCTGAGGAGTGGCTGGTGGATTTGAACCACAGCCTTCTGGTTAGCAGTCAGATGCCTTAGGCACTACGCTACCAGAGCTCCCTAGAAATACCCATATGATGAGGGTAAGCAACTAGTTGATGCATAGTTCTATTTTAGACGATTGGTATCAATTTTTGTAAAAGTAACATATAATTTGGTGAAATCATGTTGTTGTTAGGTGCTATCAAGTTGGTTCTGACTCATAGTGACTCTATGTACAACAGAACCAAACTTCTCGGACCTGTGCCATTCTCACACTTGAATCCATTGTTGCAGCCACTTTGTCAATTCATCTCATTGAGGGCCCTCTTCATTTTTACTGACCCTCTAGTTTACCAAGCATGATGACCTTCTCCAGAGAATGGTCCCTCTTGATAACATGTTCAAAGTACATCAGACAAAATCTTGCCATCCTGGCTTCTAAGGAGTATTCTGGCTGCACTTTCTCCAGAACAAAATTGTTTGTTCTTCTGGCAGTCCATAGTATATATTCACTATTCTTCACCAATGCAATAGTTCAAAGGCACCAATTCTTCTTTGGTCTTCCTTATTCATTGTCCAGCTTTTGCATGCAGATGAGTTGATTCAGTATACCATGCATGGTATGGGTTGGGCGCATTTCAGTCTTCAAAGTGGCCATTTTGCTTTTGAATACTTTGAAGAGATTTTTAAATACTCTTTGCAGCATGTTTGTCCAATGCAATACGTCATTTCATATCTTTACTCCTGCTTCCATGGGTGTTGATTATGGATCCAATTAAAATGAAATACTTAACAACTTCAAGCTTTTCTCCATTTATTGTGATGTTGCTTATTGGTCCAGTTGTGAGGATTTTTGTTCTCTTTATGTTGAAGTGTAATCCATACTGAATATTGTAATCTTTGACCTTCATCTGTAAGCCCTTCAAGTCATCAGCACTTTCAGCAAGCAAAATTGTGTCATTTGCATATCACAGATTGTTAATGAG
>NW_006922039.1:25411-26073 GCF_000298275.1 Orycteropus afer afer
AGTCAATAAAACACGGATAAACATCTTTCTGGTATTCTATAATCTCAGTCTAGATCCATCTGATATCAGCATTGATATCTCTCTTACGACATCTCTTCTGAATTCAACTTGAATTTCAGGCAGTTCCCTGAAGTTGTACTCCTGCAACCATTTTTGAAATATCTTCAACAAAATGATATTGTTCGACAATTTCTTTATTCTGTTGGATCACCTTTCTTTGGATTGTGCACAAATATGCATCTCTTCCAGTCAGCTGGCCAGGTAGCAGTCCTCCAAATTTCTTGGCATATACAAGTGAGCACTTCCACTGCTGCATCTATTTGTTGAAAAATATCAGTTGGTATTCCATCAGTATCTGGAGCATTGTTTTTCACTTATTCTTTCAGTGCAGCAAGGAGCTCTGGTGGCGTAGTGCCTAAGGCAATTGAATGCTAACTAGAATGTTGGTGGTTCAAACCTACCACCCATTCCATGGAAGGAAGACTGGATAATCTACTTCTGTAAAGATTTACCATGTTAGAAACCCAAAGAGGGTCACTATGAGTCAGATCCGACTCCATGGCAGTGGTTGTGTTGCGTTTCTGGTATTATCACCATTATTGCTACCCTTTCCAAAATATTCCATAACCATTAGGGTAAACTCAATGCTCTGCCAAAAAAAA
>NW_006922039.1:26318-27392 GCF_000298275.1 Orycteropus afer afer
CCCAACCCTATCCCAGTTTCCTTCCCTCCCTGCCCAGTAACCCTCCCCCCTGTGCCCCTCATAGTTATGCAATCCTGTCTGTCCTGTATTACCTCTGTGTGACTGTTGACCCTCTGGTCCCCCTTGGCCTATTGCTCCAAGGGATGCACCTCCATAGAGCATGTGAGTGGATCACCCTGGGTTGAGGGGCCCGCATAGACACTATGCTCAGTGAAATAAGTTAGTTGTGGAAGAACAAGTACTGTCTGAGCCCATTACTGTAAAAAGACAAAGAAGGGTTTGCTTGTGAAAGGGGACTCACATTCTAGGTTATTGGGGTGGGGAGGGAAAAGGACGGATTAATTTCAGGCTAGTTGGGGCCCACACACGAATGTGGATAAGGGGAGGGCTACATGGGAAGTATCTGAGACCACCACGATAACATTAGGAAAAGGGAGGACACTGAATTATTCACATAGGAGATAGACAACAGATGCTAACTAATACCAACCAATGTGTCCACAATACTGCATTACCATTAACACCAAACACCAGGCTACAGATAAACACATAAACACCAGAGAGGACCAGATGGGGGTCAGTGAACAAGAGTGCATTCTGGACCAAGGACAGAGTCAGTGGACACTAATCTTGCACAGATACCAGTGTTACAAAATGCTTGCAATCCTGGCAGAGACAATAGAGGACAGACACAGAGCAATCCCTTGCAGACACCCAGACACTGTGGGAAAGAGGTCCAGTGGATCTACCATGTCAGATCCTTGGGGCTGGGGGACCCCAGACTCAATTGGCACAACAAAATACATAAGGGTCTTGTTCCTCATCCTACATTGGTGAGTAGCACCTGGGGTCTTAAAAGCTTTCCGGTGTCCATCTAAAATGTGCCTAATGATTTCCCAGTGTCAGAAGTGAAGAAGAGTGTGCAAAAAAAAGGGGGGGGGCATTTGGAAGCAATCAGCCCTAGGATACGATGGACCTCGAGACCATGGGAACTAGATGGTGCCCGGCTGTAAGTGCCAGCCACTCAGGAAAGGATCAAATCTGGGGATCCTGGATAGAGTGGGAGGAAAAATG
>NW_006922039.1:27670-31386 GCF_000298275.1 Orycteropus afer afer
TTTTACAGAGTCTACATTATTCTTTAGGGTTGCATAGTATTCCATTGCATGTATGTGTTATCCATTCCTCCACTGATGGACACTTAGGTTGTTTCCATCTCTTTGCTATAATGAATAGTGCTGCAAAGAACATGGATGTGCATGTATCTCTTTGGGTCCTGGCTCTCACTTCTTTAAGATATATACCTAGTAATAGGATTGCTGGATCAAATGGCATTTCTATTTCCAAATTTTTAATCAATCACCATAAAGATTTCCATGGTGGTTGTATAATTTTACAGTCCCATCAGCAGTAGCAGTGTATGAGAGTTCCTATCTCTACTCATCCTTATCAGCATTTATTTTATGTTGTGTTGAACTTTGCTATTAATGCTGGGGTGAGATGGCATCTAATTGTTGTTTTTATTTGTATCTCTTTAATGGCTAATGATCATGAAACTATACATGTGTTTTTTTGCCTGACTGAATATCTTTGGTGGAGTATCTTTTCACAGATTCTGCCCATATTTCACTTGTATTGTTTATCTTTCTAATGTTGAGATGTTAGAGTTTTCTATAAATTTTAGAGATAACTCCTTTGTCAGATATATAATCTCTTCCCCATTTAATGGATTTCAGCCCTTTGCAAAAGATCAGCTGACCATAGGTAGATCGATCTATTTATGGGTTCTCAATTTTGTTTCACTGATCTATGTGTCTGTCGTTGTACCAAAACCTGGCTGTTTTGACTACTGTGGCTGTATAGTGGGTTTGAGATCCAGAAGTGTGAAATCTCCAATTTTTTTTTTTTTCTTCAGTAGTGCTTTGATTATCTGAAGTCTCTTTCTTTTCCATAGAAACTTAGTGATTGGCTTTTGAATGTTTTTAAGGAATGTGGATGAGATCTGGTTTGAGATTGCATAGAATATATAGATTGCTTTGGGTAGTACTGATATTTTCATAAGATTCAATCTCCCTATACATAAGCATGGTATTTCCTTCCATTTATGTGAATCTCTTATAGTTTCTTGAAGTAGTGTTTGTTGTTTTCTTTGTACAGGTCTATTGTGTTCCTGGTAAGATTTATTCTTGAGCACTTCATCTTTTAGGTAGCTATTGTAAATGTTAGTGATTTCCATTTCAGAGACTTCTTTGCTGGTATGGGAGAATCCAACTGATTTTTGTAGGTTTACCTTGTAAACTGCCACTATGCTAAATCTCTCAATTAGTTCCAGTAGTTTTCTTGCTGAGACTCTTATGTTTTCTATGTATAGGATCATATCATCTGCAAATAAGAATAATTTTACTCCTTCCTTACCAATTTGGATGCCTTGGCTTTTCCCTTTCTTGCCTTATTGGCCTGGCTGGGATAGAAGTGGAGATAGAGGGCATAGTTGCCTGCTCCTGTTTGCTTGGGGAATGTTTTCAGTCTCCCTACATTGAGAATAGGGAGCTCTGGTGGCGTAGTGCCTAAGGCACTTGACTGCTAACCAGAAGGCTGGCAGTTCAAATCCACCAGCCACTCCTCGAAAGGAAGGTTGGACAATCTACTTTTGTAGTGATACTGCCTTGGAAACCAAAAGAGAGGTCGCTATGAGTCAGGTACAACTCGATGGCACATAACAACAACAACACATTGAGAATAACATTGCTTGTTGGTTTTGCATATATGCCCTTTATTATGTTGTGGAATTTCCCTGCTATTCCTATTTTTCTGAGAGTTTTTATCAGAAATTAGTGTTGGATTTTGTTAAATGCCTGTTCTACATCTATTGATATGCTCATGTGATTCTTTTCCTTTATTTCACTTATGCGATTTATTATGATGATTGTTTTTCTATTGTTGAACCATCCTTGCATACCTGGTATGAATCCCACTTGATCATGATCTATTCTTACCTGTTATCATTTCCTTTATTGCTGTTGTTTTAGTATTGTCTGAGTATTTGTGCTTGTCCTCTTTTTTATTGTGATGTGAAGGTTTATCATTTTTCATTGAGGTTACCCTATGATTTATAATTTTCTCCCTGAGTTTAGAACAATCCATTCTATCTTGCAACTCTCTTAACTTTCTCAGCACTTAGAAGTTCCGTATCTACACAGTCTTTTCCCTCTTTTTGTTTGTAGTTGTCCTCACATGCCAATTGATGTCTCTGGTTCCCTGTTTATAATCTTGTAAGCTCATTTTACTTTAGATATGTCCATAGCTGTGGTTTGTGGGTTATGTCATCTTGTGTATTAATGGTCGGTTGTTACTTGCTATTTTTGTTTCTCTGCTTAAAGGACTCCCTTTAGCATCTCTTGTAATGTTGGTCTGGTTTTATCAAATTCCCTTAATTTCTGCTTATCTGAAAATCTCCTAATTTCGCCATCATATTTGAGGGACTATTTTGCCAGGTATATAATTCTTGGTTGAAAATTTTTCTCTTTCAGGGTTTTATATATACCATCCCATTGCCTTCTCGCTTGCATGGTCTCTGCTGAGAAATCAGAGCTTATTCTTACTGGCTGTCTTTTGTAGGTAACTTATTGTTTTTCTCATACGGCTTTCAGGATTCTGTCTTTGTCTTTGGTTTTGGTCATTTTGATGATGATGTGTCTTGGTGATTTTCTTTTGGGGTCTATCCTATTTGGGGTTCATTGGACTTCCTGAATGGATATATTCTCCTTTTTTTGTTTTTTTATCATATCAGGGAAGTTTTCCTCCAGCAAATCTTGGACAATATTCTCAGTGGCTTTGTTTTTCTCTTCCTGTTCTGGAATGCCAATGACATGTAGGTTATTCCTTTTGATGGTAACCCACATGATCCTTAGGCTTTCTTCATTTTGTTTTGAATTTTTTTCTGATTGATCCCTTTCCAAACAAGTGTTTAGGTATTTGTATTCAATATCATTAATTCTGTCTTCCATTGCATCAGCTCTATTCCTCTGCCCTTCCAATGTGTTATCTATTTCTGACAATTTAGTATTAATCTGGATTTTTGTCTGTAGGTTTAGAATCATTCCTAATTTTTCAATTATTTTGTCATTTTGTTCTTGTATTTTCTTCCAAAATTCTTCTACGGTTTTTTTTTCTGTGTTTTCTTGGTCTGTCTCTCAATCCTGTGAAGATATAATTCTTTTGAATTCCTTATCAGAGAGTTCCAATGCTGCTTCTTCCTCAGGTATGTGTTCTGGGTCTGTATCCTGTTAACTTGCTTCTACTACTTTATCTTGCTTCTTTGTGTGGACTGTGATGGTCTGTTGTCTCTGAAACATTGTGGTGCTGTATTTAGATCTCTGTTAACTGTTTGTGATGAGCCGCCAAGGGTGATTCAGGCTCTTCTTGGTGGTTTTTTATCATTGGTCCTTTGGTGGAGAGGGAGGTGATGGCTCTCACTCAGTAAGTGAAATTGTAGGATTTGTGGGTGTAGTTGTATATTATGGGTCTTCTGCTGTCTCCCACTTGGTTAGACAGAATTACAATTGAATAACCATCAAAAAACTAAGAGCACATGGTGAAAAAATACACCATATAATCACACAGGAACAGTAACCAAAAAAGAAAAAAGGAAAAAAGAAGAAGAAAAATAGAAGAAAACCTTCAGTATCTGGGGATAGGGCACTAAGAGAAAAAAGGTAGAGAAGGAGAATAATGAAGAAAAAAAATGGTAGGAATGCAAAAAGCAAAACAAGGAACAGAGTTAGCCACAAGAAAAAAGGGTGAAAAAAAAAGAATTTAAAGTTTAAAAAACAAA
>NW_006922039.1:31811-34388 GCF_000298275.1 Orycteropus afer afer
AAAATGACCAAGGTGCTTGTAAACATTCAAAATTGCGGCGCCCTCCGGGCAGGCAAAAGTCCACAGCTCAGCCTGTCTTCCTGTTCACTGCTGCTTCCCCTTTTATTCCATAGCCACCAGAGCAGTCCTCCGTGCAGTCCCTGGCTAGCAGGGCTAATTTTTTAGGTTAATTCTTAGGTCCTACCACCATTCAGGATTCTCCAAGCTGTCTGTTCCATCAGGATTACTCAGGATCACTGCCAGACCACAGTTCCGTGTGTGTCCTTTTCTGGTATTTTCATGAAAATTCTTCTGTTATTTGGGGTTTAGTCCACTTCTCTATCCTTCCCTTCAAGACTCAGGGGTGCAGGATTATCTTCTGTGTCTGCGTTAATTTTTTCCCCTTTTCTTTGTATAAGAGGATCTGTTCAGTCTTTCTGCCTATTTCGCCATCTTGGAATCCTCCCTTCATTGAACTTCTTGAATGCATATATTCTCATCATTCATCATATGGAAAATTTCTTCCAATAAATCTTTGTCAATTTTCCCAGTGTTTTATTTGTCTTTTCCACTTTTGGAATTACAATTACACATAGGTTATTCCTCTTGAAAGTATCCCACATGAATCTAAGGCTTTCTTAATTTTCTTTTGATTTTTTTTTTTAATTTTTAAATTGTGATTTGGGTGAAAGTTTACAGAACAAATTCACTTTCCATACAGCAGCTAACATACACTTTGTCTCATGACATTGACTACAATTTATGACAATGAAACAACTCCCATCTCACTTCCTCCCCATAGTTACCTCTTCCTTGTGACTTTCCTCCCATGCACTCCTGCCCCCTGAGCTGTCTCCCTGTACATACACAGCCCTTCTGTCCTCCCATGATTGATCTTTCCAAGGAGTGTATCTACCTAATATATATATTCAGCTCATATGTCTGTATATTGTTTGGCTGGAAGCCACAGGAATGGGTTTAATTCCAGACCTGAAGGGCAGCTGGGGGTCATAGTTTCATTGGTTCCATCAGTCTCTATTGTACCAGCAAAACTAGTCCCTTTTTATTCATTTATTTTTTTAATGATTTTGAGTTTTGTTCCACATTGTTCTCTCACTCTATTCAGGATCTCCTACATAGATTCTCCTCCGGTGGTTGACCATGGTAACCAGGCACCATTTGGTTTTTCTGGTATCATTGTCGTATAGGCTGAGGATTTTATGGTGTACTAGTCACTTGGACTAATTTTTACCATGTGTCTTTGGTGTTCTTCTTTATTCTTTGCTCTGGGTGGGGACAGACCCATCATTGCATCTAGATGGCTGTTTGCAAGCTTTTAAGATCCCAGTCACTACTTGTCAATATAGTATGTGGAACAAAGTTTTTGTGTAGCATGTTATGCCAGTTGAGCTTGATGTACCCTGTGACTATGGTCCTGAGTCCACAGGTCCAACTACTTGCCACCTCTGGGTAGCTGGCTATGGCCAAGAAGTGACTACAGCCTTGTCCCTTGTCAGCTCTTCTATATACCTGGAAATACTTATGTTGTTGTTGTTGTTATGTGCCATCGAGTCGGCCCCGACTCATAGCGACCCCTCCTTGGGTTTCCGAGGCAGTATCACTACGGAAGTAGGATTGCCCAACCTTCCTTCCGAGGAGTGGAAATACTTATAGAACATACAAATACACTTGTAGAACTATTGTCTATGAACCCTATACATGGTCATGGGCACACTTGCTCCCTGCATGGACATATGTTCAGCCTGTCCATTCATCTATCCACTCGTATATCAATGTTTGCCTTCAATGACAACACAGTACTCTATGTGCAAAAGGGTTCATCTTTGTCATCTGTACCTTCCATGCAGTTTTCTATGTCTTCCTCTTCCTCAATGCTACTGTGTTGATCACTCACGTTTGGTACTTTGCCCTTCTCTTTACCTAAATCAATACTTGTCTCTACCTATCTAACAGTGTTTGCTACCCTCCCAGCCCTGGTAACCAACAAAGAAAAAATTTCCTTCCATATATAAAACTGTCCTTGACTTTTCACAATAATGGACTAATACAATATTTGTCCTTCTGAGACTGACTTATTTCACTCAGCATAATAATGTCCTCCAGGTTCATCCACATTATGTGGTGTTTTGAAGATTCTACATTATTCTGTAGGGTTACATAGCATGCCATTTTGTGTATGGACATAGTTTGGTTATCCATTCTACTGTTGATGAGCACCTAGGTTGTTTCCATCTTTTGGCTATTGTGAATAGTCCTGTGATGAACATGGGTGTGTATATATCTGCTCTTGTCCTGGCTCTCACTTCTTTAAGATATATACCTAGTAATGGAATGGCTGGGTCAAATGGTATTGCTAATTCCAACTTTTTAAGGAATTGCCATACTGCTTTCCACAGTGGTTGTATAATTTTACTGTCCCACCAGCAGTGTGGGAGAGTCCCAATCTCTTCACATCCTCGCCAGCCTTAGTTATTTTCTGTCTTGGTGAAATTTATTACTAGTGCTGGGACAAGATGGTATCTCTTTGTTGTTTTGATTTGCATCTCTCTAATGGATAATGATCATGAGAATTTCTTC
>NW_006922039.1:34892-35394 GCF_000298275.1 Orycteropus afer afer
GATGCCTTTGATTTCTCTTTCTTGCTTTATTGCCCTGGTTAGGATTTCCAATACAATGTTAAATAGAAGCGGTGATAGAGGGCATCTTTGTCTGCTTCCCATTTAAGTGGGATGGTTTCAGTGTCTCTTCATCGAGAGTAATGTTGGCTGGTGGTTTTGCATAGATGCCCTTTATTATGTTGAGGAATGTCCTTTCTATTACTATTTTGCTGAGAGTTTTGATAAGGAATGGGTGTTGGTTTTCTACATTGATTGATATGATCATGTGGTTCTTTTCCTTTGTTTTATTTATGTGGTGAATGACATTGATTTTTTTTTTTTTAATGTTGAGCTGTCCTTGCATACCTGGTATGAACCCCACTTGTTCATAATGTATTAGTTTTTTTAACATGTTGTTGGAGATTATTGGCTAGGGTTTTGTTGAAGATTGTTGCATCTAAATTAATAAGGGATATTGGTCTGTAGTTTTCCTTTTGAGTGATGTCTTTGCCTGGTTTTGGTA
>NW_006922039.1:36049-37436 GCF_000298275.1 Orycteropus afer afer
TTTTAACTACTCTTTTCCTAATTGTTGGGGATGTTGGTTTAAAGTGTTGATTTTGACTCTTTCTTCTTTTTTAATGTGTGCATGTATTGCTGTAAATTGGTCTCTGATCACAGCTTTTGTTGTGCCCCAAAGATTTTAGTATGTTGTGCTTTCATTCTTGTTTGATTCAAGTAATTTTTTAAGTTCATATTTTATTTCTTCTCTTACCCAGTCTTTCTTAGGGAGGGTGCTGCTCAGTTTCCATGTGTTTTCTCTTTTTCTGTTGATCTTCCAATTGTTAATTTCTAATTTGATAGCATTGTGATCTGAGAAGATGCTTTGGAGTATTTCAATGTTTTTAAATTTATTAAGGCTTGCTTTATAGTCTAATATATGGTCTATCATGGAGAATGATCCATGTGCACTGGAAAGGAATGTATATTGTGCTGCTATTGGGTGAAGTGTTCTGTAGATGTCTGTAAGGTCAAGTTGGTGGATTGGATTGTTTAGCTCTTCTGCATCTTTGTTGACTTTCTTTCCAGTTCAGTCTTTCATTGAAAGTGGTGTATTAAAGTGTCCCACTTTGAGTGTGTAATCATGTATTTTCCTTTTCAACTCTTTTAAAGTCTGGTTTCTGTATTTTGGGGCTATTTCATTAGGTCCACAGATATTTATTGTGGTTATATCTTCTTGTTCAATTGATCATGTAATCATTGTATAATGTTCTTCCTTGTCTTTTGTGGTGGTTTTGGACTTAAAGTTAATTTTATTAGAAATTAATATTGCCACTCCTGCTCTTTTTGGTTGACTTTGCTTGGTATATCTTTTTCCAACCTTTGATGTTTAGTCTATTTTTGTCTTTGTCTCCAAGATGTGTCTCTTGTAGACAGTATATTGATTTTTTTTTTCTTTCTTATCCAGTCCACAACTTTCTATCTCTTGAGTGGTGCATTTAATCCATTGACATTCAGTATAATTATCAACAAGTATGAATTAGTTGCTGTTATTTTGTTATGTGTTTTTCCATGGTGTTCCTGGTTTCTTTGTTCCATATAATTTTCTTTGCTGAGCTCATTAAGTTTATGAATTGTGTTATCATTTCCTTTATTGCTATTGTTTTAGTATTTGGTAAACATTTGTGCTTGTTCTTTTTTTCATTGTGATGTGAAGGTTTATCACTTTGCTTTGATGTTACCCTGTGATTTATAATTTTCTTCCCAAGTTTAGGACAGTCTATTCTATCTTGCAACTCTCTCGACTTCCTCACCATGTAGAAGTTCTGTAACTACACTATTTTTTCTCTTTTTGGTTTGTAGTTGTCTTCATTTTTCAGTTGATGACTCTGGTTTCCTGTTTAAAATCTTGTAAGTTTATTTTACTTTGCATGCTTCCATAGCTGTATTGGTTT
>NW_006922039.1:37992-39883 GCF_000298275.1 Orycteropus afer afer
TGTTATCTATTTCTGACAATTTAGTATTAATCTTCTGGAATTCTAACTGTAGATTCTGCATCATTTGTAATTTTTCATTTATTTTGTCATTTTGTTCTTGTGTTTTCTTCTGAAATTGTTCTAGGGTTTTGTCTGTGTTTTATTTAATTTTGTCAGTGTTTTCCTTGATCTGTCTCTCAATCCCTTGGAGATACCTAAATATGATTTTTTTGAATTCCTTATCATAGAGCTCCAATGCTGCTTCATCCTCAGGGATGTTTCTATGTTTGTATCCTGGTTCTTTGTTTCTATTACTTTACCTTGCTTCTTTGTGTGGACTGTGATGGCCTGTTTTCTCCAAGACACTGTGGTTTTGTTGTATTTATATTTAATTTGTGGTTGTATGTTTGTGTGATTTGTGCAAGATTTTTTTTTCTTTTGTTTTGATCTATCTGTATGAACAGAGTTCGGTGCTCCTCTCTTTGCCAGCTGTTAACACTTAGGCACTCACACCTGTCTCCTGGTAAATGTGATAGAGAATGAGTGCATGCACAGATATCTGTTAGCTGTTTTTAAAGAGCAGGTGAGGGTGAGTTGAGCAGGTATTCACCACTGTCTATTGTTGGTCAGTCATTGAAAAAACAAGTGGTGGCCCTCACTCAGTGGGTGTGGCTGCTGGAGGTGCAGGTATGATTGTGTTGTGTGGGAGCACTTGCTGTCTCCCACTCAGACAAAAAAAGTAAAAAGCAGACAAAAATAAAATAAAAACAAAAGAACAAAAAACTCAAATTGCATAAACCAACAGGAACAATCACAAAAAAGAAAAAGAAATTCAATAAATGAGAAAACAGTTAAAATATATTTAAAAAGACAAACGAAAAATAATGAGAAAGAGAGAGAGAGAGAGAGAAATTGAAAGCATATGTGGAGGGCAGAATGAGAGAAAAGTGCAAAAGTAAAAGAATAGTAAAGAAAAAATGGGAAAACTGCAAAAGGGGGAAAAGGAATGGGAGGAACCAAAAGAAATAGTAAAGAATGGAACTAGGGTAATAGAAGAAAAAAAAAAAAAAAAAAGAACAAGGGATTTGAAAAAGAAAAAAAGATAAAGAGGAAGAAAAGAGGAACGTAAAAAGAATCATTTAAAAACAAAGAAAAAACAGACTGTGGGGGATGGAGCACAGCACCCAGGTTCTGTCAGGGTACAGTCTAGGATGGAATTCCTGCTGGTCAAGAAAGTGGGTGGAGGCGGGGAATGGCCATACCTCTGTTCACAAAGAGTTTGTGGTGTACAAGAGGAACAAGGGTAATATAGTACCTTTCTAGTTGTCAGCCCCCAATGTTGTTACCCGTGTTGTCCTCTGCAAGGAAAGTCTATTCTTAGGCCTTTATCCAGAGTAGAGCCCTACTTGGATATATGCTAGAAATATTCAAAATGACTGCAGCCTTGAGAGAGCCAGCAGCAGTCCACAGGTCTGTTCCTTCACTGTTTTCCTTTCTACGGGTCAGGCATTTGTGTGGTCCTTGTTCATACAGTCATTGGTGAACAGAGCAATTCTTAGGTTGTTACTGGGGCCCTGCTTGCAAATATTCAAAATGGCTGAGGCCTTAGGACAGCCAGCAGTCACCAGCTCTGTTTGTCTCCTATTTTGCTGTTTTCCTTTCTGATTGTCAGGCACCAGTGCAGTCTTTGCTCATGTAGTCCTTGGTGAGCAGAGCCAATTCTTAGGTTGCTACTGAGAATGCTTAAATATTCCAAATGATTGTACCTTCAGGATAGCTGGCAGTCCACATCTCTGTTTGTCTCCTTTCTCACTGTTTTCATTCAGGATTTTCTACAAGGCACTCCAATTAATATGATTATTATTCAAATATACATGTTGTTGTTGTTGTTGTTAAGTGCCGTCGAGTCATT
>NW_006922039.1:40278-42455 GCF_000298275.1 Orycteropus afer afer
CAGCACTTGAAACAGTTCCTTCGCAGTTGACTTTCCCAATGCTACACGTCGTCTAATGTCCTGACTGCTGCTTTCTTTTCAACAACATAGTTTATAACTCTACATGTGGACCTTGTTGAATGGCTTACATCCATGTATCTGTGAATAAAAATGACTACATCTGTGGAAAATATGATGGGCAAGTTCAATACTATCTGTCTACCCAAAGCCAGAGACCAACTGTGGAACAGACCATCAATTGCTCATGTGCAAGTTCAATTTGAAGTTGAAGACAATCAAAGTAATTCTATGACAGTCAAAGTACAATTTTGAATATATCTTGCCTGAATTTAGAGACCAGCTCAAGAATTAATTTGACAGACAGAACATAATTGATCACAGAGAAGAATATTTGTGGGAAGACATCAAGTACATCATACATGAAGAAAGATAAAGATAATTAGAAAGACACAAACGAAGGAAAACTCCAAATGGATGTCAGAAAGGACTACAACAGTAGTAAATACTGTTCAGTTTGTTTACTCATTTCCCTATATCATAGACCTCTGTCATGCATTGATGTAGTAATCGTCTTGAAGCAATGGGTATGTGGAATAGGTCATAGATGATAAGAATGCACATACATTGTAAATTGTCTTAAATATTTCAGTGATTTATTTTAATGAAACTGTATAATATTTTTGAAACAAATATGCTATATAATATTTTAAGTCCAAAAATATTATGATGGTTCAGTCTAAATTACAGTTTTCAGGATCTTGGTCATATTTCATGTCATGATCAAGTCTTTTTTTTTTTTTTTTTTCTGTTAACACTCTGTTCTTTTATTCTTCATTGATGCAGCACATTTGTTGATTCCCAAATAACATCAATGGAAAATAGAACACAAGTGACTCAGTTCATCCTGCTCAGACTAAGAAATTCCCCAGAACTGCAGATCCCCTTCTTTATATTGTTCATGCTCATTTATCTCATCACTGTGCTTGGGAAGCTGGGGATGATTCTTACTTTTATGGTGACTTTCAATGTCTTCTTAGCTCTTCTGGTTATCTTGATTTTCTACTTGTTCACATTTATCACCATCATAAAAAGGCAGTCAGCCAAGGGATACAAGAAGGCTGTATCCATCTGTGTTTTCCACCACACTGCAGTCTGCATCTTCTATGGGACAATCCTCTTCATGTACCTGCAGCCCAGCTCCAGTCATTCAATGGACATAGACAAAATGGCATCTGTGTTCTACACTATGATCGTCCCCATCCTCAACCCTCTGGTCTACAGTTTGAGGAATAAGGATGATAATAGTGCATTCAAGAAGGTTGCTGAGAAGGCAAAAGTGTCTTTATGCTTAAATTTTTAATATTGTAGAATCTACAGTAGCCTACCATTCCCTCAGATCTCCTGTATGCAATGTATCACACTTCAAGATATCCAATGTACTTAATTCCAAAGGTGATAAACTTACCTCCTCAAAAGTCTATTGTATAGAAAAAAGAAAACATATTCAGAAATGTAATACATGAATAAGGGTGGCTCAAGGGTGAGTTAAGAATATTTGGGTTTTGCTCTTAAAAAATGATTTCAATGACATTTGATTCACCCACATTTTCTCTGTCACATGCCAGTGCAGGTGTATATGTCCTACAGGGCCTACAAAAGTCCATGTATAGAAACAAATGCAAGAATTACACACAGGAATGGGAATTTCTTTTAATTTCATAAATGAAATGTCACTGCTGTTGTTGTTGTTATGTGCCATCATTTCCAACTCATAGTGACCCTATGCACAGCAGAATGAAACACCGACTGGTCCTGCACAAGCTCCATACTTGCTATATTTGAGCCCATCACCGCTGCCAACGTGTCAATCCATCTCATCGAGATCCTTCCCCTTTTCCGTTGACCCTTCACCTTACCAAGCAGGACATTCTTCTTCAGGGAATGGTCCCTTCTGACAACATGACCAAAGTAGGTGAGATGAAGTCTGGCCATTCTCTCTTTCAAGGGAGCATTCAGGCTGCACTTCCTCCTGGACAGACTTGTTACTTCTTTTGGCATTTCATGGTACTTTCAACATTCTTTGCCAACACAACAACTCAAAAGCATCAATTCTTCTTCAGCCTTCCTTATTCATTGTCCAGCTCTCACATGCATATGAGGTGATTGAAAATACCATA
>NW_006922039.1:43984-48114 GCF_000298275.1 Orycteropus afer afer
TGACCTCTTGCTTTCTTCATGGATGATGCTCTTGATGTCATCTCACAATTGTCCTGGTTTTCAGTCATTGGTGTTCAATGCATCAAATCTATTCTTTAGATGGTCTCTAAATTCAGGGGGGATATATTGAAGCTCATATTTTGGCTCTTGTGGACTTAATTTAGGTGTCTTCAACTTCAAGTTGAACTTTCATATGAGCAGTTGATGGTCTGTTTTACAATCAGCTCCTGGCCTGATTTTGGCTGAAGAAATTGAGCTTTTCCTTTGCCTCTTGCCACAGATGTAGTCAATCTGATTCCTGTGTACTACATCTCACAAAGTCCATGTGTATAGCCATCATTTGTGTTGTTGAAAAAACATATTTCCAATGAATAAGTAAGTCATTGGTCCTGCAAAATTCTATCATACAATTTCCAGCATTATTTCTGTCACTTAGGCCAAATTTTCCAACTACTAGTGATTCTTCTTTGTTTCCAACTTTTACATTCCAATCACCAGTGCAATCATCTTGATTGCATGTTCCATCAATTTCAGACTGCAGAAGTTGATAAAAATCTTCAATTTCCTCATCTTTGGCTTTGGTGGGTGATCTATAAATTTGAATAATAGGCCTTGTCAGTATATGGATATTATCTTATCACTGACAGCATTATACTTCAGAACAGATCTTGAAACATCCTTTGTAATGGTGAATGCAATGTCATTCCTCTTCAAATTGTCATTCCCAGCAGAGTAGATCATATGGTTGTCTTATTCAAAATGGCCAAAACTGGTCCATTTCAGCTCACTAATGCCTAATATATCAATCTTTATGTGCTCCATTTCATTTTTGGCAACTTCCAATTTTCCTAGATTCATACTTCATACATTCCATGTTCCCTTTATTAATGGATGTTTGCAGCTGTTTCTCCTTAATTTGAGTTGTGCCATATCAGCATATGGAAGTTCTGAAAGACTTACTTTATCCATATTATTAAGGATGGTTCTATTCTGATAAGGCAGCTCTTTCCCAGTCTCATTTTGAGTGCCTTCCACCCAAATGGCTCATCTTTCTGCACCGTCAGACAGTGTTTCCAATCTATTCATAAAGTTGCCCAGTAATGTATCAGATAGTGTTTTTCTGCTATTCATAAGGTTTTCCCTGGCCAATTTTTTGAGAAGTGGATGGTTTCTTCCTTCTTCCTAGTCTGTCTCAGTCTGTAAACTGCATTGAAATCTGTGCACTGTATTCAACCCTGCTGGTGTTTAAAACCCCAGTGGCAGAGCCTCAAGACTCACAGCAGCATGCAAGCCCCACAGGATGACAAACTGATTGACAAGTTTGTCTCCCTTAGCTGTTGGAAACCTCTGTCCCCTCCCCTTGCCTAATTCTTACCTGGATCCTGCCACTTTGTGGTCCCTGGCTGTTCCCTCCCTTTCCTGGCTCTGGGGGCTGGGACCTTGCCTGCCTCCCACCCCTTACCTGGATCTTGTCGCTCTTGTGGTCCCCGGCCTCTCCCTCCCTTTCCTGGTTCTAAGGGGGAAGGTCACTAGTCTGTAAGAAAAGAAATTAAAATAATTCATTTGGGAATCAGAATACAAACTCAAGTCTAATCTTACTTATTTCTCCAGCCGATAAACTTCCAGATTCCAAAATGAAGAAAAAGTGATAAGAATTTTTTGTTAAAGTTATTTGCTTTTATTGGTTTATTTTATCCCAACCTATATAAATATACCATATTAAAGGAGATAATTTTTCTCTTTGCTATATCATGATAGAAACAGTATAGTCACATGATAATTTTCCAGAGGAAAAAGGCTGGAGTACAAGAAAAGGAGGTGAATAATAAGAGCATTTTAGCTTTCTTGTATATGATTACCAATTCTTCACATTTTATATATATAAAAGAAAATGAGTGTAATGATGATATTAACACTGATTTGCATTGCAAATTGTATAAAATGGCTAATTCCCCCCATTCACGGATACTTCAGTTCTGGTTGAACTGATCAAATCTTAATATAACAAGTTCAATTATGATATGTTCAAACATATTTTGACAAAATAAATCCCCAGAACAAAATACTGCATTCATAATATCTCTAAAACATGAATTAAGGCTACATATTTAAAATAATGCATGGCATTTTGTGTCTATATATCTTTCTACATAATTCACTTAAATTTTGTATGACAGAGAAAGAACTTGAAAGAATCCATAATTACACACATATGATATATACATGCATATATCATAAGTGTTATATCCGATTAGAGTGAAAAATCTTTTCAGGTACATTTCACTTCTAATGTAATTTCATTTTTATGCTCTTCATCAAATAAAATAGTGATTAAAACTGACACATCTGTATATATCACAGACATTGCTTTCTTTTTTTAAAATTTAATTTACATTTTTGGTAAGCACTTCTAAAAACATCATTTTATTAAAGAAGTGTGGCTTGACTTACTCTATATATAAAGAAATGGGAAAGAAATGTAGTAACTGACACATGTTAATCAAGAATTATTTCAATCTTTAAATAATTCTTGTGTTTGTTTTATTTGAAATGGGGGAGTATACAGCAAGTGACTTTTGTCTAAGGTTTGGAAATGCTGATTTTTTTTTATAACAAACAAGTACCTATGGAAATACAGAAATCCCCTTGCAAAAATCAACCCTGCGTCCTTTAAAGTCATGAAAATCAAACTTTAACTCCTGGGCTAAAGTTTAAAAGACGCTCTGACATCTGCTGACTCAGAATAATAGAGTGGCTTTCTTCTGGATCTGTAATTTTGATAAACTCTGCACTAGCTTTTAATTTTCCACAATTCTAAGGTTTGTTTATGTTTTTATTTCAATTATTTGCATATATGACTTATCATACTCTTCTTCTCTTTAACTTTTCTTGTTGTTTATTTTACAAAGTTGCATAAGAATCTCTTCAATAATTTCATTGCTTTATTTTCCTTTACATGTATAATCTACAATAGTCTTCTGTATTGACAGAAAAAGCTGCTATATCTGCAAAGAGACACTGGTAGTAGTTAACATTGAAAAAGTCCATTTCTTTGTTGCTGTTCCTGCTGTACTTGCAGAAATTTAGGAAGTGGAAAAGGAATGTTTTTCAGTTATTAATTATTTCTACTTCTGAAACACTTTTTATATTTATGAGCACAATAACTTTCTTTGTGTGTTCTCCACTGATAAACGGACCTTGCAATATTTTTTCTTTCTGTATTATTTTTATTTTGAAATAATTTCAAACTTACACAAAGGTTGTAAGAATTCCCATCACACATGGTCAATATTCTCTATTTGTTAATATTTTCCTATATTTTCTTCATTGTTCTCAATCTCTCCTGATCTTTCTTTCTAGATGATGTAGGTTTAGATATCTATTTGTGTATTTCTTTACATTCACAGACATAATTTTTCAGAACCATTTGAAAGTAAGCTGAAGACATGATGCCCCTACACTCCTAAACACATCTGTTTTTGTTTCCTAAGAACAAGGAATGTTCTCACATATGTTTAATTATTATGATTGGGTCATTATTCAAATTTTCCAATTATCCCAGTTGAGTAACATCCTTTATAACAAACAGGAGAATATGGTAAGCCAAGATCAGATCCATTTTATTTCGTTATAATGTCTTTTTTGCTGTAATTAGCTGCTGTAGAGATGACACCTAATTCATGATAATGCTGTGTAGAACAGAACAAAATGCTACCCTGTCCTGAGCCATCTCCATAATTGGTTGCAGATCACATCTTTGTGTTCCATAGGATTTTCAGGCTTTTCTTCCTTGTCTGTCTTAATCGGGAAGCTCAATCTGTAACAATTCCTTATTCTCTGTGTTTGTGTGTATGAGGTGGGTTTATGACTTTGATATTTTTGAGGATTACAGGCCACTTATTTTGTGGATTTCTTCAATTTGCATTCCATGTTTTTTAAATTATTAGATGTGGGTAATAATCTTTTTTTTTTTTTGCAAGATACTAGAGAAATAATGTTTCCTTTTCAATGTAGTATGTCAGGAATCACATCAACTTGGCTGTCTTGGTACTGGTAATGTTAAACTTAATCATTTGGTTAAGTGTTGCCTGCCAATTTTTTTTTAACTCAAACATATACCACATATAATA
>NW_006922039.1:56444-57144 GCF_000298275.1 Orycteropus afer afer
AACTGCTGTATGGAAAGTGAATTTGCTCTGTAAATCTTCACCCAAATCAAAATAAATAAATAAAAAGAAAGAAAAATAATTACTGCTTGAACCTCTTATCTGAGAATAGCTGTATGACCAGTTACGATTCCATCAAAAAGAACTCTTAATCAAAAATCAATGCCTATCATAAGTTTGGGAATGTAAAATATTTCATCCTTGTCAACACTGGAATTACTTACCAATATATGCCCCCTACTTGTCAATTGGCTGAAATTCCAATAGAAATATAAACATATTCTTTTGAAATTCACTATGATGAGATCAGGTCTTTATTTAGGACATGCTTGATACAAGATTAACCCCCCCCAAAAAATTTAAGCACAGATAAGAATTAATGTAAGGTTGGAGCTATATCTTCCTCATTTTAGCATGCTCCATGAATATAATACCTGCCTGAAGCAGGTAGTCAATTAACATTTATATGAAGGAAAGAAAAGGAGAAGTAGGGGAAGAAAATTATAATGATAGCATTTAGTATTTATTAATTGATTATTCTCTGCTAGCGAAAATCCTCACAAATGGACCAGTAAGCAGCATCACAATATAAGGAGAAAAGATTGAATATTTCATATTGCTTGGATCCACAATCAGCAGTAATGGAAGCATCATCAGTCAAGAAATCAGATGGTGTATTGCACTGGGCAAATCTGCTGCAAAA
>NW_006922039.1:57244-59057 GCF_000298275.1 Orycteropus afer afer
TCCATGAGTCCTTCACTCAGTTTCAAATGATCATTTTATGCTATACAAATAACTCCCTGTCTATCCTTGCCCTATTCAAAAATATTTTTCCTCACTGATTACAAAAGATAATGAATGTTGTTTTTACCATAGAATTCTAAGAAATTTAGAAGGTAGTTGTTATGTGCCAACGAGTCAGATCTGACTCATAGTGACCCCTCCTTGGGTTTCTGAGGCAGTATCACTATGGAAGTAGTTTGTCCCACCTTCCTTCTGAGGAGTGGCTGGTGGGTTTGAACCACCAGACTTCTGGTTAGCAGTCAAGTGCCTTAGACACTACACTACCAATATTCTTTAGCAGACCTCATCTTGAATTACCTACACTCTCTACACAATGTCCAGTATTCTCTTGGTACACTAGAATTCTTCTTATTCACAGAAAATCTATGTATGCATTTTTATATCTCCATTGTTTTCTCAAACAAGTATTTCAACCGAGAATAAACTGCTCACATACACTTATTAAAATTCTACTCAACCTGAAAGGTCCAATTTAACTGTAACTTCTTTAAATAATTTTTTTCATTATCCTTATGATTGGACTGTTTTTCAGTATTTTATAAACTGTGTTGTTATAGTAGTTTTCATATTTTACCTAATTAGTTTGATACAAATTTGTATCATTGACTAGATTATGTGCTTCCCTAGAGCACAAAACGTATCTTAGTTGTCTTTGTATCCTCACTGTCTAGTCCCTTCACAAATAATGGATGTTTCATATACAGTGATAAACTCAAAAACTTGTTTTATAAAGTCATAGTATGCAACAATATAGAATACAAAAACAATTCATTAAATATTAGACTGATATCCATCACATTCACTCATTTGTTCATTTATTCATATATCTATTATCAGATATGACCTTCTAGGTTGTCTTATAGTAATTTCATATCCATGCATTTCAAAAAGACTATTTGGCAAAGGAAGGTGTTACTTTGCATTTGTACTTCTTAATTGTAAGAGAGATGCAAGCATCTTTTTATGTTATTGTTGTTAGGTGCCATCAAGTCACTGCCCAGTACTGCACCATCATCACAATCATTGCCATGCTTGAGTCCAACATCACAGTCACTACATTAATCCATCTCGTTTAGGGTCTTCCCCTTTTTTCACAGACCCTCTACTTTACCTAGCAAGATATCCTTCTCCAGGGGTTGATGCTTTATGACAACATGATCAAAGCATGAGAGGCAAAGTCTGGGCATTCTTGCTTCTAAGGAGCATTCTGGCTGCACTTCCTCCAAGACAGATTTGTTCATTTTCTAGTACTGCATGGTACATTCAATAATCTTCGCCAGCACCACAATTCAAAAGCATCAACTCTTCTTCAGTCTTCCTTATTCATTTCCCAGGTCTCACAAGCATATGAGGTTATTAAAATGGTATTCTGGTTACCTAGTGTTGATATGATAAGAAATATACCACAAATGCTATGGCCTTAACAAACAGAAGTTTATTCTCTCACAGTTTGGAGGCTTTAAGTCCAAGTTCAAAGTGCCAGGCTCTAGGAGCTAGGTGAAAGCCCCTCACAGTGAGGTCCAGCTTTGCCTCCTGCTTCCCATCCACTGGAGCTAGAGACATTTCTTCACTCAGACAGCTGCTAGCTGCTGAGGCTGAGAAGCCCCAAGGTTGATAAATAAAAAGGCACAGTCCCAATGTTACCAAATCACACAGCAGGCCATTAACTTAAGTCCATTGTAAGTCCCAGGCTGTTGAAAAATGACACAGCTACATGCAGGGTCCAAGCGTGCCATAAGTTAGAGACCATTAC
>NW_006922039.1:63547-65967 GCF_000298275.1 Orycteropus afer afer
AAATCTGCTGCAAAAAACTTCTTTAAAGTCCTCAAGAGCAAAGATGTGTCTTTGAAAACTAAGGTGTGCCTAACCCAAGCCATGATATTTCAATTGCCTACTTCCGTAGTGATACTGCCTCGGAAACCCAAGGAGGGGTTGCTATGAGTCGGGGCCGACTTGACGGCAAACAACAACAACAACAACAACAAACCTGAGAACGAGGAAGGGAGGAATAGAAGGATAGAAAATGAAAGCCATTTTTAAAAATGAACTGAGATAATATATGTATTATCCTCCATTTGATATTACATAATTATTACTAATGTGTGCTAAAGAGTAATAAGAGACAAAATAAAATGAGAATGGTGAGGTTCAAAAGCAGTTGAGCACACTATACTCTTTAAACCAGATTATCTATCTGTATTATCTTAAATAGTCTTACAATTTTGGTGTATTTCATTAATGATTTAATTTTTGTGAATAAAAGATCAATGTTACAGAAATAACAATAAAGTGAAAATTACATAATTTCATTATGCCACTCTTCTTTCCTTAAATTCTGTTTTCAGAAGCTGCTATTGAGTTGAAAATCTTCCAATAAGGTAAAATTATTCTAATAAATCAGAGCTTTAATAGCACCCTTCACACAACTCATATGCTCACACATGCACACGTGACCTATTCACATAAACTAGCATCGATGGAAGGAATCCTGGTAGAACAGTGATTAAGTGTCCTATTGCTAACTGAAATGATTGCTGGTTCAAACACACTAGCTGTTCCTCAGGAGAAATATGTGGCAGTCTGCTTCTGTAAAGATTACAGACTTAGAAATCCTAAGGAGCAGTTCTACTTCAAACTATAGGGTAGCTGTGTGTCGGAATTGACTTCACTGCACACAACAACAACAGCATTGATAACTGATGGCGATGGAGTTTCCTTTCTATAGATGTCTGGGTGGCATATTTTAAAATCCTTAGAAGCCATTTCAAACATCATTGTTTTCTTCATTAAAGAGTTCAATAACATCCTAGGGTTTTGGCCATTATGTCTAAATGCAAGAAACATTCATTTAATGAGGGTTTACTTAATAATATGTTGGAATTATCTACTTATATCATTGGAATGACCTTGGTATCAAACTCTCTGCTAAAATCTTAGTTCAGTGGTATATGCATATGAATGTCTACTAATTCTCTAGTTTTGTGAACACTTCTAATTGTGTCTTTGAAAAGAATTGAACATAAACATAAATCCTCCATTTATTCTAATTTTCAGCCTAGCATTAGCAATGGCATTAGCACATCTCAGATATCTAAGTTAAACTTTTGAGTCAGAAAAGTAGAAAATGTACAGGAATTCAATCAACCTTTATCATAAACTGTGTAACTGTTAACTTCAATAATTAGCCATTGTAGGGTTACATGATTTCAAATGAATCTAAACATCTTTCTAGACCAATTCTTTAAATTTGACATTAATTTTGCATACGCATAATTTATAGGGAATATGATAATTTAATGTTTTTAGCATTTTAAAACAGTTTTGGAAAACCAATAATTCATTTTCCCTGTCACTTTAGAAATAAATTCCTCAAAGAACTGAGTGAAAATTTGTATGTGATGAAGTTTAAATGATGTTAAAATTTGTTAGCATGGCTATTTAACATTGAGAATGGAGAAATTAAAAAAAAAAAAAAAAAAACAGATCACTAAACATTCCCACTCTTGCTCGCACCTCACAGTTTGTATAAAAATTTCAAATATTTGATCAAGAAAGTCTTTATCCACTCAAATACCTTCAATGCATAGTGATTTAAGATGTTTAAGATAAGTCAGGGTATACACTGGGCTCATTAGCAATAAATCAGGAGAATTCTTCTAGGTAAAAACAAGCAATATATATTTGACTTTGCAAAGATCAGAATTAAATTGTGAATTTAGATGCATCAATAAAACACACTCATAATTTTTTATTAAAAACATTATAAGCTATGGGGTTGGTGAGAGCATAATGGAGCAGTAGAACTAAAGAATTTGATGTTACATTTAAAATATATTTTCCCATTACCAGGGATGGAAGAGAAGCTGGAAGAAAGAAAAATAGTTTGGTAACTAAGAGACAGGTTTGATATAAGTGAAGGGAAAAGCAATGTAACAGAAAAGTGTGACTAGCATAATATCACTAAGGAAAAGGAAGACATAGAGAGGTGCACAAGAGGTACTGGGAATAAAGGCAAATAATATTACATACACAATACTTCATGAAGGAGGAAGTCAAAGCTGCAATGAAAGAACTGGTGAAGAACAAGGCTCCGGGAATTGATGGCATACCAATTGAGATATTCAACAAACAGATGCCCCATTGGAGGCACTCACTCAGTTATGCCAAGAGATTTGGAAGACAGCTACCTGGCCAACTGACTGGAAGAGATCCAT
>NW_006922039.1:66067-68022 GCF_000298275.1 Orycteropus afer afer
TGATTACCAGTCTCATCATGGGGAATACTATAACCAGCTGTCCAGGCACTCAACCAGGCCCAGCCATGTTGACACACAAACTGAACTACTACACATGGCTTGGGTCAAGAGTACCTTGGTCTTCAAAGTGATATCTTTGCATCTTTTAACACATTAAAGAAGTTTTTTACGTCAGATTTTCCAAATGCAATAGGTTGTTTGATTTCTTGACTGCTGCTTTCATGGGCATTGATTGAAGATCCAAGTAAAATGAAATATTTCACAATTTCAAGTTTTTCTCCATTTATCATGATGTTGCTTAGTGGTCTGCTTGTGAAGATTTTGGTTTTCTTTGTGTTGAGATTTAATCAATACTGTAAAGCTATATTCTTTGATCTTCATCAGTAAGTGCTTCAAGTCATCCTCACTTTCAGGAAGCAAGGTTGTGCCGTCTACACATCGTAGGTTGTTAATGAGTCTTCCCCCAATCCTGATGCTGCATTCCACTTCATATAGTCCAGCTTCTCAGATTATTTACTAAGCATACAGATTGAATAACCATGGTAAAAGGATACAACCCTCATGCACAACCTTCCTGATTTTAAACTATGCAATATCCCCTTCTTCTGTCTGAACGACTGCTTCTTGTTCTATGTACAGGTTCCTCATAAGCACAATTAAATGATTCAGAATCCCCATTCTTCACAATGTTATCCTTTTTTTTTAATGATCCACACAATTGAATGCTTTTGCATAGCCAATAAAGCACAGGTAAACATCTTTCTGGTATTCTTTGCTCTCGGCCAAGACCCATCTGATATCAGCAATGCATCTTTGCATGTTGTCCCAGGGCAACAGCTATGTTTATCAATGTATATAGTTTTAGCAACTTTCACTCTCACTGCCAAATCTTGCTTGATCCTTAGGGAAGACTCTGTGTCAAATCTATATTGTTTTCAATAATTTCATTTTCATATTTACAAGATACTGAAAGCATCCTGAGTGGGAAGTGAATGCCTATCCTGTACCATAACAAAAGAGGAAATACATTAACCAGTTAGCTTTTCAGTACTCTTTTTTAATCTTCAAATAATTATATCCCTCCGCTCATTTAGTTTCTGGGACAAGTGGACAGATCCAGAGTCAGGACCTAGTTCTCTCAACATGATGTAAACAAAGGTTTAGGATAGTCTGCCATAGAACTAATTTTATCCAAGAATTCTCTCTGAGAAGAAAACGGATGGGAAAATATATCCAAAACTTTCTTGGAGTAATTCCCGATTAGATTCGATATTATCAAGAATACATCTGGCCCTGAATAAGGTAACTTAATCTTACTATACTCTATATCTCCTTTATAGATTAGTATAGAAGATTTCTGATAAGCACATGTAGCATTTCTGTTCAAAAGAGTATCTTGGAGCATTCTCAATTAGTGAATTCTCCTGAACCTGGAGCAATTCCATAATCAGATTAAATAGATTGCTCAATCAGTAATCATTAACAATAACCTTATACTGGATTTTTATATATTTGTATGTGTGTGTCTTAAATAGATACACAAGTGTTATGTATATTTTGCTTTATGTCAAACCGTCTTGCAGGGTTATATTAAATATTTAAGGATAAAAGGTTATAGGCTGATTTCTTCTTGAAGATAACATTGGAATTTATCAAGGATTCTACTTGATTCAGGAAAGAATTCCCCATCATTGAGCACCTCCGAAATTATCATTGAAATTAATATAAATATAATCCATAACTGTATTTTCATAACACAGTTTTTCAGAGATTCAGGGAATAGAAAATATAACATTTTCAAAATCAATCCTAATAATAGGATGATACATTAGTTTCATTGAAAGATAGTTACTGGGGAGAGCCCGCAAGATGGCGGACTAGGTAGAAGGACTGCACAGACCCTCTTCAACAAAGAAAAGGGAAACCAATTGACACAGACACAGAAGATAATCTTG
>NW_006922039.1:74037-77264 GCF_000298275.1 Orycteropus afer afer
GTCGACGAAAGAGGGGGAGGTCTTCAACAAGATGGATTGAGACGGTGGCTGCAATGATGGGCTCAAGTATAGCAGGGATTGTGGGGCTGGCAAGGGATTGGGCAGTGTTTCGTTGTGCTGTGCATGGGGTCGCTATGAATCGGAAACGACTCGATGGCACTTTACAACAACAACAACAACACTTCATTATCAGTAAAAGTAAACACCAATCTATGGGTGGATAAATAGGTAGACAGGCAAGAATATCAGGTATGGCTAAGTGAATGGGAATATGCCCACAACCATATATAGGTCTGGCAGACAATATTCCTACATACATATTTGGATGTGCTATAAAAATATCCATATGCAGTTTAAACATAACAAGAGACAAAGTTACGATAACTTAAAAAGAAAAAAAATACATTTAAATTTCCTGTGCACTGGATGTTAGTAATTATTTAAATGAGCAAATGGAGCTCTGGTAGCATAGTGCCTAAGGCACTGGACTGTTATCCAGAGGGCTGGCAGTTCAAACCCACCAGCCACTGCTCAGAAGGAAGATAGAACAATCTACTTCTATAGAGATACCACCTTGGAAACCCAAGGAGGTGTTGCTCTGAGTTGGGTCTGACTCAAGGGCACATAACAACAACAACAACAATGTATTTGTATTTATTTTTTATACATCTCACATCTTTGTAAAACAGATATGAAGCAGCTTATAATAAAATATGTAAATAAAATGAAATATTGGATTTGCCTGTATATTGGATTTAGCACTATAAGAATGAAATATAAAAATAAGTGTAATAATAATTTAAGAAAATTGTTATTTTGTCATATGTCATTTACAATGCCTTATAATGCATATATAAAATTTTAAAATATATACCTAATCAGATTTAGCTTTTAATACTCAGTGATAAGTGAAGTACCTCTTTCAGTTTACTACTAATTTTCATTTGAATATTTGATTATATGGGACTTGATTTTAGTCATTCCTTAGTTATCATTTCAAAATCTCTTGTACAAGTTACAGAGTATGCTAATCTACCAAAATGTGATGTGCTAATTAGATGATCCATGTTTGTTATTATTCCTTCTTATTAGGGTGTATGCTCCATTACAGCAGAAGTTTAAAGTTTTTGTTCTTTGCCATGTTCCAAGTGCATAGAAGAGTGTCTAATGAACACTATCTATCTTCTCTAACTTTGCTCTATTATCAGTACACCAGTCAGAGTAATTCTTTTCTAACATCAGATTAGGTAAACTTCAACAACTTCTAATAATGTCCTATTTCATTTAGAGTAAAATGCAAGGCTTTTAATTAGAAAAGGTTCAACACAATTTTCTTCCCTCATTGCTTATCTTCCTAATTTCTTCTTCTATGAGTCTCCCTCTTGATCACTCTTCTCCTGCCATATTGGCCTTTTCCTGAGATTTTTAGAAAAACTTCTTCCTGGTGACACAGTGGTTATTTGCTTCACAGCTAATTGAAAGGTCAGAAGTTCAAACCATCAGTGACATCACAGGAGCAAGATGCAACAGTCTGCTTTCTCATGAAGATTACAGCCTTGGGACAATATGAGTCAGTTCTACTCTGTCCTATAGGGTCATTTTGAGTCAGAATTGACTCCATCAGCAATAGGATTATACCTTAATGTTCTCAAAGTGTTTGTTCAAATGTCACCTTGTCATTAAAGCTTTCCCTGACTACCCTATGTAATATATGTTTATTTATTTACTGCCTCATTTCTCCCATTGTAGTGTAAACTCCCTGAACACTGAGGTTTTGTGGCATAGTGCCTAAGGCGTTTGACTACTAACCTGAAGGCTGGTGCTTCAAACCCATCAGCCACTTCTCAGAAGGAAGACTGGACAATCTACTTCTGTAGAGACATCCCCTTGGAAACCCAAGGAGGGATCACTAGGAGTCAAATCAACTTGACAGCAGTGAGTTTGGTTTTTGGTATGTCTAGCATCTAAAACAGAGTATGACACATATTAGACACTCAGGACAGTATTTGCTGAATCAATAAATGCATGAAGAATTATACTAAAAAAGTTTATCAAATCTGGATATCTGCTAGCCTCAGAATAACATTTGATTTTTTAAGTATAGCATTTTTCTGAGGGTACTCAGTGGCATAAACAGTTAAGCTCTGTATTACTAGCCAAAGATTGGCAGTTCAGTTCAAACCCATCCACAGGCACCTTGGAAGATAGGACTGGTGATTTGCTTTGGCAGGGTCAAAGACTTGAAAAATCCAATGAAGCATTTCTACTCTGCACACATAAGTTAACAATGAGTCAAAATTGACTTGATGGCAACTAACCACAACAAGTATTTTGGTTAAGGGAAAAAGCTTTGAAGTCAGAGCTGGATAAGTAAGAATGCCAAATTCTTACAAGTAAACATCATACCGTGTTGGGAAATTCACAGAACCTATTTATTGCCCTGTTTGAACATTTACAAAGTGTGCTATTGTATTTAAAATAAAACAGGGAGATGTAGAAATTAGTTACAATAAAAGTTATCAGATGCAGAAATTGTAGTTTTTACTTCTGAATTAATAAAAATGAATAATGATAGATATACTCATTCTAGTTTGGACACACAAACAAACACATATGCACATGCATTAATAGTCACGAGCATAGAACACTCAGAGAATGATAGGAAAATTCCAATATTTAGTTCCGGAAAAAAAAATTCCTTTCCAAAATAAATATCATTAATTAAATTACTTGAAAATAATTAATTATTAAATTATTATCTTGATTTTATTTTCTATTGGTATCACGAGAATAGGTGACAATTTTCACATAGTTTGAATTGGACCCTCATAGAGACAACAACCAAATAAAAACCTTTCTTTTTGGTAAAAGACCTCATTTACACAAAATAGTAACTAATTAGTTACAAATGGGAGAACTTTGCAGGCCCTACTATTAACAGCTGGTGGCCTGGCTTCATAATACACACGTAGACTTCTGGTGAGATGGTGCAATACACAGAACAGGTACACAGACCCTCTACAACAAAGAAATCAGAAGCCAATTGAAACAGATAAAAGGATAATCCTGGAACCCTGAGCTTTGAAGGGAAGGATAAAGAAATGGATTAAATACCAGCTAGCAGAAGAAACTCAACCAGAAGGCTGGCGGTTCAAACCCACCAGCCACTCCTCGGAAGGAAGGTTGGGCAATCCTACTTCTGTAGTGATACTGCCTCGGAAACCCAA
>NW_006922039.1:77479-83234 GCF_000298275.1 Orycteropus afer afer
AAGACAACTGCAAATAACAGCACTCCTCAGAAGGAAGGTTGGGCAATCTACTTCCATAGTGATACTGCCTCAGAAACCCAAGGAGGGGTAGCTATGAGTTGGGGGCTGACTCAACGGCACATAACAGCAACAACAACACAAATAAAAAAGAGGGAATAAATAATGTAGGTACAGAACTTCAAAATAGAGAAATCAAGACAGTTTTGAGATAGAACGGATTGTTTTAAACTTGGGAAGAAAATAATAAATCATAGGGTCACTTGAAAGAAAATTAATAAAGCTTCTCATTAAAGTAGTGGGAAGGCACAAATATTTAGCAAATACGAAAATAATATGAATGAAAGAAATAATAAAAAAAATAATAATCCAAATGAGCTTAGCACAGAAATTATATGAAACAAAGAAATCAGCAACTCCATGAAAGAAATACACATAAAAAAATGACAGCAATAAATTCATACTAGTCAATAATTACTCTGAATATAAATGGATTAAATAAATTAATCAAGAGACAGAGATTTGCAGAATGGACAAGGGAACATGACCCAACAGTATGCTGTCTACAAGAGACACACCTCAGACACTAAGAAAAATAGACCAAAAATCAAAGGTTGGAAATAAATATATCAACCAAATGGCAATCAATAAAGAACAGAAGTGGTAATATTAATTTCAGATAAAGTAGACTTTAAGGCAAAAAGTAGTATAAGTGACAAGGAAGGACATTATATAATAATGAAAGAGCCAATTGAACAAGAAGACAGCCATAATAAATATCCATGCACCCAACGAAAGAGACCAAAAATACATAAATCAAGTTATAACACAATTGAAAAGAGAAATAGACAACACCACAGTAACAGTTGGGGACTTCAATACACAACTCTCCGTGAAAGATAGAATTAGAAAGAAACTCAAAAAAGACACAGAAGAACTAAACAGTATAATCAACCAACTTGACTTTAAAGACATCTACAGAGTACTTCACCCAAAAACAGCACAATATACATTCTTTTCCAGCACACATGGAAAATTCTCCAGGATACACCATACATTAGGCCACAAAGCAAGCCTCAATAAATTTAATAACATTGCAACAATACTTCAAAGCATCTTTTCAGATCACAATGCTATAAAATTGTTGTTGTTGTTATGAGCCACCAAATCAGACCTGATTCATAGCAACCCCTCCTTGGGTTTGTGAGGTGGTATCACTACGGAAGTAGATTGTCCAACCTTCCTTCCGAGGAGTGGTTGGTGGGTTTGAACTGCCAGCTTTCTGGTTAGCAGTCAAGTGTCTTAGGTACTATGCTACGAGAGCTTCTGCTATAAAATTAGAAGTCATTAATAGGAAGATTGGGGAAAAGAAGCAAAACACAACAATTGAAGAAATAAAAATGAAATTTTAAAAAATTTCTTGAATAAAATGTGAAAGAAAAGGCAACATACAAAATATTTGGGACACATCAAAGCAGGTGCTCAGATTATAAATTGTTGCAATTTATACCAATGAAAGCAGACAACAAAAAAAGAAGAAAGAGCCAAAATCAACACCTTAACCCATTACTAAAAAATTTTTTTAAAAGAGCAGCAAATAATCCTTCCTTCACCAGAAAAAATGGAAATAATGAAGATTTGAGCAGATGAAAATGAAAGAGAAAGCAGAAAAGGAATAGAATCAACAAGACTATATGTTGTTTCTTTGAAAAAATTAATCAAATCAACAAAACTCTGATAAGTTTAACAAAGGAAAGGAAGGACAAGGTTCAAATAATATGAATAAGAAATAACACGAGCAAAGTCATAACAAAACCAACTGAAAGGAAAAAAAAAGTATCGTATCTGAATACTATGAAGAACTATACTCCAAAAAATTTGAAAACCTAGATGAAATGTGCAGATTTCTAGAAACACACTATTTACCTAAATTACATAGACTGAGGTAGAAAATTTGAATAGACCCATAACAAAAGAAGAAATTAAACAGATCATTAAAAAATCAAAAGAAAACAAACAAATAAAACTACCAAAACAAAGTCCTAGCCCAGACAACTCCCCTACAGAATTCTATCAAACATTCAGAGAAGAGCTGACACCAATCTTATTTAAACTGTGTCAGAACATAGAAAAGGATAGAATACTCCAAAATTCATTTTATGACATAAGTATAATCTTGATATGAAAACTAAAGAAAGCACTAAAAAGAAAAATTACAGACCAATGTCCTTTATGAATATTGTTGTAGTTGTTATGTGCTGTTGAGTTGGCCCCAATTCATGAATATAGATGCAAAAATCTTTACCAAAATCCTAGTTAATAGAATCCAACACTAGATCAAAAAACAACACAGTGACCAAGTGTCATTATATCAGGTATGCAAAGATAGTTAAGCATTAGAAAAACAATCATCATAATCCATCACATAAACAAAACAAAGGAAAAGAACTACATGATCATATCAATTGTTGCACAAAATGCATTTGATAAAATACATTACCCATTCCTGATAAAACTTTCAGCAAAACAGTAATAAAAGGGAAATTCTTCCAAGTAAAAAGGGCCAGAAATTCAAAACCTACAATTAACATTATTCTCAATGGAGAGAGACTGAAAGCATTCCCCTTATGAACAAGAAACAGACAAGATGCCCTCTATCACCAGTTCTGTTCAACATCGTATTGGAAGTCCTAGTCAGAGCAATAAGACAAGAAAGAGGAAAAAAAGACATCCAAATTAGTAAAGAAGAAATAAAACTATCCCTATTTTCAGATGATATGATCCTATACATATAAAAATCAAGATATTCAACATAGAGGCAGGATACACAATCAGCATACAAAAATCAGTTGCATTCCTCTACATCAACAAAAAGAACTCTGAAAAGTAAATAAGGAAAATACCATTTGCAATAAGTACAAAAAGATAAAATACTTAGGAAAAATCTTACCAGGGACACAAAAGACCTATGAAAATAAAGCTACAAAACACTACTACTAGAAACTATAAGAGATCTACATAAATGGAAGAACATACCACGCCCATGGATAAGAAGATTGAACACTAAAAATGTCAATACCATCCAAAGCAATCTACAAATTCAAAGCAGTCCCTAACCAGATTAAATCAGCATGGTGTAATGCCTAAGGCATTTGACTGCTAACCAGAAGGTTGGCAGTTCAAACCCACTAGCCACTCTGTGGAAGGAAGACTGGGGAATCCACTTCCATAAAGATTTACCACCTTAGAAGCCCAAAGAGTGTAATTAAGAGTCAGAATCAATTCGATGACAGTGAGTTTTTTCTTTGTTTGTTTGTTTTCTGTAAGGAAATAGATAAACCAATCATTGATTTTATATGAAAAGGAAAAAGCCCTCAGATAAACAGAGCACTACTGAAAAGTACAAAGTAGGAGGGCTCACAATCCCCAATCTCAAGACCTACTATACAGCTATAGCAGTTCACACAAACTGGTACTGGAACAATGACAGACACATAGATCAGTGAAACATAGTTGAGAACCTGAAATTTAATTCATCAACCTATGGACAGCTGATCTTTGACAAAGGGTGAAAACTCATTAAATGTGGAAGAGATTCTTTCTTTAACAAATGGTGCTGGCAAAACTGGATATCCATTTGCATAAAAATGAAACAAGATCGGTGCCTCATACCATACACAAAAACTAACTCAAGGTGGATCAAAAACCTACATGTAAAACCTAAAACTATAAAGTTCATCAAAGATAAAAAAGAAAAAAGGAGCAAACTTAGGGGCCCTCATTTATGGCATAAATTGACTATCAAATAAAACCAAAAATGCACAAATAGCAAAAGATAAACCAGATGCTTGGGACTTTCTAAAAATTAAGTTTTTATGCACACCAAAAGACTTCTCCAAAAGAGTAAAGAGAGAACCTATAGATTGGGAAAAAGTATTTGTCAGTGACATATCCAACAAAGGACTTATTTCTAAATGTCTAGAAAATTTCATCACTTCAACATTAAAAAGAAAAACAATCTAATTAAAAAATGGGCAGAGGACATGAACAGACATTTCATCAAAGATGATATTCAGGTGGTCAATAAACACATGAAGAAATACTCACAATCATTTACCATTAGAGAAATGTAAATCAAAACAACAGTGAGATATCATCTCACCTCAGCAATAATAGCAACGTTCAATAAGACAGAAAACTAAAATTGCTGGTGAGGGTGTGGAGAGATTGCAAGTCTCATACACTGCTGGTGGGACCATAAAATAGTAAAGCCACTGAGGAAAACAGTATAATGCTTCCTTAAAAGTTGGAAATAGAAATACCATTTGATCCAGCAATCCAACTATTGTTGTTGTTGTTAGGGGCTGTTGAGTCAGCTTCAACTCATAGCATCCCCACATGCAACAAGACAAAACAATGACCACCCTCATTGTGCACCACCCTCACAATCCTTGTTGTGCTTTAGCCAATCATTGCAGCCACTGTGTCAATCCATCTCGTTGAGGGCCTTTCCCTTCTTCACTGATCCTCTACTTCATCAACTATAATGTCCTTCTCCAGGAAATGATCCCCTCTGATAACATGACCAAAGTAGATGAGATGAAGTCTGGCCATTCTTGCTTCCAAGGAGCATACTGGTTGTACTTCTTCCAGGACATATTTTTTCATTCTTCTGGCAGTCCACGGTATGTTCAGTATTCTTAGCCAACACCACAATTCAAAGGCATCAACTCTTCTCCGATCTTCCTTATTCATTGTCCAGCTTTCACATGCATATCAGGCAATTGAAAATATCATGGCTTGGGTTAGATGCACCTTAGTCTTCAAAGTGACAGCTATGCTTCTTAACACTTTAAAGAGGTCATTTATAGCAGATTTGCCCAATGCTATGTGATGTCTGATTTCCTGATTGCTGCTTTCATGGGTGCTGACAGAGGATTCAAGTAAAATGAAATCCCTGACAACCCCCATCTTTTCTCTGTTTATCATGATGTTGCACATTGGTCCAGTTGTGAGGATTTTTATTTTCTTTATGTTGAGGTGTAATCCATACTGAAGACTGCAGTCTTTGATTTTCATCAATAAATGCCTCAAGTCATCTACACATTCAGCAATCAAGGTTGTGTTATCTGCATATCTCAGGTTGTTAATGGTTCTACCTCCAATCCTGATGCTGCTTTCTTCTTCATATAATACAGCTTCTTGGGTCATTTGCTTAGCCTACAGACTGAGCAAATATGGTAAAAGGATAAAACCCTGAATACACCCTTCCTGATTTTAAACCATGCAGTATGCCCTTGTTCTGTTTGAATGGCACCCTCTTGGTCTATGCTCCAGTTACTCACAAGCACAATTAAGTGTTCTGGAACTCCCATTCTTCACAATATTGTCCATAATTAGTTATGATCCACACAAATGTCTTTGCATAGTCAATAAAACACAAGTAGACATTCTTTGCGTTCAGCTAAGATCCATCTGACATCAGCATTCACTGTCTTCTTCTGAATCCAGCTTTGCATTTCTGGAAGTTCCCTGTAAATATACTGCTGCAACTGTTTTTGAATTATTTTCAGCAATAGATTACTTGCATGTGGTGTTAAGGATTGTTGTTGTTATGTGCTGTAGAGTCAGACCTGACTCATAGCAACCCCTCCTTGGGTTTTTGAGGCGATATCACTATGGAAGTAGATTGCCCAACTTTCCTTTCAAGGAGTGGCTGGTGAGTTTGAACCATCAGCCTTCTGGTTAACAGTCATGT
>NW_006922039.1:84185-85902 GCF_000298275.1 Orycteropus afer afer
CCTTGCTTTGACTGATGACATTGAACTTCTCTGTCAACTCTTTCCACAGATTTAGATGATTTGATTTCTGTGTATTCCTTCTGGCCAGGTCCACATGTATATAGCTGCTGTTTATGTGTTGAAAAAAATGGTATTTGCAATGAAAATGTCATTGGTCTTGAAAAATTCTGTCATGTCACCTCCAGGGTCACTTCTATCATTGAGTCAATATTTTCCAACTATGATTCTTCTTTGTTTCCAACTTTCACATTTCAATCCCCAATATTATCAATATATCTTGATTGCATGTTTGGTCAATTTCAGACTGCAGAAATTGATAAAAATCTTCAATTTTTTTCATCTTTGGCTTTAGTAGTTGGTGTGTAAATTTGAATAACACTTGTATTAACTGGTATCTTTGTGTGCATATGGATAGTATCTTTGCACTGACAGCACTATACTTCAGGATCAATCTTAAGGTTTTCTTTTTGACAATGAATGCAATGTCATTCCTCTTTACTTTGTTATTCCTGGCATAGTAGGTCATATGATTTTCTGATTCAAAATGGCCAATACCTCAGCTCCTAATGCCTAGGATATTGATCTCTATCCAATCCATTTACTTTTTGACAACTTCCAATTTTCCTAGGTTTATACTTCATACATTCCATGTTCCAATTATTAATAAATGTTTGTAGCTGTTTCTTTCCATTTTGAGTCATGCTCCATCAGCAAATGAAGGTTTTGAATGTTTTACTGCATCCACATAATTAAAGTTGACTCTACTTTGGGGACGTAGCTCTTCTCCAGACACATTTTGAGTGCTTTCCAACCTGAAGGGCTCATCTTTTGTGACTATATCAGACAATGTTTCATGGTTCTTCATAAAAATTTCCATCAGTATATCAGATAGCGTTTCAAGGCTATTAAAAATGTTTTCAGTGACCAGGTTTTTCTCAGAAGTGGGTGGCCCTTCCCAGTCTGTCTTAGCTTGGAAGCTCCACTGAAACCTGTCCATCATGTGTGACCCTGCTGGTATTTGAAATACTGTTGGCATAGCCTCCAGTCTCACAGCAACATGAAAGCCACCACAGTCCAACAAACTGACAGACAAGTGATGGACAACCCCACTACTATTTATACATCCTATAGAAGTGAGAGCCAGCAAAAGGATAGAAACATGCACATCCATGTCCATTGCAGCATTATTCAAAATAGCAAAGACATGGAAACAACCTAAGTGCCCATCAACACAGGAATGCGTAACCAAATTATGGTATACAAAATAGAATATTATAAAGCATTAAAAAATAATAAAGAATCCATGAAACACCACATAATGTGGCTGAACTTGGAGGACATTATGCTGAGTGAAATCAGTCAATCACAGGACAAAGAGTATATGAGTCCACTATTATAAAACTTCAAGGAAATGTTTACACATGGAAGGGAACTTGCTTTGTTAGTTACCAGGGATGGAAGGGTAGAGGAGGGAAATTTGTTAGCTAGGTAAAAGACACATATATTTTAGGAAAAGAAAAAACAATATACCAAAAGTGGGTGACCAACACAATATCACTAAGGAAAAGGGAAACATGGAGATGTGCATAAGAGGACAACAAAGGTAAAAACATTTAAGTACCCAAAACTACATTATCAGTAACCATAAGCATTAATCTATGAGTAGATACATAGGTAGACAGGCAAGAAGATCAAGTATGGGTAGGTGAATGGGAGT
>NW_006922039.1:86514-87825 GCF_000298275.1 Orycteropus afer afer
GATACTGCCTCAGAAACCCAAGGAGGGGTTGCTATGAGTCAGGTGTGACTAGATTGCACACAACAACAACAATAACCCTCAAGGTCTTGAAGTGAACTCACTCCTGTGGTTTAAACTTCAGCCAAATAATAGGCTTATGAGGTGAACAATTACATTAGGGAGGTAGACTTCTTAGAACAATCAACTATGGGAGATTAGAAGGGAAGTATTTCTGCAGGGAGAAAGCTCAGAAGGCTGAAATTCATTGGAAAGAAGGATACAGAGAAAAGGTAACTACAGTGAATAAGTGGGAAGAGAGCTGTTACATTGTGGGGATTCCAATCAATGTCACAAAACAAAAATGTGTAAGAACTGTTGAATACAAAATTAATTTCCTCTGTAAACTTTTACCTAAATCACAATACAAAATTAAAAAAATTTAAAAAAGAATATAGACACACACACACATAATACGGCCTTTTTGAAGTCTCAATTGCAATTTAAGAAGTTGTGTATAGTGTGCATTTTTACTTTAACACCTCCATCCAAGTCAGCCTCTGACCAGCTAAAAGTTTGAAATGACATTTTGACAAAGAATTCAGATTATTTTGGTGACAATACATCACACCAAACTGTCCTTAATTTCCTTTTTCACTAAAAATCTTGAATCATTCAAAAAGACAGCATTAGTTACATATGGAATTATTGCCCAATATGTCAAATACTGAAGAGAAATTATGCTAATAATAACCAGCAAAGAAATGACTAGTATAGTCATAAAGCAGTCTTTATGTTCACCTTGCTATAACTTTATTTATTTATTTATTTATTTTAAGAGTTTTACATTCAACTTTACGTGTACGTTTAGTTTCACTCCCCATGTACCATGCCAACCCTATCCCCATCTCCTCTCCTCTCTGCCCATTAACCCTCCCCCTGTGCTCCTCATAGTTATGCACTCCTGTTTGTCCTGCGTTTCCTCAGTGTGAATGTCGCCCCTCTAGTGCCCTGTGGTCTATTCCTCTAAGGAATGTATTACCATAGAGTATGTAGGTGCGTCATCCTGGGTTGAGTGGTCTGCATGTACATCTTGTTAACTATTGGGCTGAGAGCCAGCCCCTGGGAGTGAGTTTTATTCCAGTTGCAGAATGTATTCCAGGCATATAGCTTTGGAGGTCTCATCAGAATCCATCTGACCAGTAATTCTGGTCATTATTGATTTTTTGGATTTTGTTCCATGTTTTCCTTCCACTCTATCCAGGAGCTCCAGATTTGAGCCTTTCCTGAGTTGTTGGCATTAGTAGCTTGACACCATCCAGTTCTTCTGGTCTC
>NW_006922039.1:88608-89744 GCF_000298275.1 Orycteropus afer afer
TATCATGGTGGACAAAGACTCTTTCTGTATTTCCCTCCCCTTCCCCACATCAGTGTGTGGGCCTCAACTAGACCAAAATTAATCCCTTCCCTCCCCTCCTCATCCCAGTAACCTACAAAGTGAGTTCCTTTTCCCAAGCAAACCCTTCTTTGCCTTTCACAACAATGGGCTCATATAGTACTTGTCTTTCTGTGATTGACTTATTTCACTCAACATAATGTCCTCCAGGTTAATCCATGTTGTGAGATGATCCTCATATCCCTCATTGTTCTTTAATGTAGCATAGTATTCCATTGTGTGCATGTACCATAATTTTGTTATCCACTCATCTGTTGATGGGCATTTAGGTTGTTTCCATCTCTTTGCTGTAGCGAATTGTGCTGTGATGAACATAGGTGTACATATGTCTGTTCATGCATTATCTCTCACCCCTTTAGGATATATTCTTAGTAATGAAATTGCTGCGTCAAATGGTATTTCTGTTTTCAGTTTTTTTAAAGAAACGCCATACTGTATGCCACAGTGGTTATACCATTTTACAATCCCACCAGCAGTGCACAAGAGTTCCAATATTTCTTTATGTATAGTGTGCATTTTAACTTTAATATCTTCATCCAAGTCAGTCTCTGACCAGCTAAAAGGTTGGAATGACATTTTGATAAGAAATTCAGATTATTTTGGTGAAAATATATCGCACCAAACTGTCCCTAATTTCCTTTTACATTAAAAATCTTGAATCATTTAAACAGACAGCATTAGTTACATATGTATTTGTCCAATATGTCAAATACTGAAGAGAAATTCTGCTAATAATAATCAGCAAATAAATGACTAGTATAGTTAGAAAAGCAGTCTTTATGTTCACCTTGCTATAACTTTAAAAGAAAAAAATCCCTTGACCAACTACCACACACATTACAAAATTTTGAGCTCTGGTAGCATAGTGCCTGAGGCACTTGACTGCTAACCAGAAGTCTGGTGGCTCAAATCCACCAGCCACTCCTTAGAAGGAAGATGGGGAAATCTACTTCCGTAGTGATATTGCCTCGGAAACCCAAGGAGGGGTCACTATGAGTCAGGTCTGACTTGACGGCACATAACAACAACAGTCAATTTTGTAATGTGAGAAATATAGT
>NW_006922039.1:90758-100959 GCF_000298275.1 Orycteropus afer afer
TAGGAGCAAAATATGGAGCAAAATTCAAAATAATCAAAAATACCAGGTTTACTGGTTTGGTAGAAACTGTGGAACCTCTGAGTTCTAGGGGCCATCCTTCATGCCTTGAACTGAACTCACTCTCATGGCTCAACTTTCAGTGAAATGTTCTACAGGACTATAAGGTGAAAGATAACACCAGGTAGATAAGCACTACTTAGAACAATCGACAAGACAAGATCAAAAGGGTAGCATTTGCCCAAGGATACAGCTGAGAAGGCAGGAAAGGTCAGGAAAGAAGGGCAAAGGAAAATTGTAAACACTGGAAGGATATGAGAAGAGTAATGCTGCACTGTGGGGATTATAATCAATGTCACAAAGCAAAATGTGTATGAATTCTTGAATGGAAAACCAATTTGCTCTGGAAACTATCACCCAAGTCACAATAAAACATAAATAAAACAAATAAAATTACATGAAATGTTCACATTTATTCTAAAATTTATTCCCAAAGCTATTCAGACAGAAAAAGAAAAACGTATGGTTTTTGTATATTTCATATCCTCTGTTCAACATCAGCTCCACATAAGAAAAAAAAAAATCCAAAGAAAAGCCGGAGACATTTAGCTCTAGACGTAACTAAAATTAACTCTGTGGAATTGAGCGAGTGTCCTCTCTAAGGAAAAATTCTGCTAGAGTAATGCATTGTAACATTAAAGAGCACAGTTGTTTACACTCCATTATTTTGGGTATCACTAAAAGATAAAAGGCTGCTCAGAAAACACCATTAAAAACAAACAAACAAAATTGCTTGAAAACTCAGATTTCAATATTCAAATAAGAAGTCCTCATTTCATTAGAAATTCCTTTATTGCAGAATTCCTTGAAATAGTTAGCTACCTTGGTGCATTAAAATGGGGAATGCTTTAAAGAAAAACTTCACATTTAGCATTTCAGGAAAATTTCTTTTCTTACCTCTTTTTAAAGTTGTGAGAAAACAAGACTTGAAGACAGTTATTATTCTATAGGCAAATAAATACTTTGATTAGATCCTTTCTCCACTTTTACTTCCTGATTCAAAACTCTCCTTGCTTGTTCAATATAGAAATACATTGCACAAGTAACTGATGTGAATGAAGTTGTTGATGTTGTTGTCATTAATTTAATCTATCTAATTTTTTGTTTAATGTATTTTCTTAAAATGCTCTTAAGGGAATATGTTAGAATTTTTCAATACATCGTTATTACTAACAGTAAATTATTCCCCATCAATAAATAAGGTCTAGGTTCCAGTTGAGAAAACTATATCCAACAGATTGGAGTTCTGTTTCCTAAGACTCTAAGAGTCAATGCCCTCTCAAAAAAAAAAAAAGAAAAAGAAAAAGAAAAACAGCACATGAAAAGTAGACATAACACACACACAGAAAAACTAACTAATGATTCCAGATAGACAATAAAAGCAGAAAGACTGATTGGGAGGAGCTCACTTTCACTTAGGTGAGTAGTAATACAAGTAAATGTCCCCTCTATGGCTTTTAGTCTGTGTCAAACTGCAATTAGCCAACAAAAATCTCAGGGGTCTAAATGGTCCATTACTGATCATGGAGATGGTACAGGACCAAGCTACATTTCATTCTGTTGTGCTTGGTGCCTCCATTAGTTGGGCTGACTCAATGGCAGATGACAGGAACAGATGCACTTGGTACAGAATGGGGAGCACACAGACAAATGTATAATGTTTCTAGAAAACTTAAGCTGGGAGATTGTGAACAATGAAGAGAATGCCCTGAAGGCTCCAAATTCCATACAGGTCTCTGACTTCTACCTCAACCATGCATGTACAGAACAGACTCTAAACAGCCCAGCTTAAGACTAAATATATAAATTGAGCTGAAGATGCTGTACAAGAAACAGTTTACAGTTCAAGCCCAGCAAAGAAATTATTTATTAAAATAAAAGAAACAACACTCATTGGGAAAAAAATAAAAAATTTCCACAATTTAACATAAAAAATATCTGTAATTCAATTCAAAAGTATCCAGCATGTGAATAACAAAGGAAGTGGAACACATTCTGAGATGAAATAGATACTGTCTTCTTGGTAGATTGATCTTTTTGTCATTATACAATATTTGTCTGTCTCTGCAATTTTTCTTGCTCTAAAGACTACTATACTTGATGTATATGTTATTGTTGTTGTTAGGTGCTGTCCAGTCAACTCATAGCAACCCTATGAATGAACAACAGAATGAAAAACTGTCCTGTCCTATGCTAGCCTCACAATCCCTGCTATATCTGAGCCCATCATTGGAGCCACTGTGTCAGTCCATCTTATTGAGGAATTTCACCTTTTTGCTGACCATAAACTTTATCTCTGGTGGCATAGTGCCTATGGCATTTGACAGCTAACCAGAAGGTTAGCAGTTCAAACCCACCAGCCACTCCATGGAAGGATGATGGGGAAATCTACTTCTGCAAAGATTTACTACCTGGGAAACCAAGTGGAGGTCACTATGAGTAAGAATCAACTCAATGGCAGTGAGTTTGGTTTTGGTTTGGACACTTTAACAAGCATGATGTTCTTCTCTAGGCAATGGTCCCTTCTGACCACATGACCGAAGTACATGAGACAAACTCTGGCCATTCTCTCTTCCAAAGAGCATTCTTGCTACTCTTCTTCCAGAAGAAATTTGTTAGTTTGTCTGGCAGTCCATGGTACTTTCCATATTCTTTGCCAGCACCACAACTCAAAAGCATCAACTCTTCTTCAGTCTTCCTTATTCATTGTCTAGCTTCCATATGCATAAGACACAATTGAAAACATAATGGTTTGGGTTAGGCACACCTTAGTCTTCAAATAGTCATCTTTGTTCTTCAGCATTTTAAAGAGTTCTTTTGGACATTTTTATAGCACATACAAATACATACGTAAAAATATTGTCTGCTAAACTTATGTAAGGTCATTGGTATATTGTTGGAGCATTTTTATGGCAACTGCTTTATAATCAGGAGTCCTGATGGTAAAATAGTTAAAACACTTAGCTGCTCACAAAAACATCAGTAGTTCAAACCTACCATATGCTTAGTGGGAGAAAGATGTGGCAGTTTGCTTCTATAAAGATTTACAGCCTTGGAAACTCTATGGAGCAGTTCTATTCTGTCCTGTAGGATCACTACAAGTTGAATCAACTCAATGACAATGAGTTTGGGGCTTTTGATTTGCTTTATAATCCTAGTAAAATGGCTCTAAAAATTCAATTATCTCACTATTGGTGTGATTTGTCTGTTTCTTAGCATGATGAAAAATTTTCACGTATACCTTGATCATTTTCAATATTATATGATATTCTGGATCCAGTGTAATATATTTTTACAGACAATTTGCCTACAGAGATACATCTTACTGCCTCATTGCAGGCATATGTTGTGAATGTTCAGCTCATCCCATTGACCCTGCCATAGTCTTCCTGATAAAAGTGGGTGTGGTAGTTCAGTTTGTGTGTCAACTTGGCTGGGCCTGGTTAAATGGTTGGGCAACTGGAGGTAGTATTCCCCATGATGAGACTGGTAATAAATTCTGTGGTGGAATCTACTGTGAGCAGCTGAATAGCTGCCTTAGGGAATGTGGTATGCTTCCTGTATATAAGGAGAAGCCTTGGGAATGGTCTCTAGTCTATGACATGCTTGGACCCTGCATGTAGCCATGTTGTTGCTCAACAGCCTGCTATGCTCTGACCACCGTGGGACTTACAATGGACTTAAGTTAATAGCCTGCCGTGTGGTTTAGTAACATCAGGACTGTGTCTTTTTACTTGTCAACCTTGGGGCTTTTCAGCCTCAACAGCCAGCAGCTGTTTGAGTGAAAAATACCTCTAACTCCAGTGGGCCACGAGCAGAAGGCAGAGCTGGATCCCAAGATTGAGGGGCTTTCCCCCAGCCCCTAGAGCCTGGCACTTTGAATGTGGACTTAAAGCAGCCAAATTGGAAGAATAAACTCCTGTTTGTTAAGGCCATCCAATTTGTGGTATATTTCTTGTCAGAGCAGCACTAGGAAACCAGAACTGTGGGGAAGTGATTCACATTGCCTCATTGCCTTGGAGTTCGGGTTTAAGATCAACTCCTCACTGGAATCCACTGTCTCAGGGGAGAGGAAGCAAAGGGCTGACTCACACTGCTTTCTTGCTCCAGAAGGGAATCAGAAGCTCAACTCACCACGGACAACAAGCCTCTCACCACTTCATTCCACCTTATTGATTTTTGGTGAAAGTGAAGGCTTAGCTTCCCAGTAAATTCAGGAGTGGAAGGAATATGTAGTATTTTCTAGTCCCAACTCAAACCATCTTTTTGCTATTAGGTTGGTCTGGTGGCCTATATTCCCTTTGCAGACAATGATTTTAAAACAACTATTATAAGTACAATTATTCTCAATAAAGTAAAATAAGACATATGTTCAAAGCATAAATAACTTAGGACATAGAATTCTCAACAAAGACATATAAACAATAAAATAGAACCAAATAGAAATTCTGTGACTCTAAAATACAATTTATGAAATAATAATATATTAAAAAATCTGTAAAAGCTTAATAGCCTAATGAGCATGGCAGAAGAAATCATAGCTTGAAGATATCACTATAGAAATTGTCTAAGGTGAACAACAGAAATCTTAGAGAAATAGTAAATGATATCAAACAGTCAAGCATGTGTGCAATTGGAATACTAGGAGGAGAAGAGAGAGAAAACATGGTTGAAAATTTTTGAAGAAAAAAGGCAGGAAACTTGATGAAGACAGAAATTTCTAGATGAAAGAAGACATAAACACCCAGCAAAATACACACAAAAATGCACATATGGAATGACAGCAACATCAGAGTAAAGTAATTCAAAGTAAAAGAAGGGGAGAAAATCTAGAAAACATCAAGAATAAAACAAAATTCTTGAGGGATAAAAATACTAGCCAATAGAATCCAACATCATATCCAAAAAATAATATGCCATGACCAAGAGGGGTTCATATCAGGTGTGCAAGGATGGTTCAACATTAGAAAAACAATCAACTTAACCCACCACATAAATAAAGCAAAGAAAAAGACCCACATGATCATATCAATCATTGTAGAACAGACATTTGATAAAATACAACATCCATTTCTGTTACAAATTCTCAAAAAAATAGAAATAGAAGGGAAATTCCTCAGTATAATTAAGGGTATATACACAAAACCAAGGGCCAACATTATTTTCAATGGAGAGAGACTGAAAGCATTCATCTTGTGATTGGGAGCAAAATATGGATGTCCTTCATGACCACTCCTATTCTATATTTTATTGGAATTTCTAGCCAGAGCAATAAGGCAAAAAATGAAATAAAAGAGATCCAAATGAGTAAGGAAGAAGTAAAACTATCTTTATTTGTAGATGATAAGATCCTAGACACTCCACAAGAAAGCTACTAGAACTTATAGAAAGATCTTACAAGATGCAGGATCAGTATACAAAAATCTGCTTGATTTCTCTCATATAATATATATATATAACTCTGAAAAGGAAATCAGGAAAAAAATACCATTTACAGTAGTTACCAAAAAAAGATGTAATACTTAGGAATAAACCTAACTCAGAATACAAAAGACTTATACAAAGAAAACTACTAAATACTACTGCAAGAAACAAAGAGACCTACATAGATAGAAAAACATACTATGTTCATGGATAGGAAGCCATAACATTGTGAAAATGTTAATACCACCCAAAGTGATCATAAATATAATGCAATCTGTTTTGGTTATGTAGTGCCACTCTGACAAAAATATACCACAAACGAGATGGCTTTAACAAACAGGAGTTTATTCTCTAACAATTTGGAAGCATTAAGTCTGAGTTCAAAATGCCAGGCCCTAGGGGCTGGGTGAAAGCCCCTCAACCTTGGACTTCAGCTTTGCCTCCTGCTCCCAGCCCACTGAAGTGGATGCTTTTTTTTTCACTCAGACAGCTTCTGGCTGCTGAGATTGACAAACCCAAGGTTGACAAATAAAAAGGCAAAGTCCCAATATTACCAAACAACATGGCAGGCCACTAATTCAAGTTCATTGGAAGCCCCAAGATTGGCAGAGCATGGCAGACTGCTGAACAACCACTTGGCTACATGCAGGGTTTAAGCATGCCATAAACTAGAGACCATTCCCAAAGCTGCTTATATATGGGAAGCAGACCACATCCCTAAAGCAGCTAATCAGCTACTTGTGGTAGATCCCCCCATGGAGTTGATTGGCAGTCTCATGGGGAATAACTACCACCAGTGGCCCAGCCACTCAACCAGACCCAGCCAAGTTGACACACAGCCTTAACTACCACAAGTTCCATCAACATTCTTTAAAGAGAAGGAAAAACTAATTATAAACTTTATATGGAAAGGGAGGAGACCACAGATAAATAAAGCACTACTAAAGAAGCAGAACAAAGTAGGAGACCTCCACTTCCCAATCTCAAAACCTAGTATACAGTCACAGTAGTCAAAACAGCCTGGTACTTACATATGCAAAACCAACAACCAACATTATTCTCAATAGAGAGCACTCCCCTATGCTGTTCTCACAGCATTCCCCTTGAAAATGGGAACCAGATAAGAATGTCCTCTATTACCAATTCTATTTAACATTGTATTGGAAGTCCTAGCCAGGACAATAAGGCAAGATAGAAAAATGAAAGGCATACCAGGTTTCAAAGAAGAACTACAGTCTTTCAATTTGCAGATGACATGTACCTAACAAAGAAAAACCACCATTAAAAAAAAAAAAAAAAAACTCACTGCTGTCTAGTCAGATCCAACTCATAGCGATCCCTCTTTGGGTTTCTGAGGTGATATCACTACTGAAATAAATTGCCCAATCTTCCTTCTAAGGAGTGGCTGGTGGGTTTGAACTGCCAGCCTACTAGTTAGCAGTCAGATGCCTTAGGCACTGTGCCACCAAAGCTCCTTAGAAAAACCAAGAGACTCAAGAGACTAAAAAAAAAAAAAAGAAGAAAGAAACTAATTGAAAAGATTCAGCAAAGTGACAGGACACAAGATCAACATACAAAAATCAGTTGGATTTCTCTACAACTATAAAGAGACCACTGAAAAGGAAATTAAAAAAAAAATGTCTTTTACAACAGGTACCCAATGATAAAATACTTAGGAATAACTCTTACCAGGAATACAAAAGACCCGTGGAAAGAAAACTACAAAACTCTACTACAAGAAGCTATAAGAGACCTACACAAATGGAAGAACATACCATGTTCATGGATAGAAACATTGAACATTGTGAAAATGTCAACATTACCCAAAGCAATCTATACATTCAAAGCAATCCTAATACAGGTTTCATCAACACTCTTTAAGGGCATGGAAAAAACAATCACTAATTTTACATAGAAAGGAAAGAAACCTCATATAAGCAAAGAACTACTGAAAAGAAAAACAAAGTAGGAGGTCTCACACTCCCCTATCTCAAAACCTACCATAAAGCCACAGTAGTCAAAACACGGTGTTATTGGTACAACAATAGACACACAGACCAGTGGAACAGAATTGAGAATCCTGAAACACATCCATCCACCTATGGTCAGCTTATCTTTGACAAAGTACTGAAACCCATTAAAGGGAGAAGAGATAGTCTTTTTAACAAGTGGTTCTGGTAAAACTGGATATCCATTTGCAGAAAAATGAACAAGATCCATACCTCACACTTACACAAAAAACTCACAATTGTTCAAAGACCTAACTGTAAAACCAAAATCTATAATTTTCACCAAAGATAAAGGAGGGGCTAACTTGGGGGCCCTAATTTATGGCATAAATAGACTATCTAGCAAAACCTAAAATGCACAAACAGCAGTAAATAAACTAGATGCCTGGGACCTTCTACAAATTAAATTCTTATGTGCATGGAAATACTACTCCAAAAGAGAAAAAATAGAACATACAGACTGGGAAAAATTATTTGGGAATGAAATATTCAACAAGAGACTTATTTCTAAAGTTTATAGAAAACTTCAACACTTCAACAACAAAAAACACAATCTAATTCAAATATGGGCAAAGGACATGAACAGACACTTCACCAAACAAGATATTCAGGCTGCCAACAAACATGAGAAATGCTCACGATCATTTGCCATTTTTTCTGGTTACCTCTGTGCTGCTCTAACCAAAGATACCACAAATGGGATGGCCTTAACAAACAGGAGTTTATTCTAACAATTTGGAGGCTTTAAATCTAAGTTTAAACTGTCAGGTTCTAGAGGCTGGGTGAAAACCCCTCAACCTTGGGCTTCAGCTCTCCCTCCTACTCCCGGCCCACTGGAGCTAGAGAGTTTTCTTCACTCAGCTGCTGGCTGCTGAGATTGACAAACCGAAGGTTGACAAATAAAAAGGCACAGTTCTGATGTTACGAAACAACATGGCAGGCCATTAACTTAAGTCCCTTGAAAGTCCCAAGGTCGGCAGACATGATGAACAGCGACATGATGAACAGTGACATGGCTACATGCAGGGTTCAAGTGTGCCATAAGCTAGAGACCATTCCCAAAGCTGTTTCTTATGTATGGGAAGTAGACCACATCCCTAAAGCAGCTACTCAGCTACTTGTGGTAGATGCCACCATGGAATTGATTGGCAGTCTCATCATGAGGAGTAACTACCACCAGCTGCCCAGCCACTCAACCAGGCCTAGCAAAGTTGACACACAAACTTAACCAACAAACCATTGTTATTTTTGTTGTTGTGTGCTTTAGGCACTATGCTACCAGAGCTTCCCCAAACCATTGTTGTTGTTGTTGTTGTTATGTGCCGTCGAGTCGGCCCCAACTCATAGCGACCCCTCCTTGGGTTTCCGAATAGGGATGCAAATAAAAATAACAATGAGACACCATCTCACATCAGCAATAATAGCAAAGTTCAACCAGACAGAAAATGACAAATGCTGGCAAGGATTTGGATATATCAGAACTCTCATACACTGCTCATGGGACTGTAAAATGGTACAACCACTGTGGAAAACAGTATGATGCTTCCTTAAAAAGTTAGAAATTGAAATACCATTTGATCCAGCAATCCCACTGTTGTTGTTGTTATTATGTGCTGTCGAGTCAGACCCAACCCATAGCAACCCCTCCTTTGGTTTCTGAGGCAGTATCACTATGGAAGTAGATTGCCCCATCTTCCTTCCGAGGAGTGGCTGGGGGGGTTGAACCACCAGCCTTCTGGTTAGCAGTCAAGTGCCTTAGGCACTATAAATATATCCTAAAGAGGTGAGACCTGGGACATGAATAGATATATGCACACACACATTCATTATAGCACTATTCACAATAACAAAGAGATGGAAACAACCTAAGTGCCCATCAGTGGAGGAATGGATAACCAAACTAGGGTACATACACACAATGCAATACTATGCAACGTTGAAGAATAATGAAAAATCTATGAATCTCCTCCTAATGTGGGTGAACTTGGAGGACATCAGGTTGAGTGAAATAAGTCAGTCACAGAAGGATAAATATTGCATGTGTCTGTTATTATAAAAAGTCAAGGTAAGGTTTACACAGGAAAGAAAAACATCTTTGTTGGTTACCAGGAATGGAAGGGAGGGGAAAACTGCTTACTAGTTAAGAGACAGGTATTGATTTGGATGAAAAGAAAGGCAGTATAACAAAACTGTTATAGCAAAGCATCACTAAGGAAAAAGAAGACATGGAGAGATGTACAAGAGATACAGACAATAAAATTAAATACTATTACATACATAATACTGCATTATCAATAATAGCAATCACTACTCTATGGGTAGATACATAGGTAGACATGCAAGAAGATGAGGTATGGGTAGGGAATGGGAATATACCCACAACCACACATAGGTTGAGCAGGCAATATTTCTACATCCATATTTGGATGTGCTATGACACTTTGCATATGTGGTATAGAACTAACAGGGGACAAAGTTAGAATAACTTCCTAGCCAAAACAATGCCCCTCTACGGAATGAGTCAATGGGCCTGTGAGCTCTGGACCATGGCTGCGGGGGACATCAAGCTTAATTGGCCTAACATAGTACACAAAAACATTGTTCTACATTCTACTTTGGTGAGTAGTGACTGGGTTCTTAAAAGATTGTGAGCACTTGTCTAAGACACAGCTATTGGTCTTTGCTGGTCCACAGCAAATGGAAGTGAATAA
>NW_006922039.1:101434-104792 GCF_000298275.1 Orycteropus afer afer
TCTACTTCCATAGTGATACTGCCTCAGAAACCCAAGGAGGGGTCGCTATGAGTTGGGTTCGACTCGACAGCATACAACAACAACAACATGAGCTCAGCAACTATACCAGGGAGTTGCACTCCTTAGAATAATCAACTACAGGATATCAGAAGGGCAGCATTTGCATAATGAGAAAGCTAAGGACACAGTAACGAATAGGTAAGAAAGACACAGGGAAAGGGAACCACAGAAAGGAAACGTGTGAGGAGAGCTGTTGCATTGTGGAGATTGTAATCAGTGTCACAAAACAAAATGTGTATGAACCATTGAATGTAAAACGAATCTGCTTTGCAGATTCACAATAAAAATCACAATAACAAAGTTTTGTATTAAAAAAAAAAAAAGAAAAGAAAAAACCTGGTGCCAGTACAAGAGATACAGACCAAAGAGCTGATCTTCAGCAAAAGGCCAAAATCTATTAAATGTAGAAGAGATAGTCTGTTTAACAATTGGTACTGGGAAAACTGCATTTCCATTTGCACATGAATGTAAAACCTAAAACTATAAAGATCATGTAAGAGAAAAAATAGAAAGAAAGTTAGGGGGCTTAATTTATGGCATAAATAGTCTATCCATGATAACTAAAAAAGTGCAAACAGCAGAAGACAAACTATATGACTGGAACCTCCTAAAAGGTAAATTCATGTGATCAAAGACTTTTCCAAAACTGTAAAAGCAGAACCTACAAATGCGAATAACAATTTTAGCAATGACACATTGGACAAGGATTAACCTCTAAAATTTATAGAAAATTTGAACACTTCTATAGATAAATGCACACCCATGTTCATCACACATTATTCACAATAGCAAAAAAAAAAAAAAAAGAAAGAAACAACCTAAGTGCCCATCAATGGATGAATTGATAAACTATGGTACATACATACAATGGAAGAGAACAGGATGTTGAGTAAGATAAGGTAATCAAAAAAGGGCAAATATTGTATGACATTGCTATCACAAAAATTCAAGAAAATGTTTACACACAGAAAGAAACATTCTTTGATCCTTACCAGGAATGAGACTGGAAGGTAGCAGAATTTAGTATCTAGAGAGTAGACATGTATTAACTTGTGTGAAGGAAAAGGCAATATACAAGAAATAAGAGATCATTACAATATGATCAAACCAAAAGAAGACACTGGGACTTGCTCAGGAATAAAAGGCAACAAAGGTAAATACTATTGCATACACAATCTTGTAATAACAAACAATACTTTATGAATAGATTCATAGATATGTAAGTGCAAAAGCTATGGGAAGGTGAATAGGACTGCACCCATGAATATATTGATTTGGCAGAATAACCATAAATCTGTTAAACACTTCATAACATGTATGAACCTAGAGGATATTGTGCTGAGTGAAATCAGTCAATCAAAATGGACCACCACATTCAAAAGTCAAGAAAATGTTTATGCAACATATAATCATTTTTTGAAGGTTATCACGTGTAGGAGGGGAAGGAAGGGAAAATCACTAACTAGAGGTTAGACAGGTATCAACTTGAGTGAAGATTGGGCAAAATACATTAAGGGGAAGATCAGAACAAAATTATCAAGGCAGAGGAAGACAAGGTTATGCCTGAATACCACTACCAACTGCTCTGGTTGGGATAACAATAGAAGGTCCTGGACAGAGTGGGAGAAAAAAGTAGACTTAAATTCAAAATTGTAAAAAAAGACCAGACTTAAGGTTTGACATACAATGGTGGAACACTTGACATTGTGGCTCTTAGATACCCTTAACATCTGGAACTGAAACCACCCTCCAGGAATCACCTTTCAGCCAAATAATAGACAGGCCTGTAAAGTGAACTATAACACCTGTGAGGAGCCTAAGACTCCTCAGAAAAATCAACCATACAGGACCAAAATAGCAGCATTTGCCCTGAACAAAGTTCCCAAGGCAGGAAGGGCTAGGGAGGAAGGACAAACAGAAACAGGAAACTCAGGGAGGAAGTGAAAAGAGGCTGATACATTGAGAAGATTGCAGCTAATATCACAAAACAAAATGTGTATAAGTTGTTGAATGGGAAAATAATTTGCTCTGTAAACTTTCACCCAAATCACAATAAAAAAAAAAAAAAAAGTAAAACAATATACTACGTTCAGGAAGCAATAAAACAGTTAATAGCTGAGCTCATCAGAAACCATGGACACCAGAGGAGAGTAAACAAACTCTTTAAAACACTGGGGAAAATACTGTCGATCTAGAACCCTATGTTGTTGTTGTTGTTGTTGTTGTTTGCCATCGAGTCAGCCCCGACTCATAGCGACCCCTCCTTGGGTTGCCGAGGCAGTATCACTACGGAAGTAGGATTGCCCAACCTTCCTCTGACAAAAATGTCATTCAAGAGTGAAAGTCAAGTAAAGACATTTATAAATAAATGAAAAATAAGAGAATTCATCACCAGTAAGCATGTAGCACAAGAACTTGCAAAGGATTTTTTTTTTCATTACTATGTTGAAAGGAAATGATAAGAGCTGGAAATTCAGATCCTTAGAAAAGGAAGAAGAACATAAGAAATAGTAAATATCTGGGTAGCTACTAGATATAGGATTTTTTTTCCTCTCTTAATTTATTTGAAACTATATAACTCTAAAAAGCCAAAATTTTATTATTACCCTTTAAGGTTGTTAATATACATTGATGCATTGTATACAGAAACTATAGCATAAAGGAGAGAGTGGGAGATATGAATGTATAAGGTTGCAATATTTTATTCTAAAAATAGTCAAATGATAAAAGAAAAATTAGAATATGATCAAAAGAAGAATAAAGAACAGAGAAGAACAGTAGAAAATAAAATAAAATAAGAGATGCACATCCAACCATACTAAAAATTACATAAAATATTAATAATAGTATATATACTCTAATTAAAAGGCATACATTGATGAGAGGTGCAAAATTAAGGCCCAACCCAAAGCTATCAGAAAGAGATGCATTTTAATTATGAAGACAAATGCACTAAATTTTTTCATACATTTTCCATACATTTTCCATAAGTGTATGGAAAATGATTCACCTTGTAAAACATTAGCATATAAAGGCTAGTGTGGCTATATTAATATAAAATAAAACATATTTCAAATAAACATTTTTCATTACGCTCAATTTAACTGGAAGACAAAAGAATTATAAATGTCTATGCTCACAAATAAGAGCTCCAATATAGGTGAAAAAGAAATTGGCAGAATTAAGAGAAGATATACAAACTCCAAATAATATTTGGAAACTTTAACATTCTACCAGAACAGTTAATAGAACTAGACCAAAAAACAAACAAACAAACAAACAAATAAATAAATAAATG
>NW_006922039.1:105027-113626 GCF_000298275.1 Orycteropus afer afer
AATTAAAAATACTTATAAGGTAACAAAGAAAATCTTCAAAATTTGAAATTAAACAGCATATTTCTGAATAATAATTTTATTAAGGTATATATCATAAGAAAAATCAGAAAATAGAGTGAACTGAATGATAATGAAAATACAATATATCAAAAGTTGCATGATATAGCTCAAATAGTGCTAGATGGATACTTACCGTTTTTAATGTTTCTATTACAAAATAAGAAAGCTCTTAAATAAGTGATCTAAACTTCCTCATTAAGAAAATGGAAGCAAAATAATAAATTAAACCTTAAAACAAACAGAAGTAAGGAAATACTAAAGACAATAGAATAAAGTAATTTAATAGGAAGCAGAAAAACATGATAAAACCAAAGGTCAATTCTTTGACTAACCAGATAAAGTAATAAGACTTTTGCAAGTCTCATCAAGGAAAAAAAATAAATAACCAATATAAAAAATAAAAGAGGAGACATTATTACAGACTTCTCAGACGTAAAAAAGTATCATGAACAAGTTTATGCAAATAAATTTACAATCTACATGAAATAGAAAAATTCATTGAAAGATACAAATTACCAAAACAGACTTAAGGAAAACAAACAAAGACTTGCATGCTTCATGTCAATTGAAGAAATCAAATTGTTAATTAAACCTTTACAATAAGAAAACACTAGGCCCAAATGGCTTCACTATTGAATTTGATGAAATATTTAAGGTGGATATAATACTAATTTGGTCATGGGTATATTCTCTTTTTCCCACACATACTTGATCATTTTTTCTGTCTACCTATGTATCCACCTGTAGATTGATGTTTGTTGTTAATGAAAATCCAATATTGTGCTTGTAAAAATATTTCTTTCTTTTCTTTACCTCTTATGTACCTCTCTGTGTCTTCCTTTCCTCAGTGTTATTGTGTTAGTCACTCACTTTTGATATGTTGCCTTTTCCTTCACCCAGATTAATACTTGTCTCTTACCTATCTGGCAATTTTCCCTCTTCTTCCCTCTCATTCTTGATAACCAACAAAGAAATTTTTATTCCATATGTAAATTTTTCCTTGACTTTTTACAGTAGTGAACTAACACTACTTGTTCTTCTGTGGTTGACTCATTCCACTCAGCATAATGTCCTCCAAGTTCATCCACATTATGTAGTGTTTTGCAAATTCTACATTATTTTCTAGTGTTTCATAATATTCCATTGCATGTATATACCACCATTTTGTTATCCATTCTTCAGTTGATGGACACCTAGGTTGTTTCCATCTTTTGGCTGTTGTATATAGTGCTGCAATGAACATGGGGGTGCATTTATCTATTTGTATCCTGCCTCTCATTTCTTTAGGGTATATACCTAATAATGGGATTGCTGGATCAAATGGTATTTCTATTTCCAACTTTTTAAGGATTCACCATAACAATTTCCACAGTGGTTGTATTATTTTACACTTCCGTTAGCAGTGTGTAAGAGTCCCAATTTCTCCAAATCCTTGCCAGCATTTGTTATTCTCTGTCTTGTTGAACTTTCCTGAGATGAGATGGTGTTTCATTGTTGTTTTGATTTGCATCTTTTTGATGGCTAAAGATGGTGAACATTTCTTCATGTGTTTGTTGGCTGCCTGAATATCTTCTTTGGTGAAATATCTGTTCATGTCTTCTGCCCACTTTTTAATTGCATTATTAGTTTTTTTCTTTAATGTTGAGGTGTTGTTTTCTATAAATTTTAGAGATAAGACCCTTGTCAGATATGTCACTGTCAATATTTTTTCCCAATCTGTAGGCTATTTTTTTCATTGTTTTGGATAATTATTTTGATATACATAAGGATTTATGCTGGGGACCTCCAGAGCGGCAGGCTATCCAGGTAAAAAGGGATGGGAGGCAAGGCTAAGCCCCAAGCTCCCTAGATGCAGGAAAGGGAGGGAGCAGGAGAGGCTGGGGACCGCTGAAGTGGCAGAATATCCAGGTAAAAATGGGTGGGAGGCAAGGCTAGGCCAAAAGCCCCCTAGAGCCAGGAAAGGGAGGGAGAAGGATAGGCCAGGGTCCTGCAGAGCAGCAGGATATACATGTAAAAGGAGCAGGAGGCAAGGCCATGCCTCAAGACCCCTAGAGCCAGGAAAGGGAGGAAGCAGGAGAGGCCAGGGACCTGTGGACTGGCAGGATATACAAGTAGAAAGGGGTGGGAGGCAAGGCTAGGCCCCTAGCCTTCAAGAGGCAGGAAAGTGAAGGAGTAGGAGAGGGCTGGGACCTCCAGAGTGGCAGGATATCCAGGTAAAGGGAAGGAGGCAAGGCTAGCTCCCTAGAGCCAGGAGAGGGAAGGAGCGACCAGGGACCACAAAGTGGCAGATTCCAGGTAGGAATTAGGTAAGGGGAGGCCACAGATGTTTCCAACAGCTAAGGCAGACAAACTTGTCTGCCAGCTTGTCATCTTGTGGGGCTTGTACATTGCTGTGAGGCTTGAGGCTGTGCCACTGGCGTTTCAGACGCCAGCAGAGTTTCACATGGTGCACTGGTTTCAGCACAGCTTACAGATTAAGAAAGTCTAGGAAGAAGGAGGAGACCATCTACTTCTTAAAAATTGGCTAGGGAAAACCTTATGAATAGCAGAGAAACACTGTCTGATACATTACTGGCCACCTTTATGAATAGCTTAGAAACACTGTCTGACACAGTGCAGGAAGACAAGCCCCTTGGGTTGGAAGGCACTCAAATTAGGACTGGGAAAGAGCTGTCTCATCAGAGTAGAACTGACTTTAATGACATGGATAAAGTAAGTCTTTCAGGACCTCCATGTCCTGCTATGTTGTTGTTGTTATGTGCCGTCGAGTCGGACTCGACTCATAGCGACCCCTTCTTGGGTTTCCAAGGCAGTATCACTACGGAAGTAGATTGCCCCATCTTCCTTCCGGGGAGTGGCTATTGAACCACCAGCCTTCTGGTTAGCAGTCAAGTGCCTTAGCCACTATGCTACCAGAGCTCCCATGTCCTGCTATAGCACGACTCAAATTGAGGAGAAACAGCTGCAAACATCCATTAATAATCAGAACATGGAATATACAAAGTATTAATCTAGGAAAATTGGAAGTTGTCAGAAATGAAATGGAATGGGTAAAGATGATATCTTAGGCATTAGTGAACTGAAATGGATGGGTTTTGGGCATTTTGAATCAGATAACCATATGATCTACTCTGCTGGGAATGACAATTTGAAGAGGAATGGCATGGCATTCATCATCACAAAGGATGTTTCGAGATCTGTCCTGTCAGTGATAGGATAATATCCATACACCTACAAGAAAGACTCATTAATACTACTATTATTCAAATTTACGCACCAACCACCAAAGCCAAAGATGAGGAAATCGAAGAATTTTATCAACTTCTGCAGTCTGAAATTGACAGAACATGCAATCAAAATGTGTTGCTTATCACTGGTGATTGGAATGCAAAAGTTGGAAACAAAGAAGAATCACCAGTATTTGGAAAATTTGGCTTTGGTGACAGAAATAACACTGGCGATGGTGTGATAGAATTTTGCAAGACCAACGACTTATTCATTGCAAATACCATTTTTCAATAATACAAACAGTGGCTATACACGTGGACTTTGCCAGATGGAGTACATAGGAATCAGATTCACTACATCTGTGGCAAGAGGCAAGAGTTCAATATCTTCAGCCAAAACAAGGCCAGGAGGTGATTGTGGAACACACCATCAACTGCTCATATGCAGTTCAACTTGAAGTTGAAGACAATTAAGACAAGTCCACAAGAGCCAAAATATGACCTTGAATATATCCCTCCTGAATTGAGAGACCATCTAAAGAATAGATTTGATGCATTGAACACCAATAACCAAAAACCAGAAGAATTGTGGGATGACACCAAGAGCACCATCCATGAAGAAAGTAAGAGGTCATTAAAAATACAAGAAAGAAAGAAAAGACCAAAATCAATGTCAGAAAAGACTTTAAAATTGGCCCTTGAGCTGAAGCAAATGGAAGAAATGACAAGATAAAAGAGCTGAACAGAAGATTTCAAAGAGCAGCTCGAGCAGAAAAAGTTGACTACTATAGTGAAATGTGCAAAGACCTGGAGTTAGAAAACCAAAAGGGAAGAACACACTCGGCATTTCTCAAGCTGAAAGAAATGAGGAAAAAATATAAGCCTCGTGTTGCAATACTGAAATGGGACTTACTTTATCCATGTCATTAAAGTCAGTTCTACTCTGATGAGACAGCTCTTTCCCAGTCCTAATTTGAGTGCCTTCCAACCCAAAGGGCTTGTCTTCCTGCACTGTGTCAGACAGTGTTTCTGTGGGCAAAACAGTGAATGATGCAGGAAGCATCAAAAGAACATGAAAGGTATACACAGAGTCATTGTACCAGAAAGAACTGGTCAATCTTCATCCATTTCAGGAAGTGGCATATGTGCAAGAGCTAATGGTATTGAAGGAAGAAGTCAAAGTTGCACTTAAAGAATTGGTGAAGAGTAAAGCTCCAGGAATTGATGGAATACCCACTGAGATGTTTCAACAAACGGATGCCCCACTGGAAACACTCATTCGGTTATGCCAACAGATTTGGAAGACAGCTACCTGACCAACTGACTGGAAGAGATCCATATTTGTACCCATTCCAAAGAAAGATGATTCCACAGAATGTGGAAAATATCAAACAATATCATTAATATTGCATACAAGTAAAATCTTAATGAAGATAATTTAAAAAACGGTTGCAGCAGTATATTGACAGAGAACAGGTCAGCCTCTAGAAGCTGAAAAAAGCAAAGAATATGATTCTTCCCTAGAGCCATCAGAATGAAATACAATCCTGACAATATCTTGATTTTAGCATAGAGAAACTCATGTCAAAATTCTGACATATAGAATACTAAGAAAATAGATTTGTGTTCTTTTAAGCCACTAAACTTGTGCTCATTTTTTTATGGTAGCAGTAGGAAACAAATACAGTGAAATTGAGGTAGGTAAAGTTTTTTCAAGTAGACATTAAAAAATAAATTATAGAATAATAAAGTTGATAAAATGGATGTGATTAGGATTGAAACAGTTGTTCTTTGAGACAGTTATATAAGTCAAACTTCAACCACAAACTCTGAGAAAATTTTTTGCAAAACATAAAGAAAATAAGCAAATTAAAAGATGGTCAATATCACTTTGAGAAATGTAAATTAAAGCTACAATGAGATAGTACTACTCGCTCATTAGAATGACACAAGCTAAAAGCAACTCAAAGATACATCAACAAGTGAATTTTGAAAAAAGAAAAATTGTGATTTATTTTCATTATGCAATACTTCAAAATGACAGCCTTCAGTATGGATTCCAAAAACCAAACTCACTGCCGATGAGTTGGATCTGACTCATAGCAACCCCTCCTTGGGTTTCCGAGATGGTATCACTACGGAAATAGATTTCCCAACCTTCCTTCTGAGGACTGGCTGTTGGGTTTGAACCACCAGCCTTCTGGTTAGCAGTCAAATGCCTTAAGCATTATGCTACCAGAGCTTACACCTAAACAAAAAGAAAACAAATATCCTTACAGCCGGACAAATAAGCAACATCATGATAAATGGAGAAAAGTGTGAAGATGTCAAGGATTTCATTTTGCTTGGATCCACAATCAATGTCCATTGAAGTGTTAGTCAAGAAATCAAACAATGTATTGCATTGGGTAAATATGCTGCAAAAAACTCATTTAAAGTGTTAAAAGATACAAAGTTGGCACCTTGAGAACTAAGGTGTGCCTCACCCAAGCTATGGTGTTTTCAGTCACTTCATATGCATGTGCAAGCTGGACAATGAATAAAGAAGACTGAAGAAGAATTGTTGACCTTGAAGTATGGTGTTGGCAAAGAATACTGAATATACAATAGATTGCCAAAAGAACAAACAAATTTGTCTTGCAAAAGTGTAGCCAGAATGCATTTTAGAAGCAACGATGGAGAGATTTCACCTCAATGCATTTTGACATGTTATCAGGAGGGTCAAGTCTGTGGAGAAGGACATCATATTCAGTAGTGGGTCAGCAAAAAGAGGAAGAACCTGAACAAGATGGATTTACACAGTGGTTGCAGCCATGGGCTCTCATACAGCAACAATTGCAATGATGGTGCAGGACCAGCCAGTGTTTCATTATGTTTTACATAGGGTCACTATGATTTAGAACTGACTTGATGGCACCTAACAACAACACCAATACAATACTACTCAGCAATAAAAAAGATCAGAATATTAATGTCGGTGACATGAATAAGCTTCAAAAATATGCTAAATCAAACACGAAGGTCTATGCATAGTATGATTCCATTTATTTGAAATTCTAGAAAAGAAAAAAACTATTATGATGAAAGAAGGTCAGTGGTTGGTTAGGACCAGGGATGAGGATAGGTAAAGAGGAAAGAGGAAAGTGCAAAGTGGTACGAAGACACTTCTTAGAATGAAATAAACAAATATTAGGCTATCAGCATACATTAAGATATATCAACATTTCAATTAAAACCTTTCAATTAAAACTGATTAACTTTAGTATATGTAATTTTAATTATATGTAAATAAAACGTCAATAAACAAAATAAGTAAAAATATACCAAACAATTTACCACTGATTGTAGAATCAATGGATTAAAAAAAGTGTGAAAGTCAACATTTTTATTTATATTTTTATCTTTCATGCCATAGACCAAACTTCTTCTCAAGTAAAACATTTCTTTAAGTGTTATTCCTTCTTGAAATGTCCTTTATAGTATTTCTGTAAAAAACTGTTAATGAGTTTCAACCCACACAGAAATATAAATGCCTACACAATCAGAGTTCTTTTATAGTCTGAAATTGTCACAATTAATTTGGATTTCATATTAACTATATTAATGTGACAAGACATCTGCCTTCACAATAAGAGAAAAAATAACTTCAGGAATTTTCCTTCCCATGGACTAAGTACAAAAGAGATTATATATGGCATATTCATAAATTAATAACATTAACAAAATTTTCTAAAAGTTGAATTCCTTTTTTATCAACAAGGTAAAATGTCATAAAAATAATAGTGTGTATTTTTCGGAATATATTTTATCATTTCAATCCTAATTCAAAACAACCCCCAATTTATTATTTCCATTTTATATTAAACTCAGAATAAGATTTCCTGTTAAAGAAAACCTGACACTTTACTACAATTACAGTAAATGGAGTTGTTTAAAGTGTAAATCCAACAAGGACAAAGAAAATGGACGAGATAACAGAAGCAATGTTTTGTAGAAAAACAGAAGGATACACAAAAGCATTAACTGTTTTAACAGGACGAGGAAGCTAAATTCTAAAGTGGCAGGGGCGAAGGGCAAGAAACAATCGTATTTGCCTTGTTGGTTCCCTATAGGCTGATGACTTGGTGCCACTGGTATGTGTAGAACTGGAGCGAAATTCAATGTAAAAACAAGGATTAATTAGAAGATGGTTTAACAAGCAGGGAGACCACCTGATCAATAACCTCACATCTTCCATCATCCATGAAACTTCCTCTTCCACTGATCTCTCACAACTTGGTAGAAGACATTAAGATTATTTTCTGGAAAGGAGAAAAACGGCTTTTCTGCACTGGAGCATACAAAACAGAGTTAAGACAAGAATTTTATACTGAAAACAACAGATATTATGTGTTTGTGTCCCCCACAAACAAAAGTTCAGGTTTTAAATCCCAGTACCTGTGATTGTGAACTTACTTAGAAATAGGCTTTGCAGATGTAACTAGGTAACATAAGGTAATACTGGAGTAGAGTAGGTTCATCCAACTTCATTCAATCCAACTCAATCCAACATGAATGGTGACCTTATAAATAGAGGACAAAATATAGAGAGGTAGACATAAGGGTAAGAATGCTGTGTGAAAACAGAGAGAAAGATTGGATTGATGGACTGTCCATTTTAGTGGGAAATGACTGGATACTAGGAGTGATGGTACCTTGATTTCAGACTTCTAGTCTCCAGAACCTCGGAAGGAAGGTTGGGCAATCCTACTTCCGAAGTGATACTGCCTCGGAAACCCAAGGAGGGGTCGCTATGAGTCGGGGCCAACTCGACGGCAAATAACAACAACAACAGTCTCCAGAACTTGAGAGAATAAATTTCTGTTGTTTTAATCTGTTCAGTTTGCGTTACTCTATTCAGTGTCCCTAGAAAACAAATGCAAGTATGTTAAGTGAATATTTGCATATTGAACTATGTTTTCAGCTTTCCTCACCATTTATTTCCTAGAAATCTGGCATCTCAGGATACATTATCCTGGCAGGATTGGAAGATAGTCTTCTGTGGAAAAACTGATTAATCAGAATGAAAATACTTAAATATATTGATATCATGGGTTCCCCATGAAAGCATACCAAGCAGAACTCACTAATGTGAAAACTATAGTGAACACAGGCCAATTCTATGCACAGAGATTCCAAACAAAATTATAGTGCCCCACTTTTAATGAGCAGACAGTCACTGTGGTGGTTATGTTTTTGTGTCAACTTGGCTAGGCCTGGTTGACTGGCTGGGCAGGTGGATGTAGTATTCCCCATGATGAGACTGGTAATCA
>NW_006922039.1:114729-120208 GCF_000298275.1 Orycteropus afer afer
CTCAGAAGGAAGGTTGGGCAATCTACTTCCATAGTGATATGCCTTGTAAACCCAAGGAGGGGTCACTATGAGTCGGGTCTGACTCAACCACACATAACAACAATTGTGTTCTAGTGAAAATTTACAGAGCAAACTAGTTTTCTGTTCAACAATTCATATACATTTTGTTTAATAACATTGATTTTAATCCTCACAATGTAATAACTTTCTTCCTATTTCTTCCCTGTGTTTACTGTTTATTTCTTTCCTATCCCTTCTTACCTTTTGCAATTCGTCTCTGGGCAAACGCTGCCCTTCGATCATTTATGGTTGATTCTTCTAAGGAATATGTACCTCATTGGTTTTATTGTTCACATTATAGGGCTGTCTATTGTTTAATTGAAAGTTGAGCCCCAGAGGGTGGGCAGAAATGATGCTGTTCCAAGCTTGAAGGGTGACTAAAGGCCATAATCTTAGGAGTTTCACCAGTCTCTAAAAGCAAAAAAAAAAAAAAAAAAAAAAAAAAAAACACTGCTATTGAGTACATTAAGACTCACACAAACCCCCATTGGATTTCCAAGGGAGTAAATCTTCACGGAAGTAGATTGCCCCATCTTCCATCTACAGAGCAGTTGGGTTTGAACAGCCAATCTTCTGGTTAGCAGTCAAATGCCTCAGGTAGTGACTGGTCCTATTTTATGATTTTGAGTTTTACTCCAATTTTTCTCCCACTCTTTCTAGTACCTCCCAATGTGATCCCTTTCCGAGATGTCGGCTATGCAACCACATACCATCTAGGTCTTCTGGTCTCAGAGTCATGGTAGCTGAGGTTCGTGTGGTCCTTTGGACTTATTGTTTCCATATGTATTTGATTTTCTTCACTCTTCCTTATTCCAGACAGGGATAGATCCTCTTACATGTCACTCATTACATTTTAAGACCCCAGTCATTACTCACCAAAGTAGGATGTAGAACATTGTCATTGTCTTTGTGGGCTCTGTTATTAATGCAAGTTGATCTTAATGTCCCTGGCACTCTGATCCTGAGCCCTCAGGCTCAGCACACATTCCCTTACAGTGTTTGATTATGGCTAAGGAGTTTTTGTAACTTTGTCCCTTGTATGCTCTACTATATTCATGGATATATTTGTGTAAGGGGCTCTGGTGGCATAGTGGGTTCTCTGTCAATCCTATATATTCATGGGAGTAGTCCCATTAACCTCCCCACATCTGTTCAGCTTGCATGGCTATCTATGTATTCACTTGTAGATTATTGTTTTTTACTGTAATTGCAGGACTGTGTATGTAATAATATCTGCCTTTTTTGCCTTTTAATCTTGTTCTTCTCCCAGTGTCTTTCTTTGCCTTGATCATTTTGTGCTGACCTCCTCTTTATTGTACATTGCCTTTTCCTTCACTCTGCTATTTATGCAAAATCAATACTTAACATATTAATGAAATAAAATTTATGTTAGTAGCAAAAATCAATAAGTTATTGTGCTAATATCAGTGACCAAGGGATAGATAGATATATTAAGTTAAGTCTTATCTAATGCTGTACATAATTTCAGTAATTGTACTGAATGTCTAACTTAAAATTGTTTATAGGTAGTGTAAATAAAATTCATCCTAATTGAAATTAATTCAATACAATAAAAAAATGAGTGAGAATCACATTACATTTCTTAATAAGCACATTCATGCTGTAAGACTTTGAGAAATATTTTCATCATTGAGAATGAAAATTATTTCCTTCTTAGAAATCTATGCCCAAACAGTCTATCAAGCAAGTGTGAGGGGAGAATTTAAGCAGTTATAAATTTTTAAACTTAAAAAAATGTTATTTCCCATGGAACCTTCCCAAAAAGGCTCTGAGGATTATGTTCCATCTAAACAAGGGAGAGAAAAAATCAAGAAAGAGGAAGACATGTGCCTCATGAAACCAGGTATCCAACAAAATAGAAGAGCAAAGGAAATCTTCCTGAAGGCAATTGCAACATGACAGAAACCTAGAGTGTAGCCAGTCCAGATTGCAGTAGGTTAGAAACCTTGAGGAAGAGTCTCTTTATGATGAAATTGATAGAATTTTAATAAGTTTGAATGAATTAAGTGGGGTTTTACACTTGGAGAGAGTTTTCAGTTGAACTAGTGAAGTATCTAGAGAACAAACCAACGATCAGAGAAACTGAGACTACTTTTAATACTATAAAATATAAAATATTGCAGAACAGTAAAAAAGTAATGATACTAGTTAATATGTGAGTTGATTTTACAGGCTTAAAATAATGTAAGCAGAGAATATTTGACTAGAATTACAATATAACTCTTGGAAGATGAGAGGGATGGCAATTGTGTATGTGCAAGCATGTCTGTTTATATTTGTTTGGTGGGCTGAGGAAAGTAAAAGAGGGCTAAATTTATATCTTCCATACTGTAAAGTCAGTGTACAATGCCTAAAACTGATACATCAGAAAGAAGTAAAGTAGCAATACCAACATATGAATTTAAAGAAAATAATAAACTAAATGTGTTGGAAGCAGATGCCTCTAGAGAACAGGAAATGAAAATATGGTAGGATAGTGCATTTTGTTTTCCTTTTTTGTGTGTGTTTTAAATAACAATCTTTTAGACCTATTTTATTCCTTAAACTATGTGCATGTATGATTGTAATAAAAAAATTTAAATAGCATACATGATGGATATGTAGTTATTCCAAGTATGTGAAATGTAATATCAAGTATATAAATAAGTCATTTTACTGGTGCCAAAAATATTTTCTTATAAGTAAACAAGATTCCATAAAAAATGCATACCAATTGACCAACTGAACATTGCCCAAAACAACAAAGCCAAAAATATCACTTTTAATGGAAAATTGATAGCAAAGATTTGTGGAAATACTAAGTTTTTGCATATGGACTTTTACTCCCTTCCAGAAAGACTTCCAGCTGCATTCTTTAAAATTAATGTCCTTCACCACTTTAAGAAATGAGTCAAAAATAATTTAATCTTAAACATTTCCCTACATTCATCCCACTCCACACTAAATAAGCACTTGCTCCTTTATGGTCTCTTAGCACATATGTTGTGTATTCAAATCTTTTCTACTTTTTGATATATTCCATCATGCTTCTCTCAAAAATTACTTGCATTTATTATTTGTCTCCTCTGAATAAACAATCATCTCCCCCAGGAGAAGGCCCTATACGTTTTCTTTATACTCCATAATACTTTCTAGTTCTGTGATAAGTTTTCAAAATACAGTATTTAATTATGTATATACATTAAGGAAATTTGGTAATTTCATCTCTAATAATGATTTCAGAGCTCAATCAAAACTTCCCACAACATGAGCATTACCAGTATTCATTTTTTCTATATGCCATTTGAAATTTTTGTTCTCTTGTATTTATTTATTTATTTATTTATTTATTTATTTATTTATTTATTTATTTATTTCAATCTAACTGGTTGGGAGACAGCAACCATTTCCACACAACCAAACTGAACATACCTGCATTGCACCTTCTGCAGCCCCATCCACTAAGTGAGGGCCGCCACTAGCTTTTGCACCAACTGACCAATAATAGACATCAGACAATACCAGTTCAACATACCCTCAACTACTCTTTATGAACAGCTAACAGAGATCTCTGCACACACTCTCATTCTCTATCACACCCAATAGGAGACCAGTGGTGAGTGCATATGTGCTAAAAACTAGTGAATAGAAGAGCATAATACCCTGCTCAAACAGCTGTATCAAAACAAAACAAAAGAAAAAAAAAAGTTTGCACAAATCACACCAACATACAGCCACAAATTAAACATAAATACAACAACACCACAATGTCTCAGACACATCAGATCATCATAGTCCACACACAAAAAAGCAAGATAAAGTAGTAGAAACAAGGGAAAAGGATACAAACCCAGAAAACATCCCTGAGGAAGAAGGAGCATTGGAACTCCCTGACAAGAAATTCAAAAGAATTATATGTGGGTACCTTCAGTGAATTTAGAGATAGATGAAGGAAAACATTGACAAGATGAAAGAAAACACTGACAAAATTAAGGAAAACACAGACAAAACTCTAGAACAATTTAGGAAAATAATACAGGAACAAATTGGTAAAATAAACAAAAAAATTTAAAATGATACAAAAACAAGTAAAAATTCAGAAGATTAATACTAAGATTTCAGAGAGAATATATTGAATGGGCAAAGGAATAGAATTGAATCAATGGAAGACAGAAGTAATGAGATTGAAGAAAAATATCTGAATACTACTTTATTAAGGAATCAATCAGACAAAAAAATCAAAACAAAATAAAGAAAGACTAAGATTCATATAGGATAGCATCAAGAGGAATAACCTACATGCAATCAGAATTCCAGAACAGGAAGAAACAAACAAAAGCACAGGGAAAATTGTTTAAGATTTGTTGGAAGAGAATTCCCTAATATGATGAAAGTTGAAAATACATTCATTCAAGAAGTTGAACAAACCCCAAAGAGCACAGTCTCCAAAAGAAAATCACCTAGACATATCATCATCAAATTCACCAAAACCAAAGACAAAAAAAGAATCCTGAAAACAGTATAGTAAAAACAAAAAGTTACCTACAAAGGGCAACCAATAAGACTAAGCTCTGATTTCTCAGAAGACACCATGCAGGTGAGAAGGCAATGGGATGATATATATAAAACCTTAAAAGAAAAACTTTTTCAACCAAGGATTATATACCCAGCAAAATTGTCCCTCAAGTATCAGTGTCAAATTAGGAGATTTCCATAAAGCAAAAATTAAGGGAATTTGTTAAAACCAGATCAACCTTACAAAAGATGTTAAAAGGAGTCTTTCAGACAGAAAATCAACATCAGCAAACAATGACTGATGATTAACACACATGATGACATAACCCAGAAACCAACCCAGTTATAGAAGTATCCAAAGTACTATAAGCTTACAAGACTGTAAAGAGGAAACCAGAAACATCAAATGGACATGAGGACAACTACAAACCATAAAGAGGGAACAATGTGTGCAGTTACATAACTTCTAAATTGTGAGCTTCAAGACAATTGTGAGATAGAACAGACTGTTTTAAACTTGGGAAAAAATTATAAATCACAGTATAACTTCAAAGAAAAATAATAAACCTTCACATCAAAATAAAAAAGAAGAAAAGCACAAATATTCAGCAAATACTAAAACAATTGCAACAAAGGAAATGACAACAAGATTCATAAACAAAATGAGCTCAGCACAGAAAATTATAGGGAACAAAGAAATCAGCAACACCACACACAAAAAAACACACATAACAAAATGACAGCAACAAATTCATACTTATCAATAATTACTCTGAATGTAAGTGGATTAAATACAGCACTAAAGAGATGGAGAGTTGCAGACTGGATCAGAAAACACGACCCATCAATATCCTGTCTGCAAAAGACTTACCTTAGGCACAAAGAGAAAAATAGACTGAAAAAT
>NW_006922039.1:120716-122782 GCF_000298275.1 Orycteropus afer afer
ATCATATCAATTGATGCAGAAAAGGCATTTGATAAAATACTACACCCATTCCTCATAAAAACTCTTGACAAAATAAGAATAGAAGTTAAATTCCTCAACATAATAAAGGGTTTGTATGTGAAACCCATAGCTAACATTATTCTCAATGGAAAGAGACTGAAACCCTTCCCCTTGTAAACAGGAATGAGATAAGGATGTCCTCTATCTTCATTTCTATTAAACATTGTATTGGAAGTGCTAACCATGGCAATAAGGCAAGAAAGAGGAAAAACAAAAGCATTCAAATTGGTGGAAGAAGGAAAACTATCCCAATTTTCAGATGATATTATACATAGAAAACCCAAGAGATTCAGCAAGAACACAACTGGAACTTATTGAAAGATTTAGCATAGTATCAGGATACAAGATCAACATACAAAAATCAGTTGAATTCCTCTACACTAGCAAAGAGGCTCTGAAAAAGAAATAAGGAAATCAATACCATTTACAATAGCTATCAAGAACATGAGATAATTGGGAATAACTCTTACAAGGAACACAGAAGTTCTATAGAAAGGAAACTACAAATTATTACTTGAAGAAACTATAAGAGAACATATCATGCTCATGGATAGAAAGATCAAACATTGTGAAATTGTCAATATTATGCAAAGCAATCTATACATTCAATGCAATCCCAATCTAGATTCCATCAAATTCTTTAAGGACATGGAAAAAACAATCACTAATTTTATATGGAAGGAAAAGTGATCTCAGAAAAGCAAAGCACTACTGAAGAAGTGGAACAAAGTAGGAGGTCTTACACTCCCAGGTCTCAAAACCTACTATATAGTCACAGTTGTCAAAACAGCTTAGTACTGGTAGAAGAACAGACACATAGACCAGTGGAACAAAATAGAGAACCCAGAAATAGATCCATCCACCTATGGTCAACTGATCTTTGACAAAGGGCTGAAATCCATTAAATAGGGAAGAGATAGTCTCTTTCATAAATGATGTTGGCAAAACTGGTTATCCATTTGCAGAAAAATGAAACAAAATCCATACTGCATACCATACACAAAAACTAAGTCCAGATGGATCAAAGACTTAAATGGCAAACCTAAAACTATTAACCTCATCAAAGAAAAAATAGGAAAAACTTATGGGAACAAATGTATGGTATTAAATAAACAATCAAGCATAATTCAGGATGCAGAAACATCAGAAGATAAACTAGACGATTAGGACCTTCTAAAACTCACATTCTCATGTGAATCAAAAAACTTCTCCAAAAGAGTAAAAAAAAGAGCCTACAGAATGGGAAAAAATATCAGGCAACGACATATCAGACAAAGGACTTACCTCTAAAATTTTTAGAAAACTCCAACACCTCAACATCAGAAAGAAAAACAATCTAATTAAAAATGGGCAGAAAACATGAACACACACTTCACCAAAGAAGATATTCAGGCAGCCAACAAACACATGAAGAAATGTTTGTGATCATTAGCCATTAAGCCAAACCAAATCAAACTCACTGCTGTTGAGTCGATTCCGACTCATACTGACCCCTCCTTGGGTTTCCCAGGCAGTATTTCTACTGAAGTAGATTCCCTAGTCTTCCTTCAGAGGAGTGGCTGGTGGATTTGAACCACCATCCTTCTGTTTAGCAGTCAAATGCCTTAGGCACTATGCCAACTGAGCTCCTAATTAGAGAGAGATGCAAACATTCACGAGATACCATCTCACGCCAGCATTAATAGCAAAGTTCAACAAGACAGCAAACAAATGCTAGTGAGGATGTGGAGAGATTGCTGGTGCGACTGTAAAAGATACAACCACTGTGGAAATTGGTATTGGTGATTCCTTAAAAAATTGGAAATAGAAATACCATTTGATCCAACAATCCCATTATTAGGTACATATCTTAAAGAAGGGAGCTCTGGTGGTGTAGTGCCTAAGGCATTTGACTGCTAAGCAGAAGGCTGGTGGTTCAAACCCACTAGTCACTTCTCAGAAGGAAGGTTGGTCAATCTACTTCCGTAGTGATACTGCCTTGGAAACCCAAGGAGAGGTCGCTATGA
>NW_006922039.1:122882-125020 GCF_000298275.1 Orycteropus afer afer
AGAAGACATTCAGGCAGCCAACAAACACGTGAAGAAATGCTCACAATCATTAGCCATTAGAGAGATGCAAATCAAACCAACCAGGAGGTGCCATCTCACCCCAGTATCAAGAGCAAAGTTCAACAGGACAGAAAATAACAAATACAGGCAAGAATGTGGAGAGATTGGGACTCTGATACACTGCTAATGAGACTGTAAAATGATAAAACCACGTGGAAATTGGTATGGAGATTCCTTAAAAAGTTGGAAATAGAATTACCATTTGATCTAGCAATCCCATTACTAGGTATATATCCTAAAGAAGTGAGAGGCAGGACACAAATAGATATACCCACACCTCTGTTAATCACAGCACTATTCACAATAGCAAAGAGATGGAAACCAGCAAAGTGCCCATCAACCGAGGAATGGATAAATAAACTGTGTTACATCCATACAATGGAATATTATGAAACCCTAAAAAATAATGTAGAATCTGCAAAACACTGCATAATGTGGATGAACTTGGAGAACATTACGCTGAGTGAAATAAGTCAATCACAGAAGGACAAATATTGTATTAGTCTACTATTGTAAGTCAAGTGAGTACATAACCTTGCTGGGAAACAGATCAACCCGCCCCCCGGTTTGGGCTGCTGAGGAGTGCAGAAAGAGTGGGGGAAGGAGGGAAACTACCTCTGAGTGGGCAGAGCCCTGGAGTGAGCCTAGAGTAGTGGGCTGAGGTTCAACTCTTCCACGACTGCTTTATAGCATAGAGTGGGACAATGTACTGGATTTTTCCAGCATCTTGATTCAAGCGGAAAATAGTGATCCTCTACCCATTGGGTTCTCTGTCAATTTTGAACTGTGGATCTTTGAAAGACAGTAATATGTCATATTAGTTGCCATCCTAGGAAGACACAAACCACACTGCCTGAACCAGCAGCCCCTCACCCAAATGTGGAAAACAGAGACTTGTGACTGCCAGCTTTTTTTCCCCCCATTTTTTCTCTTTTCTTTATTTTTCCACCTTCTCCCCTGCCTTAGCCAATAGAAGGAATGTATTAAACCACCAGAACACCCGCTCATCCTAACTCTGAATCCCCTCCATGATGAACAGAGACCTGCATCCACATCCCCACCAGTGATTCCACCCATGCAAAGAGAACTGGAGAGTAACCCAGTACAACTGCATTAATAATAAAAAAAGTACACCTGCTCCACACTATTGTATATAGTGAAACATAAAGCCAGGGTGAAACAAATCAATACATAACTAAAAGTTAAAGACAACAACTTCAAAATGTCTAGGAAACAACCAAAACACCAAACCTAACTCACTGCAGTCAAGCTGGATCCTACTCATAGTGATCCTTCCTTGGGTTTCTAAGGTGGTATCACTACGGAAGTAGATTGTCCAACCTTCCTTCCAAGGAGTGGCTGGTGGGTTTGAATCCCCAGCCTCTGGTTAGCAGTCAAATGCATTAGGCACTAAGCCACCAGAGACAACTTCAAATCAAACCAAAAATAAATAAATAAATAAATAAAACAGGAGAAGACAATAGAAACAAAACCCAAGGATAAAGAATTATCTATTATGGAAGAAGAACAGGCAATAGAATTATCTGAGAAAGACTTCAGAAGATATGTATATAGGACTCTCCAAGAGCTCAAGGAAACCACAAACAGAACCAATGAGAAGACAGACAGTACCCTGGAAGAACTCAGGAAAAACATTCAAGAACAAAATGATAAGATAAATACACAATTAGAACTCATACAAAAATAGCAGTTAGAAATCCGGAAGATAAACACTAAAATTACAGGGTTACACAACACAGTAGAAGGATAAAAGAGTAGACTAGAACTGGCTGAAGAATGCATTTCCCAACTAGAAGACAAATACCTTGACACAGCCTGTATGAAGAAAAATCAGAACAAAGATTCAATAGAACTGAAGATAACCTAAGAGTGATATCGGATGACATGAAAAGAAACAACATATGTCTGATTGAGATACCAGAACAAATTGTTGTTGTTGTTGTTATGTCCCATTGAGTCGGACCCGACTCATAACAACCCCTTCTTGGGTTTCTGAGGCAGTATCACTACAGAAGTAGATTGCCCAACCTTCCTTCCAAGGTGTGGCTGGTGGGTTT
>NW_006922039.1:126551-128827 GCF_000298275.1 Orycteropus afer afer
TGATTTTATTTATTTTTTAAAAATCACTAATCACACTTAATGTGAATGGACTAATTCCACCAGTCAAGAGAAAGAGAGTGGTGGCTGATTGGATAAGAAAAGAAGGCACTTAGATATGCTATCTACAAGAGACCCACTTAAGACACAAAGAAAAAAAAATAAAAATTAGGGGATAGAAAAAAATATACCAAACTAATGAACCAAAAAAGAGCAGGAATGACAATGTTAATTTCTAATAAAATAGACTTCAAGGTGAAAAACATCATAAAGGACAAAGAAGCACATTATATGGTGTTAAAAGGATCGAAGGACCAAGAAGACATCACCATAATTAATATTCATGCACCAAATGAAAACACCCCAAAATATGTAAAGCAAATGTTAACTGAATTGAAAGGAAAAGTGACAAGTCTACAATAGCAGTAAGCGACTTTAACATACCAATTTCAAGGAGGGGAAGAACAACTAGAAAAAACTCAACAAAGATACAGAAGAATTCAACAACACAATCAACCAACTCAACCTCATAGAAGTACACAGAACACTCCACCCAATAAAAACACAGTACACATTCTTCTCCAGTGCACATGGATCATTCTCCAGAATCAAACATATGTTAAGACACAAAATAAGCCTCAATAAATTCAAAAACACTGAACTACTACAACACATCTTCTCGGATTACAATACTATAAAATTAGAAATCAATAATAGGAAGATCCAGAAAAAAAATATATCAAATATGTGGAAACTGAATAATTCACTGCTCAAAAACTACTGGGTAACAGAGGAAATAAAGAGTGAAATTAAAAAATTCCTAGAAACAAATGAGAATGAAGATACATCTTACTAAAACCTATGGAACACAGCAAAGGCAGTACTCAGAGGTCAATTTATAGCAATAAATGTACACATCAAAAAAGAGGAAAATAACAAAATCAACACTTTAACTCAACAACTCCAACAATTAGAAAAAGAGCAACAAAAGAAACCTACAGTATCCAGAAGTAAGGAAACAATAAAGTTCAGAGCAGAAATAAGCAAAACAGAAAGCAGAAAGGCAATAGAGAAAATCAGCAAAAGAAGAAACTAGTTATTCAAAAAGATTAACAAAATTGACAAACAACTGGCAAATCTAATGGGAGCTCTGGTAGTGTAATGCCTAAGGCGGCATTTGACTGCTAAACAGAAGGCTGGTGGTTCAAATCCACCAGCCACTCTTTGGAAGGAAGATGGGGCAATCCACTTCTGTAGTGATAGTGCCTTCTAAACTCAAGGAGGGGTCGCTATGAGTTGTATCCGACTCGATGGCAGTGGGGGGCAAATCTAACAAAGGAAAAGAGAGAAGAATCAAATAACAAACAAAAAGGGTGACATCACAACAGAATAAACTGAAATAAAATATATAATGACAGAATATTATGAAGAAATGTATTCCAAAAGATTCTAGAACCTAGAAGAAATGGACAAGTTTCTAGACACACAAAACCTACCTAAACTATTCCAGTTGTATAGGAAATCATAAATAGCTAGAAAATTTTAATCTTCAATACATGTACAAAATATTCTACATGAATGTTATTATTCACCCATAAATGCCAGGTACTTATATAGTTATTCATCTGTACAATAATACATAGATGTAGCATTTTAATATTATTTAATAATTACTGTGATATCCTATTAAGAGATTAAGATGGTATTTAGTCTAAAATATCGGGGAAAAGGTGTATAGTTATTAAGATATATATTGTATATCTTGATAAGCTCTGTGTTTTGTTAAAATCTTATCATCATAGCCCCAGATTCTATAACCCTTATGGGAAACTTGCTCATTGAATTAAGTAGGACTTCTGCAAAGGACAGGCATGTACATCAAACTCAGAAATGATTTTACCTTAAGGCTCATTGAGATTCATTAAAACAAAGACAAAGAAAGAATCCTGAAAGCAATATGAGGAAAATGAAAAGTTACCTACAAGGGGCAACCAATAAGACTAAGCTCTGATTTCTCGGCAGAAACCAGGCAGGTGAGAATGCAACAGGACAATATATATAAACCCTGAAAAGAAAAAATTCCCCACCAAAATAATATACCCAGCAAAATTGTCCCTCAAATATGAGGCTTAAATTAGGACATTTTCAGATAAGCAGAAATTAAAGGAATTTGTTAAAATCAGACATTACCCAGAAACCAGCCCAGTTATAGAAGTAGCTCTGGTGGCCTAGTGCCTAAGGCATTTGATTGCTAACCAGAAGGCTGGTGGTTCAAATCC
>NW_006922039.1:129691-137385 GCF_000298275.1 Orycteropus afer afer
TCATATCAATTGATGAAGAAAAGACATTTGATAAAATCCAACAACCATTCCTGATAAAAACCCTCAGAAAAATAGGAATAGAAGGGATATTCATCAACATAATAAAGGGCATATATACAAAACCTTCAGCCAATATTATTCTCAATGGAGAGAGACTGAAACCATTGCCCTTGTGAAAAGGAACCAGAAAAAGATGTCCTCTATCACTTCTAGTCAACATTGTTTTATAAGTTTTAACTAGGACAATAAGGCAAAAAAGAGAAATCAAAGCTATCCAAATTGGTAAAGAAGAAGTAAAACTATCCTTATTTGCTGATGATATGATCCTATACATAGAAAACCCAAGAAACTCAGCAAGAAAACTAATGGATCTGGTAGAAAAATTTATCATAGTGACAAGATAGAAGATCAACACACAAGAATCAGTAAGAGTTCTACATAAATGGAAGAACATACCATGCTCATGGATAGGAAATTGAACACTGAAAATGTCAATGCTACCCAAAACAATCTATATATTGACTGCAATCTCAACCTATATTCCATAAAGACATGGAAAAATCAATAACTAAATTTATATGGAAAGGAGAAAGACCTCAGATAAACAAAGCACTATTGAAGAAGAACAAAGCTCACACTCCCAGATCTCAGAAACTACTCTACAGCCACAGTAGTCAAAACAGCCTTGTATTGGTACAACAAGAGACACACAGACCAGTGGAATAGCATTTATAACCCAGATATAGATTCATCTAACTATGGTCAGCTGATTTTGACAAAGGGTCAAACCCCATTAAATGGGGAAGGGATAGTCTCTTTAACAAATGGTGCTGGCAAAACTGGTTATCCATTTACAGAAAAATGAAACAAGATCCATACCTCATACCAGACACAAAAACTAACTCCAGATGGACTTATATGTGAAACCTAAAACTATAAAATTCATCAAGGAAAAAATAGGACAAATTTAGGGGCCCTAGTTTATGGCATAAATGGACTATCAAGCATAACCCAAAATACATAAACGCATAAACAGCAGGAAATAAACCAGATTATTGGGGCTATCTAAAAATTGATTTTTTATAAGCTTCAAAAGACTTCATCAAAAGAATAAAAAGAAAACCTACAGACTGGGAAAAAAAAATATTTGGCAACAACATGTCTGACAAGAGACTTATCTCTAAAATTTATAGAAAACTCCATTACCTCAACATGAAAACGACAGACAATCCAATTAAGAAATCAGCAGACAACATGAATAGACCTTTCACCAAGTAAGATATTAGGAGAGCCAACAAACACATGAATAAACCATTTATGATCATTCGCCTTTAAAGAAATGCAAATCAAAACAACAATGTGATACCATCTTGCCCCAGCACTAATAGCAAAGTTCAACAAGAGAGAAAATAGCAAATGCTGATGAGGATGTGTAGAGATTGGGACACTCATACACTGCTGGTGGGACTGTATAATGATATTGTTGTTGTTGTTGTGTGCCATCGAATCAGAACCTACTCATAGTGACCCCTCCTTGGGTTTCCAAGTTGGTATCACTACAGTATGGCGATTCCTTAAAATGTTGGAATTAGAAATACGATTTGACCCAGTAATTCCATTGTTTGGTATATATCCTAAAGAAGTGAGAGCCAGGACCAGAACAGATATATGCACACCCATGTTCATCACAGCACTATTTACAATAGCAAAAAATGGAAAAAACTTAGGTGCCCATCAATTAAAGAATGGATAATCAAACTATGGTACATACAGACAATGGAATACTATGCAACCATAAAGAATAACATAGAATCTGCAAACACCACATAACATGGATGAATTTGGAGGACATTATGCTGAGTGATAGAAGTTAATTACAGAAGGAAAAATAGGCCCCTCACTGCCCTTCAGGTCTGAAGTAGAACCCATTCCTGTGGCTTCTAGACAAATAAAAGAGAGGCCTATGAGCTGAACATTTACATTAGGTTGATACACTCCTTGGAGAGATCAATTATGGGAGAACAGAAGGGGTGTGTATGCACAGGGAGACAGCTCAAGGGACAGGAATGCATGAGAGGGAAGGCCACAGGGAAGAGGTAACTATGGGGAGGAAGTGGGAAGAGAGCTGTCACATTGTGGGAGATTACAGTCAATGTCATGAGACAAAGTGTGTATGAACTGCTGTATGGAAGGTGAATTTGCTCTGTTAACTTTCACCAAAATCACAATAAAATTTTTTGAAAAAAGTTAAAGTGATAGAAACATAGATATGCAGAGCTATAGTTTCTGCTGAAAGAATACAGTAATAGCAGAAATAAATGAATCTGCTTAACTAATATTTTTTTGCAACTTTAAATTGTTCGACTTTCTTTTTTTAACATTCTTTTTTGTTTTTATAAAAATATAGTTAACACAACATTTGCCATTTTAACATTTTTTTACATGTGCAATTCTGTGCCACTAATTACACCAATCATGTTGAACAACTATTCTGATAATCTCTTTCTTATGATTTTAGATACCATCTACATGCTGACCACTCACAAATTTCTGTCTCCTGCCTGGACTTCAGGAACTCTGGTGTTGTTGTTGTTGTTCTTGTTATGTGCTGTTGAGTCGGATCTGACTCGTAGTGACCCCTCCTTGGGTTTCCGAGGCAGTATCACTACGGAAGTAGATCACATCTGCCTTCCGAGGAGTGGCTGGTGGGTTTGACCCGCCAGACTTCTGGTTAGCAGTCCAGTGCCTTAGCCGCTAGTGCTGAGTCGGAATCAACTTTATGGCAGTGAAGGTTTTTTTTTTTCCCCCCTTTGGTGAACATACAACATATCAACAAAACCCAGGCACATTTGATGGTGAAAAGGGGGAAGTTAATGATTATTCTGGGAAACCACGTATAAACTGGTATTATCCTGGGAAACCCCACAGGTATGGCCATCCTACCTATCTCAGTCAATGGTAACTCCTTCTATCCATTTCCCAAACTGCGATGTCATTTTTGTAAATTTTTCATCTCATATCCCATATCCAGTTTGTCAGCAAATACTATGGACTCTGAAAATTAGACTACTTCTCACCATTCCCAGAGCTACCTAATGCTGTTCCATAATTCCTTGTGTGGAGTATTGTAGCAGCCTACTAAATGCTTTCCTTGCTGCCACACTTTACCCTCCAAAAATATAATCATAGCACAGCAACCAAAGTAAACTTTTGAAAGCATAAATAATATTATGCCACTCAAAACACTTTAATGGTTTCTTACCATTTTTGTAATGAAAGCAGGTTTCATAAAATGGACAGGACCTTACATTATCTGTTCTTCTTCCAACTTATTCCCCAGATATCCATTTCTCACCTTATTCAAATTGGAGTTCCAATGGCATTTTCTAAGTTAGCACCTTATTTGAAATTGCATTTATGACCATCTGGTATATCATATGTTTTACTCACTTATTTTTATATTGTCTGCACTGCACTGTCCACTGCAATACAAACTCCATGAGCGGAATAATTTTTGTCTGTTTTGTTTTCTCCTCTGCCTTCAGAACCTAGAACAGTACATTCAGTCATAAAATGAATAGTTTTAAGGACTGAATTAATGAATGAAAACAAGTCTTATATTTCAACATAAATAATATCTACCCCAGCTATTAAGTGTAGATTAAAAATTATAGATCTTAATTTAATTTTATTAACAAATGCTCAATGAAGATAGTATCGACACTGTACCATGTGACTATTTTTGTCTTTTCCTAGTAAATATTTCCCATTTAAATTAGTAACATACACATATACAACTTTAAATTCAACTTTGCATCATAGGTGTGTTCTATTATGTAAATAGCATAAGTGGTCTTACACATGTCTAATTACTATCTCTCAGTTAATTTATTCACATAATAAAAAGGAAAAGGAAACTACGTTATATGTAGGTGTGGCTTTTTTTTTCCAGCACCCATTTCATTTGAATTGATACATACTTTAAGAAAATCCCTAACCATTACAACATTATAACTAATTGTATTAAGTATAAGTTAAGGTATAAATGTAGCATTATGATGGAAGGAAATTATGGTAATTTAATAACAAATATGTCAGTGGATTTCCAAACTTGACCTTGAATATGAAAATATTACATGACCTTAAGCAAAAATTTCTCATATAATTTTCAAGTAAGACATCTAATTCCTCTGATTTACTAGTTTTCAATAAAAAGAAATAAAGGGCATTAAAAAAGAAAATTCATTGTAAAGAATATTAAAACTATCTGCTAATGTTGCAATCTTTGTCAATTAAATTAAATATACCATTGATTGCTTAAAACATGAAGACACAAAGGAATTCTCACTTCAGAAGCTGCAAAAGTAAATAATAAATCGAAGTGCATTATATTAAGCTTGCTATATGGAATTGGAAGCAATGGCTCATAATCACTGCTTCTAGTAATATGTAGAAAATCTAGTTTATATTTTTAAGATAATATAATGCCATTATATATTTTTAATATATTTGAAGTAAAATTCACCTATGAACATAATGACCATACCATAAAGTAGCATCAAGTAAAAAAAAATAAAAGAGCTAAGCAATATTACATTCTTAGTGTTTTCCACAGATATTTTAGACACATAAAACCCCTAATATTTGAAGTAAATAGATTACAATACATGTTGCTTTAAGAAACGATAATATTTTATTCATTTTGTGTTTGATAGAATCTCACTATACGTGGAATTTTCATTGATTACACAAGAAAGAATTGGGGATCCAAGCTCAGAGAGATTATTCTTGAAGAGAAAGATCTGGTGATTCATTTAGTTTCTACTGTCAAAGAATTTCAAGAACTCATTTGTCTGAGCATAGTCTCATCTCTCCAGGATTGGCTTAGGTGTGGTCTGTATGTGTAGTTCAGTCGACCTCTCAAGGTCACTGCCAGATTTATGAGTCTGTGAAATTCCTTAAAGCCATTTCTTTTTCAGGCTATCATATACAGATTCTACTTCCCTTGACCGAGATGAAAAAAGGCTTTGTTCATGGTTGAAGGAAGGGAGATCACTGAATACTGTTCTCTCATTGAAGCTGAACAATTGAGAACTCTTTTGATTAATGCAGAAGTACTAAGAGAAGTCCTCCTTAATGTGTTACTATGATATTCAAACCATGCCACATGCTGTTGAAAGGTCCTGGTATAAATGTCATAGGATAGGTTGAAACATGTTCACCTCAGGAAATTATTCCAAAACTGTTAGGGCCTACTGTGATTCTAAAAGTCACAGCTTTTCTTTCTTTCTCCCTCTGAATCACATTGGGCCAAAGAGTAGGCTTCTATAATTTTAGCCTATAAAGGTAGAATTATTTTCCTCTACAAATATTTGGAGAGTGAAAGCTGTATCATGTGAATATATATATTCTCTAATCACATAATTCAATACAACATTTGAATTCCAGCATTTTCTTCCTAAACTATTAACTTTATTGCAAATTGCTCTTAGTAATTCCTACTAGACTGAGAAGGAAATACCCTGATATTCTCCTTGTGACTTACTGATGCAATTTACCCTTCTATTTCCAGAGCAAGTGGTGTGAAGTTTCATATGGAAAAAAAAAAAATTACGTATGTTATTGACAAACAGCACTCATCCATCTCTCACCAAAAAAAAAAAAAAAAAAAAAAGCAAAAACAACTCAATGCCATCGAGTTAGGTATGACTCATAGCGACCTCTCCTTGGATTTCTGAGGCGATATCACTACCGAAGTAGAGTGCCCAATCTTCCTTCTGAGGAGTGGCTGGTGGTTTTAAACTACCAGCCTTCTGGTTAGCAGTCAAATGCCTTAGGCACTATGCCACTCTTTAGCATATATTTAATTTCATGGAAACATCTGGCATCAATAATAAATTATTATGATCAATGTTAGGCAATTTCCAAGAGAAAGCTGAAAATTTTTATTGCTTGGGTTAAGAAAAATCACACCAAAAAACTGTAAAACAATATTCCTTTTAAGTAAATGACAAAGGAATTAAATATAAATCTATTATTCCAAATATTTTGGCAATCTACCTGAAATTTAAGATATTAACCTGCATTTTCTTGGGCTTAGAAAGGTCATTAAGGCATAAACAAATTTTTAAGTTGTTGTTGTTGCTCTTTGTTAGGTGCCATTGAGTTGGCTCTGACTCATAGCGACCCTATATACAAAAGAATGAAACACTGCCTGATCCTGCTCCAGCCTCACAATTCTTGCTAAACTTGAGCCTATCATTGCAGCCACTGTGTCAATCCATCTTGTTGAGGGTCTTCCCATTTTTCACTGACCCTCCACTTTACCAAGCATGATATCCTTCTCCAGGGAATGGCCTCTTCTGACAGCATGACCAAAGTAGGTGGACAAAGACTGGCCATTCTCGCTTCCAAGGAGCATTCCGGCTGCACTTCTTCTAGGACAAGTTGATTAGTTCTTGTAGTCTGTGGTAATTTCATTATTCTTTACCAACACCACAACTTAAAATCATCAACTCTTCTTTGGTCTTCCTTATTCATTGTCCAGCTTGAAATACATATAAGACAATTGAAAATACCATGGCTTGGGTTAGGCACATCTTAGTCTTCAAGGAGATATGTTTGCTCTTCAACACTTCAAAGAGGTCTTTTGCAGCATATTTTCCCAGTGCAATACAATGTCTGATTTCTTGTCGGCTGCTTCCCTTGGTGCTCACTGTGGAAACAAGTAATATGAAATCTTTGACAACTTCAATCTTTTCTCCATTTAGCATCATACTGCCTATTGGTCCAGTTGTGAGGAGTTTCATTTTCTTTATGTTGAGATGTAATCCATGTGGCAGACTGAAGTCTTTAACCTTTGTCACTAATGCTTCAAGTAATCTTCATTTTCACCAAGCAAATTGTGTTTTCTGCATGTCACAGGTTGTTAATGAGCCTTTCTCCAATCCTGATGCCATGCTCTTCTTCGTATAGTCCAGCTTCTCAGATTATTTTCTCAGCATACAGATTGAATAAGTATGGTGAAAAGACACAACTGTGACACACACTCCCTTCTTGATTTTAAACCATGCGGTGTCCTCCTGTTTTGTTGGAACAACAGTATCATTGACTCCTCATGAGCTCAATTAAGTGTTCTGGAATTCCCGTTATTCTCAATCTTATCCATAATTTGTTATGATCCACACAATTGAATGCCTTCTCATAGTCAATAAAACACCAGTGAACATCTTTCTGGTATTCTTTGCTTTCAGCCAAAATCTGTCTGACATCAGCAATGACATTCCTTATTCCACATCCTCTTCTGAATACAGCTTGCATTCCTGGAAGTTCTCTGTCAATACACTACTACCCTTTTTTGAAATATCTTCAGCAAGATTTTACTTGCGTGTGATACTAATGATATTGTTTGATAATTTCCAAATTCTGTAGGATCATCTTTTTTTGGAATGGGTACGAATATGAATCTCTTTCAGTGAGTTGGCCAGGTAGCTGTCTTCCAAATCTCTTGGCATAGATGAGTGAGTGCCTCCAGCATGCATCTGTTTGTTGAAATATCTCAATGGGTATTCCATCAATTCTTGGAGCCTTGTTCTGTGCCTATTCCTTCAGTGCAGCTTCAACTTCCTCCTTTAATACCATTGGTCCTTGATTATATGCCACCTCCTGAAATGGATGAACATTGAACAATTATT
>NW_006922039.1:139781-140290 GCF_000298275.1 Orycteropus afer afer
TGCCCAAGCCACATCTTATAATCACTCATCTTATGTTATCAGTTTTTCCAATATTCAGCATTTTTGGTATCTATATTGTATCCTACAATTATTTTCTACTGTAAAAAGGAAATGTGTAATCTCTATTTTATTTTGTTTTTTTTTTGAAGAATTAAATTTATTATATATAACCCTTAGTAACACTTCAACCCAACCACCCCATAACCCCAAATCATATGAATTTATAAAATGGCATTAATTAACCCAAAATACCTTTTCTCTAATTGATGAGAAGGCTAACTAAGGACAATTATTCCTTTCGAGTTCATCCTATACTGAACTTCTTGGAGTTTATAACAAAATGAGGCAAACATTTTCATTTCTTAACTACTTTTGGACATTAAATTACCACCAGCACTTCACGTAAGAAGGAGCTCTGGTAGCATAATGAATAAGGCATTTGTCTGCTAACAAGATGGTCCGTAGTTCAAACCTACCAGCTGCTCCACGGAAGGATTATGGGGGAATCT
>NW_006922039.1:151571-152309 GCF_000298275.1 Orycteropus afer afer
GTGGTGATAGCGGGCATCCTTGTCTAGTTCCTGTTCTCAAGAGGAATGGTTTCAGTCTCTCTCCATTGAGGGTAATATTGGCTGTTGGTTTTGCTATTCATGTTACTTTGAAATCTTAAAGCAAAGCACAACGTAGGCTAAGTTAATTTAAACAGCCTTTTATATTCATTCAGAAAAAAAAGCAGGCAGTCAGAAAAACATGTTCTAGCATAGGCAATCGAATCTCAATAATGGAACAATGTTTCAAGTCAATTTCTAGGCAAGAGTGGCTCTAACACTTACAACTAGAGAAAAATATCAGACAGTGGAAACTACAGAACTGTGGATGTGGTCATCAAGTCTTTGTGAGAATTCTGAAAATCGTTTCTGGTCTAGGCATCTGATAAACTAATTTTGTCTTTGTCAGTGCTGTTAAGGAGGGCAGAAAGTTAAAGTAGCTGGCCCAAATTGCTGACTCATGCTTTTGCTGTGTCTTAATTATTAAGTGGCCATGTTTGGGCTGCATATGCTGTTTAAAATAGTTTCCAACCTCACGAGGTAAGTAACGTTGCTCTGCATGGAAGAGAATTAGAAGAAATACCATAGTGAACAAATCACTTGTGGAATATTTTTGATTCCTGAATGAAATTAATTTCATCCTCCCCAAACCATTAATTGTTGTTATGTGCCGTCGAGTCAGCCCTGACTCATAGAGACCCCTCCTTGGGTTTCCAAGGCAGTATCACTACGGAAGTAGGA
>NW_006922039.1:152654-157655 GCF_000298275.1 Orycteropus afer afer
AAATCAATGCCATTAAGTCGAACCCAACTAATAGCGACCCCTCCTTGGGTTTCCAAGGCACTATCACTACAGAAGTAGATTGCCCAACCTGCCTTCCGAGGAGTGGCTGGTGGGTTTGAACCGGCAGCCTTCTGCTTAGCAGTCGAATGCCTTAGCCACTACGCCACCAGAGTTCCCACATTATACAAATAGTAGTGAAATTTGGAAACATGAAGAGTTAAGAAAGACATTATATATATAAACCAACAACAACTAGAACTTGAGTTTTGCTGAACAAATAAGGGGAAATATATTTCTAGAAAAACCAAGATTAAAAGTTTGGGCTCAATAACTATATTTTATCTGAAGAGAGCAAAAGGTTTTTACTAGTCACTGAAATAGGATGAGTAGGTGAGTATATCAAGGGCCTTGAAAATTAGAGTAAGGAATGTGCAAATAAGTACATAATAAAAGTAGAAACGTGATCACATCATGAAAGGGACATTTTGTACTCAGAGGAGCACAGGCATGCTTAATACAGAAGTTATATTGCTCTATCCAAGTTAGCTCATAAATATTTAAAATCTTCTGGTCTGATTAATGCCCTTGTTCGTTCTAAATGGTTTTAAGATGGTGTAACATACAAAGTAATGTTTCTCATTGGGAAGAAAGTATATCTGTATGGAGCCATAGGAGACTCTCCCCAGGCCACTATAAAAGTAGATCAAAGGTCAGGTTCTCCTTTCTTAAAATACCTGAAGTGATTAAAGTAATTTACATAAAGTCATACACTTTACAAAATTATTTTAGACCACAAAATAATGTGCATTTGAATGGGCTTTCTAATTTGTTAAGACTATTTCTTTGCTTTAGGTTTTAATATGGTTAAAAGCTGGCGCTTAGTGTCTGGTGACCTGTGACCTACATTCTGGTCCACGTCCTACTTTTAGCAAGTTATTTATGTTGGTTTCCATGTTTGTCTGTGTCACTTGGAAAACTGACTAGATTCAAGATCTATGAAAGCAAATTATTTTGGCAGATTTATAGCTCCATAAATTATGGTGTAGTGCCTAAGGCATTTGACTGCTAACTAGAAGGCTGACCGTTCAAAACCACCAGCCACTCCTAGGAAGGAAGATGGGGCAATCTACTTCCATAGTGATACTGCCTCGGAAACTCAAGGAGGAGTCGCTATGAGTAGGGTCCGACTGGACAGCACGTAACAACAGCATTCACAACAACAACATCTTTGTTGATTATTTTAGCCTATGCTTTCTTAATTCTACCTCTGAAATGAAATTATAAGAGTCATAGAGAGAGAGAAAAAAATGAGAATGACTGTAACATCTGGGTCTCACTATCTTGCAGGTCTTGTATAAGAACAAACAATAGAGCAGAACTGCAGGTTTTCAGCTCTTCTGAAGGGTATTTCTTTGTATGTTATCAGAAAGATGTCCGTGAAAATGAACACACAACAACAAAATCTCATCTGGCATTTGGTTTCTTTTCTTAAATATATGCCTTACATATAAAAGCATTTTAATATAAAATGTGACTACTAACTTCACTTATAAGTCTATGATACAGGCAGGCCTCTCAAGTATTTTTCAGAAAAAAATCATACTAATTTTCTAAAAACCACTCTCTCTCTCTTTATGTGTGTGTGTGCATGCATATATTCATGTGTATAAATGTGTGTATATGTATGTGCATGTGTGTATACATTTATGCTACATTTTAGACATTCATTTGGAAACCCATTGGTACGTATCAAGTTGTTTTAGAGACTTTATTTTGTTGCTTCAGAATTGATATTTTTCTATCCAGTTTCCTCTTTCTTTGAAAAATTTGCTGTCAGGCATGACTTGGATATAAAGTAAAGTTGGCTAAATTCCTTATTTTAATTCTTTTAACAAATATTCTGTCAACTGATCCAGGCCATTCTGTCAACAAAGTAACTTTTCCTTTTAGATTGTTTTGTTGTTGTTGAATAAAATGATGTGGAGACAAAATGTTTTCTTGAGAAAGAATCCATTTGTTCAGTTAAAATTTGTTTAAATATCTTAATTAGTCTGCAAGATATTGCAGAGATATTATTTTTATTATTTTTCCTGTAAGGGCCCAAGAGGTGAGAAACACTGGTAAATTAGAAAGAAAGACATTGTTAAAATGTGCCCTAAGTCTATCAACAGATTTTATGACATTGATCACTTGGCCACAAATTGTTCTTTGTATTTCACACATCTTGGATGTGGATCTTCTAATCAGTTACTTTTCCTTGCTTTTCTCTTGTATAACAATTTTTTGATTTTTTTTTCACTCTGGAACTTTGTCCTTTCCCAGCAACATACGAAAAGCAAACCACCGTATAGAGTATCTTTAATTACGGGGAGGGAAGGTAGACTACTGCCATAAGAAAATGAAAAGTAAACTTTCCGTTTCCAATCTTCAATGCATGTTTAAACAAGACTTTCTTCATTTTTCTTCTAGATTTTATTCTCTTTGGGAAAGATTAGTAGGCGAATTTGAAAATAGCATAGAGAATATGCAATATGACAAGCATGACTTTTCATTTTTTTTCTCCCAGTGGCATTCTAGCTATCTGGACAGGGTAACTATATAACCCTTGTAAACACACACACACACACACACACACACACCACACACACACACAAACTCTCCCCTAATTAAATATATCTGCTCCAATGGTCCTGAGTTTTTATACATTAGCCACTCCTCTTGCCTAAAACATTGGTAGTTCATGTTAGAAATCAACTAGTATTTGTCATAAAAACAAGCTAAACACCCCCATAGGCTTTTAAAAGCAGGGATAAGATGGAAGTGAGAAAAAAGGCAGTGAATGTGGAGGCTGCCTAAGAAAAAAGGCTGTGGTATGTGGCCAGGAGGAAATATGGAATTGAATAAAGAAAGAAAGAAGAAAAAGGAGGATAAAATGATATGTGAATGTTGTCCTATTTAATAATAATAATTTTGCATAGGTATGGCTCTTGTGCTTAGCACAAGCCCTAAAATTCATACTAATTCTCACTCTATTGCTTACATTTCTCAAATTTCTTGCATTCAACTAGGAGAACATAAGACTAAATCATATTTAATAATTAAGCCATGAGTTTATTTAGTTGACACAAGGTGCTATCGCCAGAGAAGGAATTAAATTCAGGTGATTTTCTTCTTCTTTGGAGTCGAGAACATTAAAAAAAAAACCTAGAATATGAATATTTTACAAGAATTTTACATACCTGGTACACATAAAATTATGTTCCTCATCATTCCCTAGTTGTTTATGACATGACAATTTTACTCATTTACATGTTTGACAGCTGAACACACTTGTCTTTGTGACCACGATTAACCACTTGTGATTTCTGTTATTTTTTCCAGCCCCAGAATGTGATATTCTGACACACAGGGAGACGGCATTAAATCTCTCCTCCATTAGCATACTTTCTTCAAAAGGCCTCCCCCATTAAGGATTCATGGAAATCTAAAGTCCTGTGGAACATAATCTGAAAACATATTTGTATTTTTTCTGTAGCTGGCAGCTTTATCTCTCTATTGACCCAGTTTTCACCTCCTAGTTAAACATCTGGAAATCCATAGAATTGCATTATGGGAAATATCACATAGTATTGAACAATCTCTGCTTCTCGAAATTACAAAATGGTGACAAAATGGTCACTTCTCAAAAGTGACAAAATGGTGGCTAATTCCAAGCATGTCAGTTTTAAATGAGTTTTCTAATGATTTTAGATTACTGTCCAGAAATCTCTGTTACACATTTATGATCTCTGAGAATGGTATACTAATCTAGCAATTTAATGTGTGTGCCATGTATTTATTTTTTGTTTTTGGTAAGTGAATAATATTTTTCATGTAAATATAAGATCACTCCTTTCAGAATCTGTGTTTTAAATATTTCATGAACATAAGCCTTTGCAAACAGTAAAATAATAATACTTACATTTATTACTAATAATACGTATCAGTTATTAGTGTCCTCATAGCAACTCCTCCTTGGGTTTCCAAGGCAGTATCACTACAGAAGTAGATTGCCCAACCTTCCTTTCAAGGAGTGGCTGGTGGGTTTGAACTGCCAGCCTTCTGGTTACTAGTCAAATGCCTTAGCCACTATGGCACCAGAGCTCTCAGTGATTGAGGTAGAGCAGGGAATAGACTTCTGATCGTCACCCCCCTAAGTGACAACTTTCTGATCTTTTAGATTTTCCCAGGACAAGACCTTTGCTTTTTCTTGACTGGTTTGTATTCTTGTCACACTGTGTTAGCATCTTTTTAAATACCATATAAGGTATGAATTTCCCACTCTTTGTTTAAAACAGCATGTTAGGTTGTTCTATAATTAATATTTCCCAAGTTGCATTCTGTGGAATACTGGTTCAATTTGGATTTGTTAATTGTATATAGACGCTATGGAGAACAATTAGCTCCATGGTCCAATACAATTTCAGAAATGCTATGTGCTCTATAACTTTCACAGATTCTGTAACAATGACATATTTTTAATGGCAGAACCTCAAAACTTACTGGACTAAAAGCTTTAATTTCAATTACATACATTAATATCCACACAGTTTTGAGAAACATATTGATCAATGGCACTTCTTACTATGTAAAGAGAAGCCATTTTTACTTTGAAGCATGTAAATGTTGGAGCTGGAAAGAATCTTAGAATCTATCTAGTCCAATTCCTTCATTTTACAGATAAGGAAACTGAGGCTCTCTGTTAAATATTTAGTCTACTTAACCTTCATGCCAGGCACTGTGCTAAACAATTTACACAAATTATGCTAAATGTCCCTTATACTAATTCCATGTGGTAGATATTATTGTTATATCCATCTTACAAAAAATGGGGGTTTAGAGAGGTTAAGTTATTTGTTGAAAGCTACAAAGCTGATAAGTAGGAAATCCAAGTTTTGAACCACAGCTGTCTAACTTCATGGCATGCATTCTTTTTTCTTAAACAGATTTATTGAGATACAA
>NW_006922039.1:159090-159989 GCF_000298275.1 Orycteropus afer afer
CAGCAATGATATCCCTCATACCACATCCTCTTCTGAATCCAGCTTGCATTTCTGGAAGTTCTCTGTCAATATACTGCTGCAATCGTTTTTGAACTATCTTCAGTAAGATTTTACTTGCATGCTATATTAATGATATTGTTTGATATTTTCCATATCTGTGGATCACCTTTCTCTGGAATGGGTACACATATGGATCTCTTCCAGTCAGTTGACCAGGTAGCTGTCTTCCAAATCTCTTGGCATAACCAAGTGACTGCCTCCAGCAGGGCATCCATTTGTTGCTTCCCATGTAGAAACATGTATCTGAACTTCATTTCCCTTTGTGACAGAATAATCCATTGTATATGTTTACCAAATTTTGTTTATCCACCATCCATCAGTTGATAGACATTTAGGTTGTTTTACACAACTATGAGTAATGCTACTATGAACATTTGTGTACAAGCTTTGTTTTTTTTTGTTTTGTGAGTGTGTTTTCATTTCTACTGGGTAGATACCTAGGAGTGAAGTAATTGCTGAGTCATTTGGCATGTTGAGAGGCTATCAATGAACTGTTTTCCAAAGTGACTGCATCATTTTACATTCCCACCAACAGTGTATGAGGGTTTAATATTCCATATTCCATACTCCATATTGTGTGGTTCTCCACATCCTCTCCAACACTTGTTGTTATCCAACTATTTGATTGAGACCATCATAGTAGATGTGAACTGTTATCTCATTGTGATTTCCATTTGCATTGTGATTTCCATTTGCATTTCCCTATTAACTAAGGATGTTGAACATCTTTTAAAGTGCTTTTTGGTCATTTTTACATCTCCTTTGTAGAAATGGCTTTAGCTTCTGTGTCTTCTATGTCCACTATGTATTCTAGATAATAACAAAAAAAAAAAAAAAAA
>NW_006922039.1:160854-164662 GCF_000298275.1 Orycteropus afer afer
AGAATCACCATCAGTAGCCCAAGGCCTATTCCTGCAAGGCTAGACATGATGCCTCCCTCCAGCCCTTTCACCAACCTTGACACCAACAGTTCCTCCTGCAGCACTCACTACCTTTCTTCTGGGTTCACTGCAGTGAGTTCGGTGTTCACTGAAGTGGCCACACAGAACTCACAGATTATTGGGTTTATTAGGGAAGCACCAGGCTACAATTCAAGTTAAGGAAAAATTCTCAGTCTTTCTCATCCCACCACCTCTCAGCCAACAGTCTCTCTCAGCCACTCTCCCAGCAATGCGTGTCTCTCAGTGTCTCTTTCTCAGCAGGACGTGTCTCTCAGGAGCGCTTTTCTCTCAGCAGCACATCTTTCTCAGCCAGCAGTCAGAGAGACTTATTCTGCCTCTAGGAGGGCTCCTTTTGACCCTGGTAGAGTGGTCAAATTAACCAATCAGAAGATCAGAATTCTAAGCACCTGAGAGTGAACTTCCCAGAACATTGCTTTGTGCCACTCTCAAAAGAAATACCACAGGTGGATAACTTTTATGATAAGGAGCTCCTCAGTTGCTAACGGCAAATTTTACCATGAAGTTTACAAAGGCTTATGGCTAGAAAAGCCATACCAGGTAATTTACTACACCGCAAGTCTAGAAACAGATCTTCTATAGTATATAATATATTGAATTTATATCCCTATACTACATAACATTTTGAGAAAAATTCTATGAAATACATTACTAGTTGTTTTGATAAGAGCTTACTCTCTGCTAAGCATGTACAATCACTAGCTCATCTGATCCTCATAGCAAACTAATGAGAGTTATCAATGCCTCAGTTTTTAGAAGCAAGTAAATTTAAATTTAGAGAAAGTAAGCGACCTGCCCAAGAACACATAGTTAATGCTACCACAGTTGATGTCTAGTGCATTATATTCTGCTCTATAGTCAATGTTACATGACAATAAGAAGAACCCTAGTCTCACAGATTCAGAGAACTATATCAAAGAAACCTCACTAAAATTAGAATTGTCAACTTCCTCCTTTCACTCTTTGCCAAAATATTTTATATCTGTATAGTATAATTTTAGATAAATTCACAAGAAATTCCTCTTATTACTTTACCTGTTGTGATCCTTTAGGTATTATCATTATAAATGTATTGCATACAGTAGTTAATACCTCTAGTTGACCCAAGAAAAAACTCACACCAACCTGAAATAGAAAATAGTAATAATTGACAATAATTATTGAGTTCTTACATTGTGCCTGTTCTTAACACTTTACATTGAATACCTTATCTGACCTTCAAAATAAGCTTTTGTATTTGTATTTTATAGAGTAGGATATACTTCCTTAATAGACTAGTATTTATACTATACTGACTCTTAAGAAGTACCTAGGTGATGCAGAATTGCTTGACTTAATGTTCTTGACTTCTAACCCAAAAGTTGGAGGTTGGACTTCAATCAGAGACATGTCAGAGGAAAAGCCTTACGATTTACTTCCAAAAGATCACAGCCATTGTAAATCCTATGGAGCACACTTATACTCTGACACACATAAGTTCTCCATTAATTAAAATCAACTTGATAGCAATTTATTTTATTGCTAAAAGAAATGTTTAAGAAATAAACAGAAAAGAAGCCCTTCAAATAAATTTTACTTAACCATGCCAGAATATACTGACATTAAAGTTTTCAATATATTATATATCATTTCATAAGCTAAAAATTATATATGCTTGCTTAATTATTTAAACCCAATGCTAAAGCATTTCATAACATTCTGATTATACTTCAAATATTTGTGATGTAATAATTATTATCCCTATAGATGAATAGGAACTCTGGTGGCATAGTGCCTAATGCATTTGACTGCTAACCTGAAGGCACCATCCACTTCTTGGGAGAAAGATTGGGCAATCTACTTCCATAGAGATACCACCTCAGAAACCCAAGGAGGGGTCACTATGATTCAGGATCAACTTGACAGTAGTGAGTTTGGTGTTTTGTTGAGGTTCTGAGGGTTTAAGTGACTTGAACAAAGTCAAATGAATTCACTCTAAAGTTTTTAATTCCACTTAGATTATATCCTCACATTCCATTTTATTTATCTATTATGTGTGTTTTTCCTCACAGCCATTCAGAGTAATAATTTAATCTGGTTACACTTTTGACCTCTCTAATCAATCTGTCCACTTATGAGTCAGAGTTCAAGAGAATGTACCAACACATAGCACTTTTCATAATATGATTTCTAGTCACATACTGGATTTGGAGGACATATTACAAAATATTTTGTGCCCCATGGAGTAAGAAATGTAGGTCAGAACCCATAGGTTAGGAATGCTGCTATAAGCTTTATTTATTCTCTTATTGGGAAAAAAAATTAAATTTTATATACAATTCAATGATCTTCAAACACATCTTGAGAGTTAAAAACTAAAAAGACTAATAATAAATTCTTGACAATTGTGAAAAATCATCATACTATACATAAGTTTTTGGAGCATGAAATAAAAGAGTATGTTTAAAATGGGGAGAAAAAATGAGGTCGAGTATACATATGATAATGATAGTGGTTTCTCCCATAGCATTGAAATGTGAAGGTGTACATCCTAATTGTCTTAAAGGTTCCCAGTACCTGATTTAACTATCCCTGAGAGACAAACTAATGCTCTAACTGCATCAGAATTTTTTAACCTATTATTTACTCTGCCTCTTAAGATTTGGCTTAATTTGCTAAATCAATTGATTAAACTTAAAGGAGACTTAATTAAAAAGAAAGGCACAGAATTAGAAATTAGTACTGGTGAAGACTTGCTGACTTACTGGTCCAGCATATTTAAGCATATACACTCATACAATTAAACTTGAATATTGGCCAAATGAAATTTTATGAACTCTAGAAATAATAGCCACTAACTCTAAGGATATTGTACTTACTAAATGTAGTCTTTAGATCAATGGTACCCTTGTGTCCAGTAAATGGGCCCAACTGTTTAAATATTAGCTCATAACCTATATCATGTGTCACCAGATCATGAAACTAATTTCCTCAGTAAAGACTTCTCAAAATAGCTTTAACTAATTTCCCACAAGGTTTAATATCTGCAATGATTAAAAAAAATCCTTGAATGTGTGTATTACCATTCAAATGAGAAAAGCTTTAAGCACTTCTTAAGCATCATTTCATTTACTTTCACAATTTCCCAGGGAAGAATGTGTTGTGACTCTAAAATGTACTGGTTTTACTCCTGCTTCATAAGCAAGGTCATATGGAATTGGGAAACAAGATTTCTTTCATTAATTAACTATTACATTGCACAAATTCATAATGCATAGAAATATGTGCAAGATCGTGCTTAGTATTGCTACATAACAAAAACAATGGGAAAAATATGAACGTAACAAAATGCTAATACTTGACAGGATATCCTAAGATAAAATCAAGGGGTCAGCTCAGAGTTAAGGAGATAGTAAGAAGCTACATAAGACTTGGGTTTGAACAGGAATCTGTTACTAAATAGCTGTGTGAATTTATTTTATTTATTTATGTATTTAAGTTATCAGGTCCTCAGTTTTAAATTCGGTGAAAGATAGATAAAAATGTCTATCTACATGATTGTTATGCTTATTTAAATATTATATGTTGTTGTTGTTAGGTGCCGTTGAGTCATTTCCAACTCATAGTGACCCCATGCACACCAGAAAGAAACACTGCCCGATCCCGCACCAGCTCCATGATCCCTGCTATACTTGAGCCCATCATCGCAGCCACCATGTCAATCCATCTCATTGAAGGCCTCCCCCTCTTT
>NW_006922039.1:167427-171726 GCF_000298275.1 Orycteropus afer afer
TCCTCACCTGGATCCCTGTGGCTGACTGCTCCTCTGTCCTGGTTCCTGGGGCTTTTAATCCCCTTTCTCCTGCTCTCCCACCCTGCTGCTTTGGGCATGCCTGAGTTCCCTCTCCTCACCTGGATCCCTGTGACTGACTGCTCCTCTGTCCAGCTTCCTGGCTTTTAATCCCCTTTCCCTGCTCTCCTGTCCTGCTACTTCGGGTGTGCCTGGGCTTTCTCTCTTCACCTGGAACCCCACAGCTGACTTTATGTAAAAGTATCTAATACAGTACCCTGTATAGATAATGGGCCCAATGGATGAAAATGCACTTGAGGGAGATATCAGATCCAGTAGATGAAATTAGCACTTAGAGAGGTATCAGTTGAATTATAGATAAGGTTTTGCCAGAGGTAACAACAACAACAACAACCACAATAAGAACCCAAAACCACTGCCATCAAGTGGATTCCAAATCATACCACCCTATACAGAGTAGAACTTCTTCCATAGTGTTTCCATGGCTGTAAATCTTTTTAGAAGCAGACAGCCTCATCTTTCTTCAGTGGAGTGGCTAGTGGGTTCCATCCACTGACCTTTCTGTTACCAGAAGAGTGCTTTAACCATTGCATCAAAACTCCTTCCTAAGTTGAGTGGAATAACTTTGTTAGTTATAGAGGAGATACTGAAGGTTTGGGTATATGAAAAGAAGGAGAGTGAGAGTTGGATCAGTGGGGAAAGAGGAATGGGAAGAAATGAGACTAATTATCAGGCTAATATAATAAGTCAGGTATGAAGTAATAAAAGCCTAAAACAGGAAGTTGGAAGCATGAAAATAAAGATTGAGGAAAACTAAAAATAACAACTTGTGGGTCATCTTCACACAATTCAACACTCAGGTGTTTATCACAAAAAAAGCATAACATGGCCTGGCCCTGCCTATTTCACTAGGTCTATCTTCTGCCCCTTCAGTGTTTCTCTTCCAACAGCTTAAATATGCTACGCTCACCTGCATGGTTTACCCTCATTCTGAAAAATCTTCCCTAGTCTTTCTGAATAGAGTTGGTTTTTCCTCTGTGCACTTTATGTATTATTTTTTTAATACATATTTTTCTCCACTCTCTATTTTAATATAATTCTGTATATAGCTGTCTCTAGACATTTCAAACTCTTTTGAGTCAAACAGTATCATTTTTATCACTTCTTCTCCAGTACCTAATACAGTGACTGTCACATAATAACCCCATAATGGTATTTGCTGAAGATGTAAGAGTATATGATCACCAAATACTGACTGACTTCCATCACATTGATTTCAACTCATAGCAATTCTATAAAGCAGAGTAAAACTTTCCTATAGAGTTTCCAAGACTGTAAAGCTTTATGGAAATAGACTGCCACATCTTTCTCCTGTGGAGTGGCTGGTGGGTTTGAAGCACAGACCTCTTGGTTAGCAGCCATTTCTTTAACCAATACACCACCAGAGCTTCTTGGACTATATAATAATCATAGCTAATCATTAAAATATTCTAACACACTGTTTAAAGCATATTACATGTATTGATTCATCAATCTTAATTATTTAAGGTAGAACTGATTGTTTCTTTCAATTGACAGTTAATAAACTCAGTCACAGAATAGATAACTAGCCCAAGATTCACATACAGTAAACAATGGGGTCAGCATTCAAGCCCAAACAGCATGGCCTCAGAACTACTTCTTTTCACTCCTAAAAAATACTACTTGTCCTCAACAAAACTGTGAAAACATAGAAGATATATAGAGAACAGTAATTGGTAAAAGAAAAGCCTTGGTTAATGATTATAGTGAGAGGCAGAATAATTATGTTTCAAAGCAGAAATAATCAATGAAGTAGGAAGATAACCAGACTGCTATGGTATTGTGAAACCAAAGTAAATGTTTTTAAAAATCAGTATCAGAAAGATATTAGCAGTGCAAGAAAAATAGACGTAAATTGATAAAGCAGGTCCTGATGGAGGTGGGAAGGAAGAGGAATAACAGCATAGCATCAATCTTCTAAATGTAGAAGGCCAAACATTCCTCAGAGACAGGTAAGAAAAAAGAACATATGGTGAAAAATACATAGAAATGTTGTAATGGAGGTGTGTCAAGGGAATTCATATACAGTGATCTTGACTATATCAGAAAAGTTTTAGGAAAAACCATCTGCTACGAGTGATGGAGATAACATTGGAGATTTTAGAAAAATAAAAAAGGTTTGGGGCATTCCCTGTGGGAAATAAAATAAGACAGACCAGAAGGCTGGTTATGTACTTGGGAAATAATTTCTAAAATGATTAAATATCTTAAAGATAGATAGGTTCTTAATGGTACCATAATATGAGTTGCAATTGTGCTGTATCAGAAGCAAATAAGTGTAATTAGAATTAAGATAAAAAAGAAATAGGTAAAATGTTTTTAAGGATCATAAACACAACATATTGAGGTCCCCAGGATAATGGCATAGGAAGAGATAAAAAGAAGAACATAGCAAGAGTTCTGACACTATTGGAAACGATTGAAGAACCCACAGCAGAGTTTTTGGGCTATGGTAGCAAAATAAAGAGAAGATTGCATAGATGGATTGCATAAGCTGTGAAAGACAGGCTTTGGGCTTGAAATGTCCAAGATAAATCAGAAATATCTTGTCATTTCAGAAAGCATAGGAACTTTTAAAAACTACTAGAGTGATGTGAGAAAAGGACTTAGGAGCCAACTTTGAAAAGCTTTCACTGGAGATAGATGTTGAGCTGTTTTAGGTACCAATAATGTTAATAACTATAAGAGTTTTAAATACATTAAATATTGCCAAGATTTCTAATTAAAAATGATAGTCAAGAAGAACAAAACAAATTAACAAAAACCTCATTGATCTCCTTTATCTTATGCTAGGGCGCCACTTCATTTTGAAAACCCATTAAATAAAGAGAAAGAACAAAACATTTATTTTGTCTTTTCTATACACTCTATATCTCAAGACACCAAGTCTTACTTGAGGAGTATGTGCATGTGCAGTGCCTCTATTATGTAGTCTTGCCCTTCTTCAAAAGGATGTGAATAGGATTTTTTTTAAATATCTGATCAAATTTATAGGTATGATCGACTAATTACAGGAAATAGAAGATGTGGTAGTTAAGGCTGTGTGTTTTGAGTGGCTGGGAAGCTGGATATTGCTATTCTCCATGATAAGATTGTAATCACCTCCATGGTGGAATGTTCTCTGAGCAGCTAAATAGTTGCCTTTGGTGTGTGGCTTGCTTCCAATATATAAGAAGCTTTGAGAAAGGTCTTGAGTTTTTGGCACATCTGGATCCTGAATTTGGCTGAGTCTTCATCTCTAGTTACTGAACTTGAACTAGTGGGCTTACATGTTGCCTGCTAATCTTGGGATTGTGCCATTTTACCTGCTGACCTTGGGTTTGTCAGTCTTAGCAGCCTGCAGCTGCCTGAGTCAGAAGAAGCCTCTAGCTTGCTCCAGTGGGCCTGGAACAAAGAGGCAGAAGGAAAGGTTGAGGGTCCTTCACCCAATCCCTAGAGCCAGCATTCTGATTTTGGACTTCCAGCCTCCTAAACTGTGAGAATCAATTCCTGTTTGTTAAAGCCATCCACTTGTGGTATTTCTACTAAAATAGTTCTAGGAACAAAGACAGAAGAGGAAAAGAAATGTCTCAAGTACTATTATAAATATGAATTCAGACTGCATGATATCCTTCTCCAGGGAATGGTTCCTTATGACATGACCAAAGTAGATAAGATGAAATTCTCACTTCCAAAGAGCATTCTGGCTGCACTTCTTCCAGGATAGATTTGTTAGTTCTTTCAGCAGACAACGGTACTCTTAGCACACTTCTCCAACACCACAACTCAAAAGCATCAACTCTTCTTCAGTCTTCATTATTCATTGTTCAACTCTCACATGCATAAAAGGCAATTGAAAGTAGCTTGGGTTGTTGTTGTTGTTGTTATGTGCCATCAAATTGGATCCAACTCATAACGACCACTCCTTGGGTTTCTGAGGTGGTATCGCTACAGAAATAGATTGCCCAACCTTCCTTCCAAGGTGGGTTTGAATCTCCAGCCTTCTGGTTAGCAATCAAGTGCCTGAGGCACTACACTACCAGAGCTCTTATGGCTTGGGTTAGGTGCACCTTAGTCTTCAAGGAGACATCTTTGCTCTTCATCACTTGAAAGAGGTCTTTTGTAGCAGATTTGCCCAATGAAATACATCATCTGATGTCTTGACTGCTGCTTCTATTGGTGTTGATTGTATAACCAAGTAACATGAAATCCTTGACAACT
>NW_006922039.1:172281-174820 GCF_000298275.1 Orycteropus afer afer
TTGCATGTTATATTAATGATATTTTTCAATAATTTCCACATTCTGTGGGATCACCTTTCTTTGGAATGGGTACAAATATGGATCTCTTACAGTCAGTAGGCCAGGTAGCTGTCTTCCAATCTGTTGGCATAATGGAGTTAAGTGCCCCCAGCATGGCATCCATTCATTAAAACATCTCAGTTGGTGTTCTATTGATTCTTGGAGCCTTGTTCTTTGCCAATTCCTTCAGTGCAACTTCAACTTCTTCCTTCAATACCATTGGCTCTATATCATATGCCACCTCCTGATTTGGATGAACATCGGACAATTCTTTTTGGTACATTCACTCTGTGTATTCCTTCTATCATCTTTTGATGTTTCCTGCATCATCCAATATTTTGCCCAAAGAATCTTTCAATATTGCAACTTGAGGCTTAAATTTTTCCTCAGTTCTTTCAGCTTGAGAAATACTGAGGTGTCTTCCCTTTTAGTTTTCTAACTCCAGATGTTTGTATACTTCATTACAGTAATTGGCTTTGTCTTCTCAAGCTGCTCTTTGAAATCTTCTGTTCAGCTCTTTTATCTAATCTTTTTTTCCATTTGTTTTAGCTACTTTCTGCTCAAGGGCAAGTGTCAGAGTCTCTTCTGACATCCTTTTTGGTCTTTTCTTCCTTTCTGGTCTTTTTAATGACATCTTCCTCTCTCATGGATGATGTTCTCGATGTCATCCCATAATTCCTCTTGTTTTCGGTCATTGGTGTTTAATGCATCCAATGTATTCTTTAAATGGTTTCTAAATTCAGAAGGGATATTATCAAGGTCATATTTTGGCTCTCATGGACTTGTTTTAATTGTCTTCAACTTCAACTTGAATGTCCATATGAGCAGTTGATGATCTGTTCCACAATCAGCTCCTGGATTTGTTTTTGCTGAAGATATTGAATTTCTCCATTGCCCCTTGCCACAAATGTAGTCAATCTGATTCCCATGTATTCCATTTGGTGAAGTCCGCATGTATAGTTGTTGCTTATGTTGTTGAAATAAGGTATTTGCAATGAATAAGTCATCGGTCTTGCAAAATTCTATCATGCGATCTCCAGCGTTATTTCTATCTCCAAGGCCAAGTTTTCCAACTGCGAGTAACATTTCTTTGTTTCTAACTTTTGCATTCCAGCCACTAGTGATAATCAACATATTTAATTGCATGTTCGGTCAATTTCAGACTACAGAAGTTGGCAGAAATCTTCAATTTCCTCATCTTTGGCTTTGGTGCTTGGTGTATAAATTTGAATAATAGTAGTATTAACTGGTCTTCCTTGTAGGTATTTGGATATTATTCTATCACTGACAGCATTGTACTTCAGGATAGATCTTGAAACACTCTTAGTGATAATGAATGCCACACCACTCCTCTTTAATTTTTCATTCCTGGCATGGTAGATCATATGGTTTTCTGATTCAAAATGGTCAAAACCAGTCCATTTCAGCTCACTAATACCTAGGACATCGATCTTTGTGCATTCAATTTCATTTATTACAACTTCCAATTTTCCTAGATTCATACTTCACATATTCCATGTTCCAATTATTAATGGATGTTTGGAGCTGTTTCTACTCATTTTGAGTCATGTCACATCAGCCAATGGAGGTCCTGAAAGCTTTACTCTCTCTATCCATATTATTAAGCTTGTCTCTACTCTGAGGCATCAGCTCTTCCCCAGGAAAATTTTGAGTGCCTTACAACCTGATGGGCTCATCTTCTGGCACTATATCAGACAATGTTTCACTGCTATTCGTAAGATTTTCCCTGGCCAATTGTTTGAGAAATGGATGGCCTCTTTTTTCTTCCAAGTCTGTCTTAGCCCGGAAGCTCCACTGAAACCTGCCCACCATGGATAACCCTGCTGACATTTTGCAACATGGTGGCATAGCCTCTGGCCTCATAGTAACATGCAAGTCACTACAGGACAACAAACTGACAGACAAATTCATCTCCCTTAGTTGTTCTTAGCCCTTCTACACCTGACTATCTTGGGCAATGGCTGAGTGAAAAGCAGTCTCCAAGCCCCGGGCTCATCAATGTCAGGCCCAACCTTAATACAGGGCCTCCCCCAATCAAAAAAGCAGTCCCTAGTCCCAGGCCCACCTACCTAAGGTCTAGCCTTAATATAGAGTTGCCACCAATCAAACAGCAGCCCCACCCCTGGGCCTGCCTACCTTGGGCCCCAGACTTAAAGTAGAGCCAACCCCAAGCAAAAAGCAGCCTCCAAGCCCCAGGCTTGCCTACCACAGGCCCCAGCCTTAATATAGAGCCACCCCCAAGGGAAAAGCACACCTAAGGATAGATTTAGCTGAAGATAATCTTACACAGATACTAATAATGGATAAAAAATTAGCCACACACACTACAGAAGCAACAGAAGACAGAGTTGAAGTAACCTGTCAGAAAGAGCATGCAGGAACTCCATCCCACTCTGTGTGCTCGGATGGAGCACTGGATGCCCTGCCTTGCCCTCCACCATTTTTTTCTCTTTCTTTTTTCTGGTTTTTAGTTTGCTTG
>NW_006922039.1:175346-175815 GCF_000298275.1 Orycteropus afer afer
GATCAAGGAGTCAACTGAAGGGAGCCAGGTAAGGAGAGGGAACCCAGGCCACCACCCCCCTCATAAGCAGAGAGAGGAGAAAGCAGGGAGAGGACAGAAAAGGCAAAGGGGGCTAGAAAAGATCAAGGAGTTAGCCAGAGTTAGCCACAGGGATCCAGGTAAGGGTGGTTGGAGGGGTTTCCAATAGCTAAGGGAGACAAACTTGTCTGTGGGTTTGTCCTACTATGCTGTGAGTCTTGAGGCTGTGCCACTGGTGTTTCAAGCCCATTGGGGTGCACCTCTTGCACAGGTATCAGCCTGGCTTGCAGATTGAAACAGACAAAGAAGAAGGAGGAGGTCATCCACTTCTCAAAGAAGTGGCCAGGGAAAGCCTCATGAATAGCAGAGAAACACTGTCTGATACATTACTGCACAACTTTACGAATAGTCCAGAAACATTGTCCAATACAGAGGAGGAAGATGAGTCACT
>NW_006922039.1:177860-178527 GCF_000298275.1 Orycteropus afer afer
TATGATCTAGAACCAATGGTACTGAAGGAGGAAGTTGAAGCTGCAATGAATGAATTGGCAAAAAACAAGGCTCCGGGAAATGATGGAATGCTGATTGAGATATTTGAACAAATGGATACCACACTGGAGGCACTCATTCGGTTATACCAAGAAGTTTGGAAGACAGCTACCTGGCCAATTGACTGGATGAGATCCATATTTGTACTCATTTCAAAGACAGGTGATCCCAAAGAACGTGGAAATTATTGAACAATATCATTAATGTCACATGCAAGTTAGATCTTACTGAAAATAATCCCAAAACGGTTGCAGTAGAATATTGACAGAGAACTTCCAGAGTTGCAACCTGGATTCAGAAGAGGATGTGGAACAAGGGATATCATAGCTGTTGTCAGGTGGATCTTGGTTCAAGGCAAAGAATACCAGAAAGATGTTTACTTGTGTTTTATTGACTACACAAAGGCATTTGATTATGTGGATCATGACAAATTATGGATGACATTGAGAAGAATGGGAATGCCCAAACATTTGATTGTACTCATGAAGCACCTGTACCTTGACCAGTACGCTGTTATTCGAACAGAATAAGGGGACACTGCATGGTTTAAAATCAGGAAGGGAGTGTGTCAGGGTTGTATCCTTTCCCCATACTTATTCAATCTATATG
>NW_006922039.1:179101-180339 GCF_000298275.1 Orycteropus afer afer
TCTCCTTGAGGACTAAGGTGTGCCTGACACAGGCCATGATATTTCCAATCACTTCGTATACATGGGAGAGCTGGGCAATGAATAAGGAAGACTGAAGAATAGTTTATGCTTTTGAGTTGTGTGCTGGCGAAGAATGCTGAAAGTACCATGGACTGCTAAAAGAACTAACAGATATGTCCTGGAAGAAGTGCAGCAGAGATGCTCGTTGGAAGGGAGGATGGCCAGCCTTCGTCTCACTTATTTGGTCATGTTGTCAGAGGGAACCATTCCCTGGGGAAGGATGTCATGCTTGGTAAGGTGGAGGGTCGACGAAATAGGGAAGGCCTTTGGCAAGATGGATTGACACGGTGGCTGCAACAATGGGATCAAGTATAGCAAGGATCATGGAGCTGCTGCGGGATCAGGTGGTGTTTTGTTCTTCTGTGCATGGGGTCGCTATTAGTTGGAAACAACTAGATGGCACCTAACAACAACAGCAACATCAGAGACAACCAAACACATTGTGAGAGAGTATCACCAGGCCTTCCAACTTGGGACCATAGTATTTGGGGACACCAAGCTCAATTGGCACAACATAGGACGTAAAAATCTTGCTCCACAACCTACTTTGGTGAGTAGCGACTGGAGTCTGAAAAGCTTTTGAGCAGCCATCTAAGATGCAACTATTGTTCTCCTCTCATCTGAAGCAAAGGAGAGTGAAGAAAATCAAAGACATCTGGAAACAATTAATCCAAAGATATGATGGACGTTCACCAGAAGCACTAGATAATGCCCAGCTACCAATGCCAACCACTCAAGAAGGGATCATTACTAGAGGTCCTGGATAGAGTGGGAGGAAAATGTGGAACAAAATTCAAAAACACAAAAATGACCAGCACTACTGGTCAGATAGAGTCTGGGGGAACCCCAAGACTATGGCCCTGGGATATATTTTGGTTCTAGAATTGGACTTAATCCCAAAGATTGGCTCTCAGCCCATCAGTAGAAAGGCTTAGATGGAGAACACTTACCCCAGGGCAATTCACCCACCTACTCTAGGGAGATACAGTCCTTGGAGCAATTGGCCCTGTGGCACCAGATGAGCAGCATTCCTATGGAAGGAAACTGGACAGACAGGAGTGCATAGTTAAGAAGAGCACAGGAAGCAAGGTCACAGTTATGGGAGGGGAGGAGACTGCATTATGTTCAAGGAAGATAATCGGGGCATGAAATCAAATACTCATGAACTGTTGAATGTA
>NW_006922039.1:181641-182880 GCF_000298275.1 Orycteropus afer afer
ATTCTAGCAGAAATAAATGAAACAGAATTAGAAAGACAATAGAAAAAATCAATAAGACTAGAATTTGGTTCTTTAAAAAGATTGATAAAATCAACAAACCAGTGGCAAACATAACAAAGGAAAAGAAGATACAAACAGCATGAATAAGAATTGATTAGAGTGACATCACTACAGGACCAATAAAAAGATTATTATCAGGATACTATGAAGAACTGTACTCCAACAAATTTGAAAACTTAGAAGAAATGGACAGATTTCTAAAAACACACTACTTACCTAAACTAACACAGAATAAGGTAGTAAGTTTGAACAGATCCATAACAAAAGAAGAAATTGACCAGGTAAGAAAAAAATACAACAACAACAACAACAACAACAAACCTGTCCCAGATGATTTCACTGGAGAATTATATCAGTCATTCAGAGAAGAGCTGACATTAATCCTATTCACACTATTCCAGAACATAGACAAGGATAAAATCCTCCCAGTCTCATTTTATGAAGCAAGCATAACCCTGATATCAAAATCAAGCAAAAACACCACTAGAAAGGAAAACTACAGACCAATATTCCTCATGTACATACATGCAAAAATCTTCAACAAAATCCTAGGCAATAGACTCCAACAACATATCAAAAAAATAAAATGAAATAAAAATACATTATGACCAAGTAGGATTCATGGCAGGTATGCAAGGATGGTTCAAAGTTAGAAAAACAATGAACATAGTCCATCACATAAGTAAAATAAAGAAAAAGACCACATATTCATATCAGTAGATGTAGAAAAGGCATTTGATAAAATCCAACACCAATTCCTGACAAAAACTCTCAAAAAAAATATGAAAAGAAGTGAAATTCCTCAACATAATGATGGTAATATATGCCAAACCAACAGTCAATATTATTTTGAATGGAGAGAGACTGAAATCATTTTCTTGCAAACAGGAAGAAGACAAGGATGCTCTCTATCTACTCTTTTATTCAGTATTGCATTGAGAGTCCTAGTCAGGGCAAAATGGTAAGAAAGGGAAATCAAAGGCATCCAAAGTAAAACTATCCCTATTTGCAGATGATATGATCCAAACCCTATTTGCAATATGATATGATCCAAACCCTATTTGCAATATGATATGAAGAAGTCAAAGCTGCAATGAAAGAACTGGCAAAGAACAAGGCTCTGGGAATTGATGGCATACCGATCGAGATATTTCAACAAACAGATGCCCCATTGGAGGC
>NW_006922039.1:183990-186243 GCF_000298275.1 Orycteropus afer afer
GGGTGGAGGGTCAACGAAAGAGGGGGAGGCCTTCAACGAGATGGATTGATACAGTGGCTGCAATGATGAGCTCAAATATAGCAGGGATTGTGGGGCTGGCACGGGATCGGGCAGTGTTTCATTCTGCTGTGCATGGGGTAGCTATTAGTCGGAAACGACTCGATGGCACTTAACAACAAAACAACATGATCCAAACCAGAAAATCCAAGAGACACAGCAAGAAAACTATTGGAATTTATTGAAAGATATAGCACAGAGGCAGGATACAATATCAACATCCAAAAATGGATTTCTCTATACTAGCAAAGTGGTCTCTGAAAAGGAGATAAGGAAATCAATACCATTTACAATAGCCACCAAAAAGATAAGATACTTGGAAATAAATCTTATCAAGAACACAAAAGGGCTATTAAAAAAAAAAAAAAACCTACAAAACACTACTTCAAGAAACTATAAGAGATCTACATAAATGCATGAACATACCATGTTCATCGATAGAAAGATTGAACATTGTGAAAATGTCAATACTATCCAGAGCAATCTACACATTCAATGCAATTCAAATTCAGATGATATCAATATTCTTTAAAGACATAGAAAAACCAATCACTAATTTTATATGGAAAGGAAAGAGACCTTGGATAAGCAAAGCACTATTGAAGAAGAACAACAAAGCAGGAGGTCTCACATTCCCAGATCTCAATACCTACTACAGAGCCACAGTTGTCAAAACAGCCTGTTATTGGTACAACAACAGACACATAGATCAGTGGATCCAAATCGAGAAACCAGAAATAGATCAGTTGATCTATGGTCAGCATGATCTTTGACAAAGGAGTGAAATCCATTTAATCAGAAAGAGATAGTCTTTCACAAATGGTGCTGGCAAGACTGGATATCCACTTGCAGAAAACTGACTCAAGATCCATACCATACACAAAAACTAATTCCAGATAGATCAAAGGCTTAAATGTGAAACCTAAAACTAAAAAGTTCATCAAAGAAAAAATTAGTGGCTCTAAATTATAGCATACATAGATTATCAAGCATAACTCAAGATACACAAACTTCAGAAGATAAACTAAATGATTGGGACCTTCTAAAAATTGAATTCTTACGTGCATCAAAAGATTTGTCCAAAAGAGTCAAAAGAGAACTACAGAATGGGAAAAATATTTGGCAATGATTTATCAGAGAAAGGACTTATCTGTAAAATTATTAGAAAACTCCAACACCTCAACATGAAAAAGACAAACAATCCAATTTAAAAATGGGCAAAAGATATGAACAGACACTTCACCAAGAAGATATTCAGGTAGCCAACAAACACATAAAGAAATGTTCACAATCATTAGCCATTAGACGGATGCAAATCAAAACCACCATGAGATACCATCTCATCCCAGTATTAATAGCAAAGTTCAACAAGACAGAAAATAAAAAAAGCTGGTGAAAATGTGGAGATATTGAGATTCTCATACACTGCTGTTGGGACTGTCAAATGATCAAGCCACTGTGGAAATCGGTATGGCAATACCTTAAAAAGTTGGAAATATTAATACCATTTGATCTAGCAATTTCATTACTAGGTATATATCCTTAAGAAGTGAGAGTCAGGAATAGATATATGTACACTCATGTTTATCACAGCACTATTCACAATAGCAAAGAGATAGAAACAACCTAAATGCTCATCAATCGGACAATGGATAAACAAATTGTGTTACATCCACACAATGGAATACAATGCAACCCTAAAGAATAATATAGAATTTGTAAAACACAACACAATGTGGATGAACTCGGAGGACAGTATGCTGAGTGAAATAAGTCAATCACAGAAAAACAAATATTGTATTAGTCTACAATTGTAAAAAGTCAAGAAAAGATTTATACCTGGAATGAAACTTTCTTTGATGGTTATCAGGGATGGGCGGGGAGAGGAGGGGAAGGAAAATTCCTAGACAGGTTTAAAAAAAAATGTATACACACACACACACACACACATATATATATACACACACACACACACATACACCCCCCCAAAGATTGTTAGTGGTTACCAGGGATAGGAGGGAGGGGGAAAGAGGAAGCTTTTGTCTGCAAGGCATTGATTTTATGCTAAGGGTGGTGGAATATTTTGCAAATGGATAGTAATAATGGTGGCACAACCTGAATAACGTCATCAATGTCCCAGAACTGTAAATGTGGAATTATTATGTTGGCAAATGTCTTGTTGTGTATGTTTTCATC
>NW_006922039.1:186380-188551 GCF_000298275.1 Orycteropus afer afer
TCCTTCCGAGGAGTGGCTGATGGATTTGAACCGCCATTCTTATGGTTAGCAGTCAAGTGCTTTAGGCACTGTGCTACTAGAGCTCCTATAAGACAATTCTAGTCTGTTGTAAATGTTCCTATGAGTCAGAATTGACTCGATGGCCGTGGGTTTGGTTTTGGTTTGACACCCTAGACTTGAGTCTTATGTTAATGATCTACAAATCGTGACTTTCTTCTCTTCAATGAGTAAGAAAAATTTACTGATATAGCCACTTCAATAAAAATTAAAACTATAATAATATGCCACTAAACACCTGTTAGAATGAATAATATTTTAAAAAATGACAATAACAAGTGCTGACAAGAATGTAAAACAATTGGAATTTATACACTGCTGTGGAAGACACAAAATGTTACAGCCACTCTGATAATCAGTTTGGCAGTTTCTTATGTATTTAAACATAGAACTGCCACATGATCAAGTAATTGGAGTTTTAGATATCTATCCTAGAAAAATGAAAATCTAAGTCCATAGTAATTCTTGTATATGGTTATTGGTAGCATCATTACTCATAATTTCCACAAAATATAAACAATATAAGTGCCCTGTAGAAAAATGTGTAAAGCACTATTATTCATAATTGCTGCAAACCAAAAATATCCAAGAAATATTTCAACAGATGAAAGTATCAACAAACTATGGAACATCCAGTCAATGGGCTAGATTTCAACAATAAAAAGAATGAACCATTAATACATTCAACAACTTAGATGAATTATACATTGCAATAAATAAAAGAAGTCAGTTTAAAATAGCATACATAAGATAGGATTCTGCACTACTCATCCATCAGTTTGTCACACTGTGGTGGTTTCTGTGTTGCTGTGAGGCTGGAGGCTACACCACTGGTATTTCAAATACCAACAGGGACACCCAGGTTGGACAGGCTTCAGTGGAGCTTCCAGACTAAGACAGACTTAGAAGAAGGAAGGAGCCATGCACTTCTCAAAGAATTGGCCAGTGAAAACCTTATAAGTGGCAGTGAAACACTGTCTGATGTATTACTAGAAAATTTTATGAATAGCCCTGAAACATTGTCCAATATAGTGCTAGATGATGAGCTCCACAGGCTGGAAGGCACTAAATATACAACTGGGGAATAGCTGCCTCCTCCGAGTAGAGTCCACCTTAAGGATGTGGATGTAGTAAAGCTTTCCAGACCTCCATTTGCTGATCTGTCATGACTCAAAATGAGAAGAAATAGTAACAAACATCCATTAATAATCAGAACATGGAATGTACGAAGTATGAATCTAAGAAAATTGGAAGTTGTAAAAAATGAAATGGAATGCATAAAGATTGATATCCTAGGCATTAGTGAGCTAAAATGAACTGGTTTGGGCCATTTTGAATCAAACAACCATAAGAACTACTATGCACAGAATAGTAGGAATGATGTGAAGAGGAATGGTGTGACATTCATCATCACAGAGTGTTCCCAGATCTATCCTGAAGTACAATGCTGTCATTGATAGGATAATATCCATATGCCTACAAGGAAGACCAGTTAATATTACTATTATTCAAATTTACACATGAACTACCAAAGTCAAAGACAAGAAAATTGAAGATTTTCACCAACTTCTTCAGTCTGAAATTCACCAAACATGCAATCAAGATATGTTGATTATCACTGGTGATCGGAATGCAAAAGTTGGAAGCAAAGAAGAATCACTGGTAGTTGGAAAATATAGTCTTGGTGATAGAAATGATGTTGGAGATTGCATGATAGAATTTTGCAAGACCAATGACTTATTCATTGCAAATAATTTTTTCAACAACATAAATGACTGCCTTATATGTGCATTTCACCCAATGGAGTACACAGGAGTCAGATTAACTACTTCTGTGCCAAGAGACAATGGAGAAGCTCAATATCCTCAGGCAAAACAAGGCCAGGAGCTGTCTATGGAACAGACCATGAATTGTTCATATGCAAGTTCAAGTTGAAGTTGAAGACAATTAAAACAAGTCCTCAAGAGCCAAAATAGCCTTTGATTATATATTTCCTGAATTTAGAGGCCATCTAAAGAATAGATTTGATGCATTGAGCACCAATGACCAAAAACCAGAGGAATTGTGGGATGACATCAAGACTATCATTCATGAAGAAAGCAAAATGTCTTTAA
>NW_006922039.1:188664-192557 GCF_000298275.1 Orycteropus afer afer
AAATGAGAAGATAAAAAAGCTGAACAGATTTCAAAGAGCAGCTTGAGAAACAAAATCAATTATAATGATATGTGCAAAGACCTGGAGTTAAAAAACTGAAAGGGAAGAATATGCTCAGCATTTCTCAAGCGGGAAAAACTGAAGAAAAAATTCAAGCTTTGAGTTGCAGTACTGGAAGATTCTATGGGCAAAATATTGAATAATGCAGGAAGCATCAAAAGAAGATGGAAGGAATACACAGTCTCTGTACCAAAAAGAATTAGTCAATGTTCATCTATTTCATGAGGTGACATATGATCAAGAGCCAATGGTAATGAGGGAAGAAGTCAAAGCTGCACTGAAGGAATTGCCAAAGAACAAGGCTCCAGAAATTGATAGAATACCCACTGAGATGTTTCAACAAATGGATGACCTGCTGGAGGGACTCATATGTCTATGCCAAGAAATTTGGAAGACAGCTACCTGACCTACTGACTGGAAGAGATCCATATTAGTACACATCCCAAAGAGAGGTGATGCCACAGAATGTGGAAATTATCAAACAATATCATTAATATCACATGCAATTAAAGTCTTGCTGAAGATAATTCAAAAATGGTTGTAGGAGTATATTGACAAAGAACTTCCAGAAAGGCAAGCTGGATTCAGAAGAGAGTGTGGAATGAGGATATCATTGCTGATGTCAGATGGATCTTGGTTCAAAGCAAAGAATACAAGAAAGAGGTTTACTTGTGTTTTATTGACTATGCAAAGGCATTTGATTGTGTGGATCATAACAAATTATGAATAACATTGAGAAGAATGGTAATTCCAGAATTCCAGAACACTTAATTGTGCTCACGAGGAACCTGTACCTAGAGCAGGAGGCTGTCGTTTGAACAGAATGAGGAGATACTGCATGGTTTAAAATCAGGAATGGAGTGTTTCAGGGTTGTATCCTTTCACCATACTTATTCAATCTGTATGCTGAGCAAATAATCAAAGAACCTGGACTATATGAAGAAGAACATGGCATCAGGACTAGAGGAAGACTCATTAACAACTTGCAATATGCAGACAACACAACGTTGTTTGCTGAAAGTGAAAATGACTTGAAGCACTTACAGATGAAGATTAAAAACTACACTCTTCAGTGTGGATTATATTTCAATATGAAGAAAACACAAATCCTCACAACTGGACCAATAAGCAGCATGATGATAAATGGAGAAAAGATTGAAGTTGTCAATGATTTCATTACTTGGTTCCACAATCAACACCAATGGAAGTAGCAATTGAAAAATCAGACAACATATTGCACTGAGCAAATCTGCTGCAAAAGGCCTATTTAAAATACTCAAGAGAAAAGGTGTGCCTAACCCAAGGCATGGCATTTTCAATCACTTCATATGTATGTGAAAGATGGACAATAAATAAGGAAGATTGAAGAAGAGTTGATGCTTTTGAGTTGTGATGTTGTCAAAGAATAGCAAAAGTACCATGGAGTGCCAGATGAACAGATCTGTCCTGGATGAAGTGCAGTCAGAAAGTTCCTTGGAAGCAAGAATGGCCAGATTTTGTCTCACCTATTTGGTCAAGTTGTCAGATGGGACCATTCCCTGGAGAAGGATATTATGCTTGGTAAAGTGGAGGATCAACAAAAAACAGGAAGGCCCTCAAAGAGAAGGATTCACACAGTGGCTGCAACAATGGGCTCAGGGGTAGCAGGGATCATGAGGCTGGCACAGGACTGGGCTGTGTTTTGTTCTGTTGCACATAAGGTCACTGTGAGTTGGAGCTGACCCAATGGCACCTAACAACAACAATATATGATTCTACAACATTCACATTCTGGAAAAGGTAAAACTATGAAGACAGAGAACAGAACAGTGGCTGCCCCATATTAGAGATGATGTAGAGGGTTTACACACAAACAGGGACCATGAATATATTTTTCAGGGTAAATGGAATTGTTCTGCAGCCCTTTGTCATTGTGGTTATATAAACCTACCCATATAATAAACTCAGAACTTTATATAAAAGAAAGTACATTTCACCATCTTTAAATTTTTTAACATTAGAAAAATCATCAAAGACCATTAAAAAATATTGCATTCAACCCTATTGCTAAGAGCTATTTAGATAATTTAGAGAAACTATCCAACTGTGAGCCACCAAAAATCTTGAAAAGTATAAAAAGCAACCTTAAGTGCACTGAAGACCTAAGAAGGCAGAGAAAAATTACCTGTGAAAAGAAGGAAACCATAAAGATGAAAAAAAGATTTTGGAGCTTGTTTCCCTCCACCTCCCTAAGATTAACTGCTGATTCTTGAGAAGCCTCTAAGAAGCCAAAAAGCTAATCAGTGCTTCTAAGAGTTCCTCATTGATTTTGATTGGGACCCTGAAAAGTTAAGTTGTAAAAGAAAAGAGAACTGAAAATTTATCAGAAATATATGTGTCAGAAACTCAGCAGTGAGTCATTTTTAGGCTTACAATTATTGTTCTGGTTGCCTAGTGCCTTTCTGACGAGAATACACCACAAATGGGATGTCTTGAACAAACAGGAGTTTATTCTCTTATAGTTCAGGAGGCTAGAAGTCTGAGTTCCAAGTGCCAGGCTCTAGGAGCTGGGTGAAAGCCCCTCAACCTTGGCCTTCAGCTCTGCCTCTTGCTCCCAGCCCACTGAAGCTAGAGGCATCTCTTCACTCAGGCAATTACTGGCTGCTGAGACTAACAAGCCCAATTTGACAAATAAAATGGCACAGTCCTGATGTTACTAAACCACACGGCAGGCCATTAGTTCAAGTCCACTGAAAGTCCCAACGTCAACAGAGCATGGCAGGCTGCTGAACAACGGCACAGCTACATGCAGGGTTCAAGCGTGCCATAAGCTGGAGACTACCTCCAAGACTTCTCTTTATATACAGGAAGAAGACCACATCCCAAAAGCAGCTCCTCAGCTGCCTGTGGTAGATCCCACTATGTTGTTGACTGGCAGTCTCACCATGGGGAATAACTACATCCAGCTGCCCAGCCAGTCAACCAGCCCCAGCCAAGTTGACATACAAATTTAACTACCACGTTTATATTAATATTGTCCTGGACTGCTATTGCTCCTAGCCTATGGTAGTCAATTATACCAAGCATATGAAAAGAGAAGAAAACATGACCAAAACTCAAGTGAAACAAAAAATAACAGAAAGGCACACATCCAGAAAATAGTTATAAGATAGGAAATTTAGAGATTTTTTAAAAATAGAAACTTTGGCAAAAAACTGGAAATCATAAAAATTGAAATTTTAGAATTAAAAATAATGTTTAAAAACAAAATAAAGAACTCAGTAGATTTGTATTAAAAGCAGATAATGCTGTAAGAAAATGATTATAAGGTTAGAATCCAAGCTGATAAGTATCACACATACTCCAAGAATATTCCTCAAAAATAAAGGAGAATAAATACATTTTATCAATGAAAACCAAGAAATTCTTCATTCAACCATCTGAATGACAGGAAATAATAATAGATGTTCATCAGGTATAAGGAACATGGATCCAGATGGAAGCTCAGAAGCACAATGAGAAAAAGCAATTAGAAGGCGAATACATAGACAAATAAGTATAAGTGTATAAAGCAGTTTAAATTTATTCTTAGTTACAAGACAATAATAGCATAGAATTTGATAAGACAGTAAATGCAATAGGATACAAGGTTCTCATATTGAGAGAAAACTTATAAAATAACATTAAACTGCAATAAGTCAAGTTTGTATATTGACTTTTCCAGGGTGGACATTAATGTAATGATAAAAAAGAATATAGCTACTAAAACAATTAGGTATGTCTAAATGGAGAGTGTATCCAAGATCATATATAGGGTTGGCAGACAATGGGCCTATAAGTTCATGTGAATGATC
>NW_006922039.1:193337-194198 GCF_000298275.1 Orycteropus afer afer
AAAAAAAAAAAAAAGAATATAGCTACTAATCTTACAGAAAAAAGAACTGTGCAATAAAATAATCTAGCTAAAAGAAGGCAATCAAAAAGAAACATACATCATTAAAAACAAAGAGTAAGATGGTATATTTAAGTGCTAAAGTGTCAGTAATTGCATTAAAAGTAAAAAAAAAAAAAAACAAGGGCATTTGGAAGCAATTGGCCAATCAGCCCTAGGACACAATGGCCCTTGAGACCATAAGAACTAGATGGTGTCCGGCTACCAATGCCAACCACTCAGGAAAGGAGCAAATCTGGAGATTCTGGATAGAGTGGGAGGGAAAACATGGAACAAAATCCAAAAACTCAATAATGACCAGAATTATTTGGTCAGATGAAATCTGGTGAGACCTCAGATACTATGGCCCTGGAATGCATTCTGCTCCTAGAATAAAACTCACCCCCAGGGGCTGGCTCTCAGCCCAATAGTTAACAAGATGTACATGCAGATCACTCAACCCAGGATGATGCACCCACATACTATATGGTAATACATGCTTTAGAGCAATAGACCACAGGACATCAGAGGACCAACATTCAAATTGAGGAAATGCAGAGCACACAGGATTGCATGAATATGAGGGGCACAGGGGGAGTGTTGCAGGGTAGGTTGGGGAGGACACTGGGTTAAGATTGGACATGGTAAATGGGGAAGGAAACTAAATGTACACGTAACGTTGAATGTAAAAAAGCTCTCTACACAATATTACATCTCTAACCACATGTCTGATTTCAGTTTGGTGGCAAGGTGCCTAAGACATTTGACTGCTCACCAGAAGGTTGGCAGTTCAAATCTACCAGCCACTCCTTGGAAGGAAGGAAG
>NW_006922039.1:194514-197010 GCF_000298275.1 Orycteropus afer afer
AGTTGATGGGTCAATAGTAATGTCAGTCAAAATAGATACTGTGGTCAGAAGTATTGCCATAGATGAAGAGCCATATTTCATGATGGAAAAAGGGTCAATCCACAATGAAGATTTAACATTTTAAATATGTATGGATCTAATAGCAGAACCTTGAGATTGATATAGCAAAAATTGACATAATCAAAAGGAAAAATGAATTAATTACTATTATTGTAGGTTTTGACATAACACTTGCAGCAAGTAACACATAGAAAAATGACATCAAAGCAATATATATGTATATATGTATGTATATATGTAGGGGTGCTGGTGGCACTGTAGTTAAAGCATTGGGCTATTAATCAAAAAGTTGGCAGTTCGAACCTAGTGTTCACTCTGGGAGAAAGATGAAGCAGTCTGCTTCTATATTTACAGCCTTGGAAACACTGTGGGGCAGTTCTACTCTGCCCAATAGGGTGAATTGGAATTGACTCAATGACAGTGGGTTGGTTTATGCATGTATATATGTATGTATGTATGCATACCCTTAAACATCTATTCTCCAGACATACATTAAATATTTACAAAATTTGACAATGTGCTATTGTATTAAGCAAATATCATCCTGATGAAAAGATTAAAATCATAGAGTGTATTTTTTTATCATAGTAGAATTACACTCAAAACCAAACCAAACTCACTGCCATTGAGTCAATTCCAACTCATAGCAACCCCCATTGGGTTTCCAAGGCCGTAAATCTTTACAAGAGCAGACTGCCTCATCTTTCTTCCATGGAGAAGCTGGTGGGCTCAAACCACCACCCTTTCAGTTAGCAGCCAAATGCCTTAAACACTACCCCACAAGAGCTCCTTAGAATTACACTAACAATCAATAACAAAATGATAACTAGAGAATACCCATATTTTAAAGTTATAAAAATATCTTTTTAAGATAACTCAGTAGCCAAAGAATAAATTGTAACAGAAAATTTTAAATATTTTTAACTAAATTTTTCTAAAAATGCTACATATTAAAAGTGGGTCATATTCAAAGGAAAATACATAGCCTTACTATATACTATTCCATCAATCACTGGAGCTTTCACAAATGCCTTCAGTGCAGCTCGGACTTCTTTCAGAACTATAGGTTCTTGATCATATGCTACCTTCTTAAAGGATTGAATGTTGATTAATTCTTTTTGATAAAGTGACTCTTTGTATTCCTTCCGTATTTTTGATGTTTCCTGCAATGTTCAATATTTTGCTCATAGAATCCTTCAATATTGCAACTCGAGGCTTCAATTTTTTCTTTGGTTCTTTCAGTTTGGGACAATCTGAGCATGTTCTTATCTATTGGTTTTCTAACTCCAAGTTTTTGCACATTACTTTATAATTCTTTACTTTGTCTTCTTGAAATACTCTTTAAAATCTTGTGTCCAGCTTTTTTATGTCATCATTTTTTCAATGCTTCAACAAATGGATTCAATGCTGGCAGTGCTCACTCATCTATGCTACAGTTATCTGGCCAGCTTACTGGAAGAGATCCATATACAGGCACATTCCAAAGAAAGGGAATCCAGCAAAATGTGAAAATTATCAAGCAATACCATTAATATCACATGCAAGTAAAATTTTGCTGAAGATATTTCAAAAATGGTTGCAGCAGTACATCAATAGGGTAATGCCCAAAATTCAAGCTAGATTCGGAAGAACTCGTGGAACCAGGTATATCTTTGCTGATGTCAAATGGATCTTGGCTGAATGCAGACAATACCAGATAGATGTTTTTCCTGTATTTTATTGACTATGCAAAGGCATTCCTCTTTGTGGATCATAAGAAATTATGGATAACATTGTGAAGAATGGGACGTCCAGAATACTTAATTGTGTTCATGCATAACCTATACATTGACAAACAAGCAGTCATTTGAACTGAAAAAGAGGTTACTATGTGGTTTAATACCAGAAAAGTTATGTATCAAGGTTGTATCCTTTCCCGTATTTATTCAATCTGTATGCTGAGCAAATAATCTGAGAAGTTATACTATGTCAAGAACATGACATAAGATTTGGAAGAAAGCTAATTAACAACCTGCAATATGCAGATAAGACAACTTTCCTTGCTAAAAGTAAAGAGGACCTGAAATACTTACTGAGGAATATCAAATACTTCAGCCTTCAATATGGATTACACCTGAACATAAATAAAACAAAAATCCTTACAACTGGAACAATAAGCAATATTGCGATAAATGGAGAAAAGTTAGAAGTTGTCAAAGATTTCATTTTGTTTGAATCCATAATCAACACCTATGGGAGCAGCAGTCAAGAAATTAGATGTTAGGACAGAGGCGGAGCAAGATGGTGGACTAGGCAGAAGGATTGCACAGACCCTCTTCAACAAAGAAAAGGGAAACCAATAAATACAGACACAGAAGATAATCTTGGACCCCTGAGCCTTGAAGGAAAGGATGCAGATTTGGACTAAACCCCAACTAGCAGAAGAATTTGCGTGAA
>NW_006922039.1:209089-212879 GCF_000298275.1 Orycteropus afer afer
TTTGCCTGAAGCAACAGAAGAAGGAGATTCAGGAATAGGAGGAAGTAATGGAATGTGTGGCTAATTGCCTCCATGAAAAACTGCCTCTTTTTCCAGGAGACCAGAGGAACTGGTTGGTCCCGAACTGCCATTATTAAACATTTTTATCAAAGATTCCATAGAAGAATACTGAATTTTTCTCCTTTTGATCAGATTGAAAGAGAAAGAACAAAAAGAGATGACTCTGTCTACCTCTTGGAATTCTACAGGTGGGAAACAAGCTAAAGGAGTTACATCTGTTGTCCTCCAAGAAAAGAAAAGAACCATCCCTAAAGCAGGGTGGCTATCAGTAGACCTGTTGGAAATGAGCACAGGAATCAGAGTTGCCTTAGTCCCAAAGGATAGAGCTATGGTCTCTAGGATTTCAGAGGGTGGGGCCATAGTTTCCTGGATCCCTAAGGTTGGGCCACAGCCTTCTAGGTTTCAAAAAATCTGATCTTCACCAACTCAATTTCAGAGTGTGAGGCTGCCGTTACAATGTGCGAGCAGGATGGAGCCACCATCAAAGCTGAGGGGGCAGCACTATCACATCCAAGGGTCAGAAGAATAAGACCTGCTGGGGCTGAGAGGGTGGGTTTGATATTCAGATGGACTAGGAGAAAGGGGCTGCCCAAAGCCAAGGTAGCAGAGTTGATATCCCAGTGTGTCTGGAAAGTGGAACTGAAGCCCAGGGCTGAGGAGCCTCCACCCTCAATCCAGAGGGTATGGCCAACACCCAGAGTTATTGTAGCAGGAAAAGTCAATGTCCATCAGAAGAACCCTCTGCCAGGACTGCAAGTTAAAAGGAGCTGCAATAGACAGCTTGGTATGTTCACTTGAGGTGACAATTTGTATCCACCCAATGAATGGAAGTGTGGGAGGTGCAGCAATAAAGAGATTGGGTGAGTTTGGCTAGAGAGTGGGGCCATTGCCCAGATGATTTTAGAGAACAGATAATTTAATTTGTTCTGTAGGGTTCTGGACTTGGTTGGTGGCTGTTATCCATTCTTTCTCTCCATGTTTTCTCTTTTGTAATGGAAATGTCCATCTTGTGCCTTTCCACCTTTGTACTTTAGAAACAAATAAATAGTAGTTATATTTCACAGATTCACAGATGAAGAGGAGTTCTACTCCAGGATAGAATATGCCTAAAATCTCTTCCATATTTGATTTAGATGATTTACAATTCAGACTTGGAGTGGATTTAAGACTTTTGGGATGATATGATGGGATGAAAGTGTTGTATATGTGGCAAGGGCAACAAGTTATGGGGTCCAAAGTGTAGAATGTTGTGGATTGAATTGTGTTCCCTAAAAATATGGAGCAACTTGTCTAGATCACAATTCCTAGTATTGTGTGGTTGTCTTCCATTTTGTAATCTGATGTAATTATCTTTCATTTGGTGATATGAATTAATTAGGCAGGATTAGGGGGAGTGTATCTTGAGTCACAGCCTTCTAAGAGGATGTAATTCAAGTCACACTCTTACTCAAGTCACACCTTTATATAAGTCATCACCCTCCTTGAATCACACCTTTTATCTTGTTGTTGTTGTTGTTATGTGCTGTCGAGTTGGACCCGATTCATAGCAGCCACTCCTTGGGTTGCCAAGACAGTATCACTATGGAAGTAAAATTGCCCAACCTTTCTTCTGAGGAGTGGCTGGGGGGTTTGAACCACCAACCTTCTGGTTAGCAGTCAAGTGCCTTAGGCACTAGGCTACCAGAGCTCCTACCTTTTATCTTACAAGAGACAAAATGAGAGAAGTGAACAGAGAGAGGAGGGACCTCATGACCACGAAGAAAGAAGAGTCTGGAGTAGAGTGCACCTTTTGGATCCAGGGCCATTACACTGAGAACTTCCTATACCCAGGGTAAGATTGATGCCAAGACACATGGAGATCTCCAAGGAACACCAGGCCCCACAGATGTTGAAAGGAGACAAAGATCTTTCTCCAGAGCTAACAGGGAGAAAAAGCCTTCCTCTAGAACTGACACCCTGAATTTGGAATTCTAATCTCCTAATTTGTGAGAAAATAAATTTGTGTTTGTTAAAACCATTAATTTGTGGCACTTCTGTTACAGCAGCAACAGATAACTAAAACAGTTCATGATAAAATATTTAGTGAACTAAGGATAGAAGGGAATTTTGTTAGCATGATAAATTATATTTATAAAAATATTACAACAAACACCACCCAAAATATTTAAATATTAAAAACTTACCTTTGGATTTGGAAAAAAGGCAAATGTGAAACAAAAGCACTTGGTAAGAACCTACTTTATTTCAATATTTTGCTGGAGATCATAGTTAATTCAGTAAGACAAAATAAAGAAATAAAATTAAAAATATTGTAAAGAAGAATTAAAAGTAAAAATTCCCTGATTATGCATGTGAGAAAAAAATTATCTACAGATAAATTATCAAATAAGTGAATTTAGTAAAGTTGCTTGATGTAAGCCTAGTATAAATATATTTTTATCTTATTTCTACATGTTAGTCACAAGCAGTTAGAAAAAGCTATGAAAACAATAACATTTAAAATAGAATCAAAAGCCACAAAATACCTGTTGTTGTTGTTGTTTGTTATGTACCGTTAAGTCGGACCCGACTCATAGCGACCCCTTCTTGGATTTCCGAGGCAGTATCACTACAGAAGTAGATTGCTCCATCTTCCTTCTGAGGAGTGGTTGGTGGGTTTGAACCGCCAGCCTTCTGGTTAGCAGTCAAGTGACTTAGGCACTGAAAGAAGTGTAATGGTTTTACACTGAAACTATAAAAAAGTTTTTTTAAAGAAATGTAAGAGCACCTGAATTAGGGCCCGGTTTGTTCAGTGACTAAGCACTTGGCTGCTAACTGAAAGTTCAGCAGTTCAAACCCACTAGCCACTCATGGGAGAAAGATAAAGCAGTCTACTTTCATAACTTGGAAACCCTCTGCAACAGTTCTACTCTGTCCTATATCATTGCTATGAGTCAGAATCGACTGGATTCTGGCCTTTTTTTTTTTTTTTTGAATTATGGAGAGATGTGTTATCTTCACAAATTAGGAAAGAGAATTTAAGAATATCAGTTCTTCACAAATTGATCTGTAAAATCAATGCTAATCTCAGTCAAAAGCCAAATAAGTATTTTATAGAAATTTATGTGATGTTTCTTAAATTTGTTTGGAAATCTAAAGGACTAAGTTTAATTACATTAATTTTTAAGAACTGAGCTCTAATATTTCAAGACTGATTATAAAGCTATGTGAATTAGTATAAATACACCAATAGAGCCCCAAAACACAACTGGGAATATATGAACACTGATTTGTGGGGGAAAAAAAAACTGACAATACAGAGTAGTAGGAAGAGGGTAATCTTTTCAGTAAATGCTTCTGGTACCACTGGCCGCTCACTCTGAGAAAAAGTGAAAGTGGACCTCTAATTCATACCATGCACAAACATCAATTCCAAGTTGGATTATAGAACTAATTACTAAAGGAAAAAAACAGAAAGCTTTTATAAGATGGTATACAAAAATATTTTCTTATTTCTTGAATGGAAAATAAGCTTTCAAAGATACTCCTCAAAGAGAAGTAATAATAAAAGGTAAATAATAAAAGGTAAATAAGTTAAACTACATTAAAATTAGGTAATTATTCTGATCAATAGATACCATTAATAGAGTGAAAATGCTAGCCACGAGTTTGTTTTTTTTTTTTTAAATTGGGAACATATATAAACCACAAGGGGTTCATATCTATAGTATATATTTATTTAAAACATTAA
>NW_006922039.1:214432-215923 GCF_000298275.1 Orycteropus afer afer
CAGATGGATCTTGGCTGAAAGCAAAGAATACCAGAAAGATGTTTACCTGTATTTTATTGACTATGCAAAGACATTTGACTGTGTGTATTGTAACTAATTGTGAATAATATTAGGAAGAATGGAAATTTCAGAATGTCAAATTGTGCTAAAAGTAAATTTTTCCATAGTCAACCACGAAACACATTAAAGTTCAAATTAAAGCTGGAGAAAATTAAAACAATGACTGAAAACAAGACCAGATGTTGGATTCTGTAATTTCTGTAATTTCACTCATATTTGATAATGGTTAGAAAATTAATTTCAACTTCCTCTAAAGGAATTGTACATAGAAAAACAGGATTCAAAATAACTGTTTCATTGGAGCCCAAGGGCTATCTCTATAGATTTGGGGGTCAGATACTTCCTAACATATTAAAAAAAATACATTTTCTTTCTATGTAATGCAATTAGCTGACTGTAAATATCATAAGTTCCACTTGTAATTTTTTTTTTTATTTTAAATTTTCTGAAATTACACTGAGGCCACAATGTTATCCATGGGGTTTACATAAGATAATTTAGACAATTCTGAGTATAAACCATTATAAACACATGATTATTGTCTGTTCTAATTTTAAAAGCATACTGTTGTTTGTTATTAAGTGCCATTTAGTTGTTTCTGACTCACAGAAACCCTATGAACAACAGAAAGAAACACTGCCCAGTCCTGTGCCATCCTCACAATCATTGCCACGTTTGATCCCATCATCCGAGCCCCTGTGTCAATTCATCTTGTTGAGGGTCTTCCCCTTTTTTGATGACCTCCACTTTACCAAGCATGATACCCTTCTCTAGGAACTGGTCCCTCTGGCAACATGACCAAAACACTACAGGTGAAGTCCAGCCATTCTCTCTTCTAAGGAGCACTCCAGCTGTAATTCTTCCAAGACAGATTTGATCATTCTTCTAGCAGTCCATGGTACATTGAAAATTCTTTGCAAACAGAACAATTCAAATGCATCAATTTTTTTCTGTGGCTTTCCTTATGCATGGTCCAGCTCTCACATACATATGAAGCTATTGAAAATACCATGGCTTGAGTCAAGCACATTTTAGTCTTCAAAGTGACATCTTTGCTCTGAAACACTTTAAAGAGGTCTTTTGCAGCAGATTTTCCCAAAGTAATATGCCATTTGATTTCTTAACTGCTTTTCCCATGGGCATTGATTGTGGATCCAAGTAGAATGAAATCCTTGGCAACTTTAATATTTTTTCCATGTATCATGATATTGCTTATTGGTCCAGTTGTGAGGATTTTTATTTTCTTCACATTGAGGTGTGATTCACACTGAAGGCTATAGTCTGATCTTCATCAGTAAGTGCTTCAAGTTCTCTCTGTTTTCAGCAAGCAAGATTGTGTTATCTGCATATCATCAGTTGTTAATGAATCTTCCTCAAATCCTGATGCTACTTTCTTCACAAACTCCAGCTTCACAGATTATTTGCTCAACA
>NW_006922039.1:216023-218536 GCF_000298275.1 Orycteropus afer afer
AATCCTGATGCTACTTTCTTCACAAACTCCAGCTTCACAGATTATTTGCTCAACATACAGCTTGAGTAACTATGGTAAAAGATACATCCCCAACACACACATTTACTGATTTTAAACCATGCAATATACCCTTGTTCAGTTTGAAAGACTGCCGCTTGGTTTATATACAGGTTCCTCATGACTACAATTAAGTGTTCTGTTGTCTATATTTTGTTATGATCTACAAAGCCAAACGCCTCTTCACAGTCAATAAAAGACAGGTAAATATCTTTCTGGCAATCTTTGCTTTCAGCCGAGATCCATCTGACATCAGCAATGATATCCCACGTTCCATGTCCTCTTCCTAACCCAGCTTGCATTTCTGGCAGTTCCCTATCAATATACTGCTGCACCCATTTTTGAACTATCTTCAGCAAAATTTTACTTGCGTGTGATATTGATGATATGGTTCAAAAATTTCCACATTCTGTTGAATCATCTTTCTTTGGAATGGGCACAAATATCAGTCTCTTCTAGTTGGTAGGCCAGGAAGCTGTCTTACAGATTTCTTGGAGTAAATAAATGAGTGCATCCAGTGCTGCATCCATTTGTTGAAACATCTCAATGGATATTACATCAATTCCTGGAGCCTTATTTTGTCACCACTGCCTTCAGTGCAACTTGGACTTCTTCCTTCAATACCATCTGATCTTCATTGTATGCTACCTCCCTGCAATATTTGAATATTGACCAATCGTTTTTTTTACAATGACTGTGTATTTCTTCCATCTTGTTTTGATGCCTCCTGCATTGTTCAATATTTTACCCATAAAATCTTTCAATATTACAACTCGAGGCTTAAATTTTTTCTTCAGTTCTTTCAGCTTGAGAAATGCCAAGGGTGTTCCTCCCTTTTGATATTTTACCTCTAGGTCTTTGCACATTTCATTATAATAATTTGTTTTCTTGAGCTGCCTTTTGAAATCTTGTGTTCAGCTCTTTTTCATCATCATTTCTTCCATTCACTTTAGTTACTGCCCATTCAAAGCATTTCAGTATCTCTTCTCTTCTGGCATCCATTTTTGTCTTTCTTTCCATTTTTTTTAACTCTTTATTTTGATTTGGGTGAAATTTTATAAAGCAGATTCATTTTGCATTCAACAGTTCATACCCATTTTGTTTTGTGACACTGGTTACATTTCCTGCAGTGTAACATCTTGCCTCCCACTTCCACCTTGGATTTTTAATGACCTTTTATTTTCTTTCTGTATGATCTTGATGTCATCCCACAACTCATCTGGGCTTTGATCATTGGTGTTCAATGTGTCAAATCTTTTCTTCAAATGCTCTCTAAATTCAAGTGTAATATACTCAAGGTTGTATTTTTGTTCTCGTTGACTTGTTTTAATTTTTGTCAGCTTCAGCTTTAACTTTCATAGGAGCAATTGATGGCTTGTTGCATAGTCAGAACCTGGTCTTGATCTAACTGATGATCTTGAGCTTCTCCATCATCTCTTTCCACAGATTAGTAAATTTTATTCTTGTGTATTCCATCTGGTAAAGTGCATGTGTACAATCACCATTTATGCTGTTGAAAACAGGTATTTGCAATTAATAAATTATGGGTCTTGCAAAATTCTATCATGCACTCTTATATCCTTTCCATCACTAAAGTGATATTGTCAACTACCAATGATTGTTCTTTTCTTCCTACTTTTGTATTCCAATCACCAGTAATTATCAATACATCTTGATATTCAAGTCTCCCTTAGAAACCCATCCCAGGGTTTAATCAACTTCACCAGGTACATGTTTCATGAATCCCTACACCACAGTCAAGATAGGGTTTCAGTCTACCTGTAAGTTAAAATGAATCCAATTAAGTTTCCTACCCACGAGTTGCATCACTAAATCCAAAAAATATCCTGTCTTTAATTTCCTCACACATTGTTGTTGTTATGAGCCGTCGAGTCGGCCCCGACTCATAGCGACCCCTCCTTGGGTTTCCGAGGCAGTGTCACTACGGAAGTAGGATTGCCCAACCTTCCTTCCGAGGAGTGGCTGGTGGCTTTGAACCGCCAGCCGTCTGGTGAGCAGTCAAGTGCCTTAGGCACTATACTACCAGAGCTCCTAGTCAATCTATTTTTGAAAGCTCAGCATGAAATCAAATAACTGGTGAAGAGCCTAAAATCTACCTTAATGTTTTCCTTTAATATATCTAACTTATTTCCTCCAAAGTCTTGAGTTCTACAAAAGTAATGAAATGTCAAATTCCTTGTCAAATAGCTCTTCTGCTCCATTACTTTATTAAATTAAAAAAATATGTAAAACTTCTTTATTTGTTTTCAATTTTCATGGTAGTATCAAAGAGGTTAAAATGCCTCTGCTGATGTGTTTTTTTCTCTTATCTCATTTAGTATTCGGGAATCAACTTTTTAATACTGATTAATTGATTTTTTTTTTTTTGTAAAAGTGAGTGAAATTAATACCTATACATTACAGTACACTATGAACAGTAAGTTATGAAGAAGAAT
>NW_006922039.1:218836-222306 GCF_000298275.1 Orycteropus afer afer
AAGACCTTCAAGGAGATAGATTAATGCAATGACTGTCACAATGAACTCAAAATGGCACAGGACTGGGCAGTATTTTTTTTCTGTTGTACATAGAGTGCCATTAAGTCAGAACGGGAACTGATTTGAAGGCACCTAACAATGTTATAAATGTAAATATACAAGTAAAGCTTCAAATGCTTTTCCCCAAAACTTAATTAGATAAAAATTATTTGATGAATCAACCCTTTGCTCTCATTATTCTAATTAAATTAATATTTTTATCTTTGAATTAAACTAATAACAATCTTCTGTTGAAACATAATTCTGAGTAAAACTAATATCGATGTCTGTCTACTCTATTTCTAAACTACATCTAAATACGCACAAACTTCTTTTGCATATAATTTTGTTACTGGGTCAACCAGCAACATCATATTACCTTTTTAAAAGTTACAGGATGAAAGTGGAGTTTTAAAATTAAAATGAAGCATCATATTAGCTAATGGGCATTCTTTTCAGCCAATAAAATTTTGTGGAGTATCAAAACATTCAGAAGGTATTGAATTCCAGCAGTTATATCCTTAAGCAGGGAGTATATTAGTATATTAGTCAATAAAACTATTTCCTGAAATATTGTTGACAGTAAGTAGTTTCTCCTAAGGAGAAGGAAAAAGAAAAAGAGGCAGTTGGTACAAACTACAGGTGGTCGCTGAAGAGGAGGTGTGATTGCAAAGAACAGTAAGTGGCCTGGACTCCTGAGAAGGAAATGACAGTTGGAAACAGCAGCAGGTGTTTGCTGTGAGGGAGAAGCTCTTCTCAACAGAGTTGTCAATGCTGTTTTACTAAATTTTTGTTGCAATAATTTGATATTTGGCATTTTAACTGGCAGCACCAGATAGGCCTAAATATAATTCTGAAAGCTATTTTTTTTAAGACTGAAAGAAACTATAAAACCATTATTTCTGTTAATTATTGAATCTAAATATTAAAAATATGCAGACTTTAAAGATAGCCATATTTAAAAAAAAACTGAGAAATTGTTAGAAATCAAGATTCTGAATATTTATATAGGGTAAAATTTTAGAATATAAAGGATAAGATCATAAATGTAATAAATAAGAATAGTGAAGCAGAAGATCAACTATTGTTAAAATTGGTTTCCAAATTAACAAATTCTCAGTATCATGACTATATTTCTGTGGTTCATAAGTTACCTATTCTAAGTCTTATCTACCTGTCATCTAAAAGTCGAATTTTATAGTAGTTAACATGCAAAAGAGTCTCAATTTTTGTAGGTTTAAGATTGAGAATTATTAGAACCATTGAAATATTTTCCATGAGCAACCTCTGGGATATTTGGTGGCTCTAGAATTTGACAATTTCCAAGAAACTAGAATAAAGGTAACAAATTTCACATTCTTATAATTCAGTATAGAATACTCATAGAATTATATTAGAGCCCTCAAAAGTCATAAAATGCTGTGGATCTGAGTTGAATTGAGTCAATGGCAGTGATTTTTTTTTTATGCTCCATAATTCTGAGGACTCATTTATGAACATTTATTCTACCTAGATTTTGTTTGTTTTGTAGTTCTGGTCAATAAAACTAGTAGTGTAAAACTAGAAAAAATTAAGAGAATAAGCTAGAGTGGTAACCAACATGAAATAATCTGCCTATTATCTACTTTACCATAAACGAAGAGAGACTCTGTTCATCAATTCCTGCATGCAAAGGCAAAGGGGGAGCTATGAGGTGTATAAATATTTAATTTATAATCACTAAATACAGACTTGCAAGGAAGGTTGGGCAATCTACATCCATAGTGATACTGCCTCGAAACCCAAGGAGGGGTCACTATGAGTCGGGTCTGACTCAATAGCACCTAACAACACAACACAACAAATACAGAGGGAAGACCAAAAAAACAAACCTATTGCCATCAAGTCGATTCTGACATATAGCAACCCCCAATGGTTTTCAGAGGCAGTAAATCTTCACAGAAGTAGATTGCCTTGTCCTCCTTCCATGGAGTGGGTGGTGGGATTGAACCACCTGCCTTTTGGTTAACAGTCAAATGTCTTAGGCACTGCACCACAAGAGCTCCTTAAACACAAAGGGAAGGTATATTAAAATTATGTGAATAGCCATTAGCATTTCTAGATGACACTCAGTAACAGATTGCACAATTATTCAGCCTTATTTTTGTAAAATGAAAACAGAAATTGGAGAAAACAGAAGTATGACCATACAAAAGCAGGGGGACAAACATGAGTAAGACGATAAAATGAATAATTTGTCATGTTTTTTGTACTTATTGTATCCAAATTGTTCTTACAGAGGTGTCTTAGTCAAGTAAATTGGGTTTAAACTGTCTAAAGCATCACGTATTATCAAATAAAATATGAAAAATAAAGATGGCATTTGTTTATCACTGTGATATGGAAGTAGAGGCCATCTGTACAGTGTTTATGATTAAGACAGGAAAGAAGGAAAGTATTATGCTTGATAAGTCTAAAACAATACATTCCTAAAAGCTCTTACTATATATTTTTTTCCTCCAGAAGGCAGACACTTACAATGAAAACATGGACACTTCAATAGTCTTTCTTAGAAAATTAAAGGTGACTTGCAAAGAAGTGAAATATATTTTGGTGCATTACATCTGCTGGGACATTGCTTAAAGCAAGAGGAAGAAGTACTCTTCCTGAGGCTCTGCTCCCAGAAGATGAAGAGCTTTAAGTGAACTTTTCAGTTGGTTTACTCTGAGAGCTTTTCCTCTTCAGTGTGATTAATATTCTCCACACTTGAGCAGAAATTCTCCTGAAAGAAGCCTGTGAAAACTATAGTTTGTAAACTTGTCATTGACAAAATGGAATATGTGTTATCTAACTTGAATTGAAAATACTTGAAAACATACTAATTACTTCCTTTTCAGCAGAACAAAGTTATATCCACATCATAACAACAAAGTATATTCCATAAGAAATTAGTGCCTCTATACTACTGAAAACAGTATAATACATGACATGCTAACAAGTTATAGATGATCCCAAATAGAGAAACAGTTCTTTCCAAGAGCTGTATTTAAAAATACAATATACTTATTACAGAAATACAATATCCAATTCTGAGGTACTGTCAGTCTCCCTTGGTCAACTTTGACTTTAATTTACTCTGAGTTCTCTTTCCATGGGGAAGAATGTGAATCCCACACTCATAGATAGACAGATATTTTGGCTTTGTTATTATTAGGTACCTTCAAGTCAGTTCCAACTCATAATGACTATATATACAACAGAACAGATCACTGCTCAATCCTGCACCATCATCCTCAGAATCCTTGCCATGTTTGCGTTCATTGTCCCAGCCCCTGTGTCAATCCATCTCATTGAGAGTCTTCCCTTTTGCACTGACCCTCTACTTTATATAGCATGATATCCTTCTCCAGGGAGTGGTCCCATCTGACAACATGACCAAAGTATGAGAGATG
>NW_006922039.1:222512-224048 GCF_000298275.1 Orycteropus afer afer
ATGAAATTTGTCATTTTTTTAAGTATTTGTAAATATACAAATATATATGTATTTTTTATATTTGTAAATATACATTTGTAAATATACATGAATTGCTTATGTATCTGACAAATATCTGGGCATTTCCTTCAATCTCCTAATTTCTCAACTTGTTGCTGTTGTTGTTAGGTACCATCGAGTCACCTGCGACTTATAGCCTCCCTATATACAACAAAAGGAAACACTGCTCAGTCCTGGGCCAGCCTCACAATTCCTGCCATACCTGAGCCCATTGTTTCAGCCACTGTGTCAATCCATCCTGTTGAGGGCCTTCACCTTTTTTGTTGACCCTCCACTTTACCAAGCATAATATCCTTCTCCAGGGAATGGTCTCTCCTGACAACATGACCAAAGTAGGCAAGACACATCCTCGCTTCCAAGGAGCATTCTGGCTGCACTACTTCCAGGACAGATTTATTAGTTCTTTTGGCAGTCCATGATACTCTCAATATTCTTCACCAACACTGCAACTCAAAAGCATCAACTCTTCTTCCGTCTTCCTTATTCATCGTCCAGCTTTCACATGCATATGCAGTGATTGAAAATACCATGGCTTGAGTTAGGCGCACCTTAGTCTTCAAGAGAGATCTTTGCTCTTCAGCACTATAAAGAGGACTTTTGCAGCCAATTTGCCCGGTTCAATACATCATCTGATTCCATGACAGCTGCTTCCATGGGTGTTGCTTGTGGAACCAATTAATATGAAATCTTGGACTTCAATCTTTTCTCTATTTACCATGATATTTCTTATTGGTCCAGTTGTGAAGGTTGTTGTTTTCTTTATGTTGAGTTGTCATTCATACTGCAGACTGTAGTGTTTAATCTTCATTAGTAAGTGCTTCAAGTCACCTTCACTTTCAGCAACCAAGGTTGTGTCGTCTGCATATCAGAAGTGGTTAATGAGTCTTCCTCCAAGCCTGATGTCTCATTCTGTTTCACGTGGTCTGCCTTCTTGGATTATTTGCTCAGCATACAAATTGAGTAAGTATGGTGAAAGGATACAACCCTGACATACTTCCTTCATGATTTTAAACCATGCAGTATCCCTTGTTCTGTTGCAATGACAGCCTCCTGGTCTATGTGCAGCTTCCTTATGAGCATAATTAAGTGTTCCGGAATTCTCATTCTCATTCTTCTCAATGTTATCCACAATTTGTTGTAATCCACACAACAGAATGCTTTCACATAGTCAATAAAACACAAGTAAATATCTTTCTGGTATTCTTTGCTTTCAGCCAAGATCCATCTGACATCAGCAATGATGTCCCTCCTTCCATGTCCTCTTCTGGATCCAGCTTGCATTTCTGGAAGTTCTTACTGCTGCAACCATTTTTGAGTTATCTTTAGCAAGATTTTACTTGTGTGTGATATTAATGATATTGTTTGACAATTTCCACATTCCACATTCTGTGGGATCAGCTTTCTTTGGAATGGGTACAAATATGGATCTCTTCCAGTCAGTTGGCCAGGTAGCTGTCTTCCAAATCTCTTGGCATA
>NW_006922039.1:224353-226397 GCF_000298275.1 Orycteropus afer afer
ATTATAATAATTGATTTTGTCTGCTCTTTGAAATCTTCTGTTCAGCTCTTTTATCTTGTCATTTCTTCCATTTGCTTTAGCTACTCTCCATTCAAGAGCAAGTTTCAGAGTCTCTTCTGACATCCATTTGGCCTTTCTTCCTTTCCTCTCTTTTTAATATTCTTTTGCTTTCTTCATGGATGATATTCTTGATGTCATCCCACAATTCACCTGGTTTTCAGTCATTGGTATTCATTGCATCAAATCTATTCTTTAGATGGTGTCTAAATTTGGGGGTGATATAATCAAGGTAATATTTTGGCTCTTGTGACTTGTTTTAATTGTTTCAGCCTCAACTTGAACTTGTATATGAGCAGTTGGTCTGTTCCACAGTCAGCTCTTGGCCTTATTTTTGTTGAAGAAATTGAGCTTGGGAAATAAGCTCAATATCTTCTTATTCCCCAAGTAGCTAATGGAAAAGATACTGCATTCCTTCTTTGGATTCACAATTTAATTACTACAGAGGAAAAACTTAGATGAAGATATAATGATTTAGAAGACAAAATATTTATATCCATTCATTTGCAATATATTTAACATTACAATTATTTACTTCAGAGAAGGACTATGAAAACACAAGTATTGGTAAATCTGATATTTCTATAGGCCACTCTGGTGTACCTCTACCACTATCTACTAAATGGAACTTTTGGGTTAGAAGAACCAGGGAGCCACATAAGATGGTTATCAAAGAAAATGCATACCCGTACAGTGTTATTTAAGGTTTAATTATTTTATATCTTTGAAATCATTCAGAAAATTAGTACTCTAATATCACTGATAAACTGTATACACTAGACAAAGATATAGACACTCTAAAGATATTAAGCCTTAACCACAAAGAATACAAAATTTGGCTATTTAATTATCTGAAATATATTAAGTCTATTTTCCTAACTATTATATGAAAGCAGAGTTGGCTATGTATAAGTATTATAAGTAGCTGCCAAGCAATACCATAACCAAAAAAACAAACCCACTGCCACTGAATAGATTCCAACTCATAGTGACCCCCATTGGGTTTCAAAGGCTGAAAATCTTTGTGGAACTAGATTGCTTCATCTTCTTACTGAACAGAAGCTGATGGGTTTGAACCACCAACCTTCTGGTTAGCATCCAAATGTCTTACCCACTAAGCCACCAGAGCTCCTTGCCATCCAACACACTTTGGTAAATTTTAAGTTCTTTTGAACAACTTATGTTTCATACTGGTCTGTCTGCAGCCCACATTGAGAGGTTGTTGTTACGGGCCGTTGAATCAATTCCCTATGTACAAAAGAATAAAATGCTGCCCAGTCCTGCAACATCCTGAAAATCACTGCTATGTTTGAACCCATTGTTGCAGCCACACCAATCCATCTGTCAATCCATCTCATTGAGGGTCTCCTCCTTTTTGTTTATCCTCTACTTCACCAAGCATGATGTTTGTGGTAGTTAAAGCTGAGTGTCAATTTGGCTGGGCTGTGATTTTGAGCAGCATGTGGTAGTTGGATGCTGTTATTCCCCATTCTGAGATAGGATGTGTTATAATCAAGTCCATGATGGAATCTGTTGTGAGCAGCTAATTAGTTGATTTTAGACTGTGGTCTGCTTCCAATATATATAGAGAGAATATTTGAGGAAGGTCTCCAGCTTTTTTGGCATATCTGGACCAAACAGATGCCTAAGTCTTCATTTCCAATTCCTGGACTTGAACCACTGGACTGTCATGTTGCCTAGCAATCTTGGGACTGTGCCCTTTTACTTGCTGACCTTGGGTTCATCAGCCTCAGCAGCCAACAGCTGCCTGAGTTAGGAGGTGCTTCCAGCTCCAGTGGGTCTGGTATAAGAGGCAGAGCTGAAGCCCAAGGTTGAAGGGTCTTTACTCAGCCTCTAGAGCCAGCACTCTGTATTCGGACTTCTAGCTTCCTAAACTCCTAAACTTTAAGAGAATAAATTCCTGCTTGTTAAAGCCATCCAATTGGTGGTATTTTTCTGTTAGAGCTGTACTGTTGTTGTTGTTGTT
>NW_006922039.1:226531-229292 GCF_000298275.1 Orycteropus afer afer
AAAAAAAAAAAAAAAAAGCTTCTCCAGGGACTAGTCCATCTTGATAACATGTCCAAAGTACATGAGTAGAAGTATCTCAATCCTCATTGCTCAGGAGCATTCTGGTTGTACTTCTTCCAAGATAGATTTGTTCATTCTTTTGACAGTCCATGATATTATCAGTATTCTTGGCCAATACCACAACTCAAAGGCAACAATTCTTCTTCATTCTTCCTTATTCATTATTCAGCTTTCACATGCATATGAGGTGATTGAAAATACCATGGCTTGGGTCAGGAACACCTTAGTCCTCAAAATTATGCCTTTGCATTTCAACATTGATGGGTTAAAGGCCATTATTTATAGAATTCATTGTACTTGCTAAAATCCAAATAGTAACCAAGGAGTACTTGGATTCACAATCAACATCCATGGAAGCAGCAGTCAAGAAATCAGACATCTTATTGCAGTGGGCAAATCTGATGCAAAAGTGTTGGGGAACAAAGATGTCTCTTTGAAGACTAACCCAAGCCATGGTATTTGTAATCACCTCATATGCATGTGAAACCTGGACAATGAATGAGAAAGACCAAAGAAGACTAGGTGCCTTTGAATTGTGATGTTGGCGAAAAATATTGAAAATACCATGGGCTGTCAGAACAAACAAATCTGTCCTGGAGGAAGTGCAACCAGAATGTTCCTTCAAAGCAAGAATGGCCAGATTTTGTCTCACCTGCTTTAGCCATGTTGTTAGTAGGGACCATTCCCTGGAGAAGAATATCATACTTGGTAAAGTGGAGGGTCAGCAAAAAAAGGGGAAGGCTCTCAACAAGATGGATTGAAACAGTGACTGCAATGATGGGCTCGAGTATAGCAAAGATTGTGAAGATTGCACATGACTAGGCAGTGTTTTTTTCTGTTTTACATAGGGTCACTATGAGTAGGAAATGACTCGCTGGCATCTACCAACAACAACCAAGGAGTAATTAGAGTAATGTGATAGTGTTGGTTTCTTTGTTAGATGATAAGCTGGTATCTGGCATGAAATGCAGCAATAAGTGACTAAAACATTGCTTCTACGAATTTTAATTGAGCTGGTGGGCACAAAATGAGAAATTTCTGTATTCTGGAATTTTGCCTGGGTTGGGGGCTTTGATATATAGCTAAAATGGGAGATCTAGAACAAATAGAAGGAGCTTTGGTAACACAACAGTGAAGTGTTCAACTGCTAATTAAAATGTTGAAGGTTTGAAATCACACACTGGTTCCATAGGAGAAAGATGTGGCCATCTGTTCCTGTGAAGAGTATGGCCTAGAAAACACTATAGGACAGTTCAAATTTGTCACATTGAGATGCTATGAGTCAGAATCAACTCAACAGCATTTAACAACAACAGAACAAATAGGGAGAGCAGGCATCAGGGCCATTCATTCACTTCAGGAATTTTTCCTGGTGTTTTTCAATTCACATATAGTTAAATATTTCTAAACAACAAAGTATAATTTTGTCAACAATTTTACTCTTTCAACTATTATGTCTATCCAGATGACTTGAAAAGTTTTAGTCAGGATATTTGACTTCACTTCCATTTGCAAAAAGCTTCCTCAAACTTTAATATAACTAAGTTCATTATCTCTCCCTTATGAAACAAAGAAACAAAAGTTAACATATCTGAATCCCCTGTTTTTGTTAATACCAGCTCAAAGTAAACCCGAGTCAAAACCTTGGAATCATATTTTACTATTTTGTCTCCATTATCCAATTACAAAGTCTTACTAGTTGATCTTTAGTAATGTCTCTTGCATCTCCTACTTTATCTTCATTTTCATTTCTACTGGCATTATCAAGGCTCTTAGTGTTTATTCCTAATGCTGCTAACACTCTTTTCCCATTCATGTATCCTCAAGCAACTGCCATCACCATAATCTTTTTAAAATTACACTATTAATGGTTAACTTTTATTAGGGACTTTCTGTATATTAGGAATTATGCTACAGAGTTTATAAAAATTATTGCATTTAATTTACACAATACTATGAAGTAAGTTTTATTAATAAAATTCTGAACCATAAAAAAAAAAGAGAAAACCTCACTGTCGTCATGTCCATTGTGACTCATAGTGACCCCTCCTTATGTTTCCAGGGGGGCATCTCTATGGAAGTAGATTGCCCAATCTTCCTTTCAGGGAGTGCCTGTTGGGTTTGAACTGCCAACCTTCTAGTTAGCAGTCAAATGCCTTAGGCACTACACCACCAGTCATAGAAAGATGGAAGCACATAGCAATAAATTAAAGAACCATGATTTGAAGCCCAGATGATTGATTGCAGAAGGATGTTGTTATACTGCTTCACCGAGTAATATTTTCAGCATGTTGCTACATGCTGCAGAAACTATATAAGACATGCCATTACATACAGCTAATAGAGCATTAACATTGATTGAGTGCCAGTCCCAGCATTCAACAAATTATATGATTGTCTTACTTCAACTTTACTATACAACAAAAACCAATCCTGTTGCCACTGAGTTCTCCAACCAATAGTGACCCTACAGGACAGAGTAGACCTGCCCCCAACGGGTTTCCAAGGATGTAATTTTTACAGAAGCAGATTGTCACATCTTTCTCCCATGGAGTGGCTGGTCAGCTGGTGTATTAAAACCACCAACTTTTGTTAGCAATGGAGTGCTTAACCAATGCATCACGAAGGCTCTAACTTTGCTATAGTCATATGGCAATCAGTATTCTCCAAAGAAATAGAACCAATATTATTTATTTATTTA
>NW_006922039.1:229796-232906 GCF_000298275.1 Orycteropus afer afer
TCCATCACCTCTTGCCACAGATGTAGTCAATCTGATTCAGGTGTACTCCATCTGGGAAGTCCACATGTATAGCCACCGTTTGCATTGTTGTAAAATGGTATTTGCAAGGAATAAGTCATTGGTCTTGCAAAATGCTGTCATGTCATCTGCAGCATCATTTCTGTCACCAAGGCCAAATTTTCCAACTACTGGTGATTCTTCTTTGTTTATAACTTTTGCATTCCAGTCACCAGTGATAATTAACACATCTTAATTGCACATTCGGTCAATTTCAGACTGCAGATGTTGATAAAAATCTTCAATTTCCTCATCTTTTGCTTTAGTGGTTGGTGCGTAATGTTGAATAATCGTAGTGTTAACTTGTCTTCCTCGTAGATATATGGATATTATCCTATCACTGACAGCACTGTACTTCAAGACAGATCTTGAAACATCCTTTGTGATGATGAATGCCATGCCATTCCTCTTCACATTGTCATTCCCAGCATAGTAGATCATATGGTTGTCTGATTCAAAATGTCCAAAACCAGTCCACTTTAGCTCACTAATGCCTCAGATGTCAATCTTTATGTGTTCCATTTCATTTTTGACAACTTCCAATTTTCCTAGGTTCGTACTTTGTACATTCCATGTTCTGATTATTAATGGATGTTTGTAACTGTTTCTCCTCAATTTAAGTTGTGTCATGTCAGCAAATGGGGTCTCGAAAGATTTTCTTTATTCATATCAGTATAGTTGGTTCTACTCAGATGATGATGCTCTTTCCCAGTCATATTTTGAGAGCCCTCCCACCTAAATGAGTCATCCTCCTATACTGTATCAGACAGTGTTTCCAGGATATTCATATAGTTGCCTAGTATTATAACAAACAGTGTTTCTCTGCTATTCATAAGGTTTTCCCTGGCTAATTCTTTGAGAAGTGGATGGCCTCTTCTTTTTTCCTAGTCTGTCTCAGTCTGTAAGCTGCACTGAAACATGAGCACCATGCGCAACATCACTGGTGTTTGAAACACCAGTGGCACAACCTCAAGCTTCAAAGCAGCACACCACCACAGTATGACAAACTGACAGACAAGTTTGTCTCCCTTAACTGTTCGAAACCTCTCCACCCTCTCCTTACCTGGATCCCTCTTCCACTTGCTCACTCTCTCCTGGATGCCCTGGCTTTCCTTTCCTTTCCCCTCCACTTTCCTGCTGCTTGGGGGTTGGGGCCTGGGTCCCTTCCCTTACTTTGATCCCTCTGCTGCTTGTTCTCTTTCTCCTGGACACCCTGGCTTTCCTGACACCGGATGTGTAACCTACTTAATGCTACCATCTGCCCTGCTTCACTATAAAGAACAGACAAAAAAAATTATATTCAGATTGAATGGTTTTATTTTCACTTTAATAAAAGGCTGACCTAGTTAACTTAGTAAAAATATCCTCTAGATTTCTAAATTCTATCATTGGATTAAAAAAAGAATACATACTGTTAGATCACTATAGAATTGCTTTTGCTTAATTGTACATGTACATTTTTCCTGACAACATTAAGCAGACTTATAATAGCCAATCCTGCATTGGTTAGCTATCTAGAAACTCCAGTATGATTTCAGTTTTAATTATTGATTTATGTATTCAAGAAGTACTCAGTTCTTAGAGGAAAGGATTTTCCTAGGATGTGAAACAAAAATATAACCTATCCATTTTATGTATAGGATTTGTTTAACCAAGTACAGAGAATTCTTAATTACCTAGAAGCATTTTCACCCAAATCACAGATTCCATTTCAGGTCTTTTCTGTGAAATGTGACTGATAAAAATGTCAAGGTTTCTCTCTGCTTCATGGAATCTTTTCTGTCCCTGTGGAAAGAAAACTTTCCCAATGGATATTCCTTGATATGCACTATCAGTCCTTTTGGGGGCTGTAAATTTTGTGTCAGGGAAGTGAGAGGGGTTATTCCTCCTTTCATACTTCCTTGACTCTTAGCTAGATTCTAAATCCTTCTAATGATTTAGAATTTTAGTGCATTATTATTTCTTCTTTGATCCATGAATATGCATAGTATATATTATAACAGACAAACATATGAGGCCTTTTTAATTATCATTTTATTATTTATTTCTAGAATAACTCCATTGTATTTAAAAAATACACAATATTATTCTCATCCTTTATTTATTTTTTTTTTAAGATAGCAGGAATTGCTTCTTCTTCTTCTTCTCCTTCTCCTTCTCCTTCTCCTTCTCCTTCTTCTTCTTCTTCTTCTTTTAATATACCATGGGCTTCCAGAAGAACAGACATATCTGTTCTGGAAGAAGTGCGACTGAAATCCTCCATGGAAGTGAGAATGACCTGACTTTGTCTCTCCTACTTTGACCTATTGTCAGAAGGGACCAGTCCCTGGAGAAGGATATAATGCTTGGTAAAATAACGGGTCAGTGAAAAAGGGAAAGCTCTCATTGAGATGAATTGATACAGTGGCTGCAATGATGGTCCCAGGTATAGCAAGGATTGTGAGGCTGGTGCAGGACCAGGCAGTGTTTCATTCTGTTGTACACAGGGTCACTATGAGTCAGAGCTGACTCTACAACACTTAACAACAACAGTTGCAATAAACATGAAAGCTCCATAAAACAAATACATATTTATGAGTGATATGTTTGAGTAAATTTATATTAAATTTGTAGTTCATTTTCTTGTTATACAGACAGAATGGGATATAGCTTTTAGAAACATTTATAAAGTAAATTACTTCATTATTTACCAAGTTGCAGCTAATAAGCAAATGGCAGATGTAGAAACATCTTTATAGAAATCGTTCTTTAATCAGTCCAAGAAAAACTAAATTTCACCACAATATTATAAAGTTAGTAATGCCAATACATTTTGAATCACCTGATGAGCTGATGATTTGCTTGCTGTGTATCAAAGCTGTCACTGCACAAGATCAAATCTCCCATGGAAGGTATTTTTTCATCTTCTGATCCTGTAAAGTCTCTTGTTTAGAACCAATTTCCATAAAGCCCTGAGAAGTCTTTTAGGGATTCATGTATTTTAGCTTTGTTGTCTGGTCTAAAACAATCCACTGGCTACAATCATATGTCTTATTTTTCAAGAATATTATGCC
>NW_006922039.1:233516-236275 GCF_000298275.1 Orycteropus afer afer
TACATAATATATATATATAACATTGAATTGTTAAACAGCAAAAGTTGTGCTGTAAAGAACTAAAAATAAAACGAGTCAAAAAGGGATTTCAGGCATCTTGAGATTATTTTTGTTCACCTGGTAGCCTTGCTGCATAAAGAAAGGTGAAGAAATTCTTTCACATCACTGGTTATATCTCTTTATGGTTATTGGATGCCTTTAAAAGCACTCTTATAGTGTAACAACTACACACAGAGTTTTTCTTTTCTTTGTTTTTCAATATATGTATCTCTTTATTTTCTTTGCATGCAATTGAAAATTTCATTATTTTCTTTGCATGCATTATAGTTAATGAAATTTTCAATTCTAACTTCTGGATTTAATCATTCTAAATAGCTAATTAATGAAACATTCTGACTATGATAAAGTCACAGGAAAGCAGAAAGAAATAATCTTGATCAAGACCTGGTCAGGAGCTTATGGTAAACTCACTGTAAGATACTTATATCTTGTTTCTCTGGTGTGTTTGTCTGGATTAATGTGAAAGTTTTCTGTGAAGGAATCCATCTGCATTCTACAAGTCTATATAGACAGGCATTGGTAAAATGATCTGATCACAGTCTGGAACTGTGGATTAGCTTACTTGCTGTTGATACACTTAAATTTGTAACTCAGTCCCTTTCTCTTAATCTTGAACTTTTACTTCTGATCTGAAGGGGTGTGTTTTCAGAAAAGAATTCACAGAGTAAACATTTCATAATGGTTGACTCACCGTGAGATAACTAAAGGTGCTGCCTACTTCAGCATGTTGTATATGTCATTGATAGCACAAACATCATTGGCTAACCCTAACTTCCATTTCTTTACTTCATACATTATTTTGTTGTTGTTGTTATGTGCAGTTGAGTCGGACCCAACTCATAGCAACCCCTCCTTGGGTTTCTGAGCCAGGATCACTATGAAAGTAGATTGCCCCATCTTCCTTCCGAGGAGTGGTTGGTGGGTTTGAACTGCCAGCATCCTGGTTAGCAGTCAAGTGTCTTAGGTACTATGCTACCTTAGGGATTCATATGTTTTACATTTGCTGTCTGGTTGTGGCAGTTAAGTTTGTGTGTCAATTTGGCTAGGCACAATTGAGTGGTTGGGATGCTGGATGTAGCTGTTCCCCATGGTAAGATTGGTAATTAACTCCATGGTGGAAAGTATTGAAGCAGATGAATAGCTGCTTTAGGGATGTGGATTGCTTCTTGTATATAAGAAGCAGCTTTGAGAATGGTCTCTAGCTTATGGCATGCTTGAACCCTGTATGTAGCCATGTCATTGTTCAGAAGCCATGCTCTGAACAAGTCTTGGGACTTTCAAATGACTTGAATTAATGGCCTGCCATGTGGTTTGGTAACATTGGGACTGTGCTTTTTTACTTGTCAATGTTGGGATTATCGGTCTCAGCAGCCAGCAGCTGTCTGAGTGAAGAAAAGCCTCTAGCTTCAGTGGGCCAGGAGCAGGAGGCAGAGCTGAAGCTCAAGGTTGAGGAGCTTTCACTCAGCCCCTAGAGCCTGGCACTTTGAACTTGGACTTAGAGCCTCCAAACTGTAAGAGAATAAACTCCTGTTTGTTCAAGCCATCCCATTTGAGGTGTTTTCTGTCCTAGCAGCCCAAAGGTAACCAAAACACTAGTCTAGAACAATCCACTGGCTATAATCATATGTCTTATTTTTCAAGAATAATATGTTTTTTTGCTACAGGAAAAAAAAAAACTAAGTATAAAAAGTAGGTTTTTAAGATTATACATGGTTATGTATGTACTAATTAAAAGGAAGAGAAGACATAATGTTTTCACTAAATTATGCATGTGTATATGTGTATGTGTTATATATATATATATATATATATATATATATATATATATATATATACACACATATATATGCATGTATATATGTATATGGAGCTCTGGTAACACAGTGCCTAAAGAATCTGACTGCTAACCAGAAAGCTGTCGATTCAAACCCATTAGCCACTCCTCAAATGGAAGACTGGGCAATCAACTTTCATAGAGATGCCACCTTGGAAACCCAAGAAGGGGTGCTGAGTCAGATACGAGTTGACAGCAGTGATTTTGAGTTTTTTTTGGGAGGGCTTTTGTTATTTAATTTGAGGAGCAAATGAAAGTTTATACAGACATAAATATTCACTTAAAATTAAATTTAATGATAGGGGAACTTCCTTAACCTATTAAATAATATTAAAAATACCTGCAGCTAATATCATATTAATAGTGAGAGACAGGACACTATTTCTCTGAGGTCAGGAACAAAACAAAGATACCCTCTCTCACCCCTCCTATTCAGTATCATATTGGAAGACTGAGTCAGTGGAATAAGGCAGTATAAAGAAATAAAAGGCATACACAGTGTAACAGAAGAAATAAAACATACTCTATTTGCAGAGGACATTATAGACAATGTGAAAAATTACAAGGATAAACATAAAAGCAGTAGAACAGAGAGCTGAGAAATAAACTCACATAAATATTGTTAATTATTTTTTACAAAGATGCAAAGACAATTCAATGAATAAAAACTAATCTCTTCAACAAATATGATAAAACAAATGGATGTCCATATAAAAAAATTAAAATAAAATAAACCTTTACATGTTCCTGATACTTTACCTAAATATTAACTCAAAATCTATCATAGGCCTAAATGCAAAGCATAAAACTCCTAGGTCAATACTCAGGAGAAAATCTGCACAATGATGTGGTTGGAAATGAGATT
>NW_006922039.1:236605-243657 GCF_000298275.1 Orycteropus afer afer
AAGCAGTTTGACAGTTTCTTGTAAGTTTAAACATACACTTACCATATGACATACAATTTCACTCCCATGCATTTATCCAAGTGAATTAAAAACTTATGTTCACACAAAATCCTGTAAATAAATATTTATAGCATTTTTTTTCATAATCACCTAAAACTGGTTGTATTCAAACCAGTATAATATCTTCCAACAGGTAAATGGATAAACAAACTATGGTATAACCATATGATGGAATGCGACTCAGGGGAAAAAAGACAAGCACACTTTTGACTCACGAAGCAGTATGAATAAATCACACACACATTTTGCTAAGGGAAAGTAACCAAAAGGCTACATATTGCATGATTCCTTTTATAGGACATTCTGGAAAACGCAAAACTGTAGGGATGGAAAACAGATCTGTGGTTGCCAAGAGTTGAGGGAAGGAGGGGCACTTGACTGCAAAAGGGTCACAGAGTGGAAATTTTAGGATTTTCTGTACTATTTTGTAAGGTAGTCTCTAAATCCAGCATGCAAATTGAAAAAAAACAAAAACCAACCAAAATATCAGAGGATCCCAGGATGGAATTCAGACTGAGACAAATGAATCAAATGGTATAATAAAGTATGATATAACCTCATTGAAGGGGGTAGGGAGAAAAGATTCTAGCCTAAGTAACTTTGGAAAATGATACTTTGATTGCAAACAGTAAAGTTGCAGACAAAAAGAACATTATACTATAGTTGGTTAATTTGTTTCTCACAGGGATACAGGTTAGTGATTCAGAAGCTAGGTGTATACTATGGTTGAACAAATAAGTAAATCAATTGTACATAAAAGGAGCTAGGTTTCTCATTGTTAGAGAAAGAAGTTACAAATAAGCAAAGAGGAAGGATAAAATAAAAGCTGTTGTACAGAATTATTTGGGAGATATTAGTATTCACTTTAATATTGATCCAAAACCAAAACAAACTCACTGCCATTCAGACAATTATGATTCATAGTGACCCCCATTGGGTTTCTGAAGCTATAAATCTTTTCAGAAGTAGATCACCCCAACTTCCTTCCACAGAGCAGCTTGTGGGTTTGAACCACTGACCTTGTTGTTAGCAGCCAAGTGCCACCATATATAAATACAGAAATATGTTTAGATATATGTGTGCATATATGGATTAGAAAACATACATATACTTACTGGTTTGGCTCACAGAGAGAGCTTACAAGCAGTGACACCCCAGTAGGAATGAGGATACATCATTCTCCAAAAGAAGAAAAAACAGTACATAGATAATTTAAAACATGAGAGAGCATTATGCTGAGAATCACAATGTCTAAGCCAAGAAATTTAATCTGGATTGCAGGCTCTGTTAGTCTGTCAGTACAACTTCTCTATCTCTATCCTCAATTTTCTCATTCATAGAATATGAGGAATAAATCAGATTTCTCTTCTGATTCTAGGATTTAAATTAAATTTGATTCAAGGTTTGGTGGCAAGGAGATTTTTGAGAAAAGGAGAAAATCAATTCAAATCATCCATAGAAACATAAGACATTTAGGCCAAACAGCATGTGAAATGAAATGAACTGTTGACAGTGTTTCACTTGTTTGTATGTTATAGTCAGATCAAGATGAACCATGGTGTTGGAGATGCCACAGGAAATATATGTATATGTTTATATAATATATGTTTATAATACACACACACACACATATATATATATTCTATATATGTTTTTAACATAGATCTAAATGTGGATGGCAAAAGAAAACAATAGCAAATGAGAAGTGGATTTACACTCTTTTTTCAAAATATGAGAAAATTTCTTCTTCTGATTGTAAGCTTCTTCTTTCAGATACAATTTTTGTTGTTGTTGCAGTTTTGTTTTGCTTTGTCTTGTTCTTAGGTATATGCTTTGTAGCACTTATCACAATGTATGGCACAGAATTGACATTAAGTAACTGATAAAAATAAATCAGAAACAAATATAAATATTGGTGTAATTTGAGACTCCTTTCTCTCCTCTTCCTACTTCCATTAGTTCTGTCAGTTTGACCTCTCCATCTCTATTTCTTCCCCAAGACGGTGTCTCATCATCTCTTGCAACAATCTCCAAATTAGTAGTCCCTTGGGAAAAGATCTTCTAAGTCTGTCTCTCATAATGAGGCTAGAATTATCTTTCTGAAATTTATATCTCATGTCACTTCAAAAATTTCTGTTTTCAACATGAAGCCTAAACTTTTTATCATGGTGTCCTAAATTACATCAAAATATTTTTTCAATTCACCTTATACATTTTCCTCCTCTCACAGCTCCTTTCTCAAATATCCTAGTTTCTGCCAGGATAGTCATATCATTTCTCTTTAGTGCTTTTACTCCAGCTGTTCCCTCTGCTTGAAATTACGTTCTCCTTACTTGTACTTTGTGAGAGACCCTCATCCTTCCAAAGTCATCAAAATCTTGTGGTATTTTCCTAACCCCTGCTACATGCAGCACTTTGTTTATGCTCCTAGCATTTAAATCTACTACTGTGCTCTATTATTAACACTTTTTTGAAAATAAGGACTCAGTCTTATTTTTCTTTTTCCAGTGCCAATTACAGAGAGTAGTCAAAGTAGGTGCTCAACCAAATTTCTTTAAATGTAATTAACCTGAACTATATATTTAAGTTATTAGAATCATCAGGATTGCTATGAAACACTCCAGAGATGGAATCTACAGGTATGTTTATCCCAGAATGTTAGGAAATGTATAGAGACCAGTTTATTACTGGTTACCAGGGGTGGTAGTAGGTAAAAGGGGAGTCACTATTTAGAGGAGATGGAGTTTCTGTTAATGATGGTGGGATAATTTGAAAAAGGATAGTAGCAATGATTGCATCCACCACTCATCTTTCAGTTTGTCATATTGTGGCAGCTTGGGAGTTGCTTTGATACTGGAGGTTATGCTCTTCCCCAGTCGTATTTTGAGTGTCTTCCAACCTCAGGATCTCATCTTTTGGCATTATATCAGACAGTTTTTCAAGGCTATTCATAAAGTGTTCCAGCAATAAATCAGACAATCTTTCACTGCTATTAATAACATTTTCACTAGCCAAGATTTTCAGAAGTGGATGGCCCCATCCTTCTCAGTCTGTCTTAGTTTAGATGCTCCACTGAAACCTGTCCACAGTGGGTGACCTTGCAGGTATTTGAAATAGTAGGGGATAGCTTTCAGCCTCATAGCAAAATTTAAGCCACCACACTAAGACAAACTAACAGATGAATGGTGATTGGAATACAAAAGCTGGAAACAAAGAAGGATCATCGGTAGTTGGAAAATATGGCCTTGGTGATAAAAATTATACCAGAGATCACATGATAGAATTTTTCAATACCAACAATGTATTCATTGTAAACACTTTTTTTCCAGCAACATAAACAGTGGCTATGCATGTGAATCTCACCAGAAGGAATGCACAGGAATTAGATCAACTATATTGGTAGAAAGAAGTGATAGGGAAGCTCAATATCTTCAGCCAAAACAAGGTCAGGAGCTGACTGTGGAACAAACCATTAATTTCTCATATGAAAGTTCAAGTTGAAGCTGAAGACAATTAAAACAAGTCCATGATAGCCAAAATATGGCCTTAGTTATGTGCCACCTGAATTTAGACATGATCTGAAGACTACATTAGATGAATTGAACATCAATGACTGTCAATCAGAGTAGTTGTGAAATGACATCAAGAACATTACACATGAAGAAAGCACAAAGGTCATTAAAAACACAGGAAAGGAAAAAAGGACCAACATGGATGCAGAAGAGACTCTGAAACTTGCTCCTGAATGGAAAGTAGCTAAAGTGAATGGAAGAATTGATGAGATAAAAGATCTGCACAGAAAATTTCAAAGGGAAGCTTGAAAAGACAAAGTATTATAAAGAAACATACAAAGACTTTGAGTTAGAAAACCAAAAGGCAAGAACACGCTTGGCATTTCTCAAGCTGGAAGAACTGAAGAAAAATTTCAAGCCTCTAAGGAGCTCTGGTAGCAGAGTGACTAAGGCACTTGACTGCTAACTAGAAGGCTGGAGGTTCAAACTCACCAGCCACTCCTCAGAAGGAAGGTTGAGCAATCTACTTCCATAGTGATCTGCCTCAGAAACCCAAGGAGTTGTCGTCATGCATCAGGTCTGACTTGATGGCACATAACAACAAGAAGAAGTTGCAATATTGAGAGATTCTATGGGCAAAATACTGAATGATGCAGGAAGCAACAAAAGGAGATGGAAGGAATACCCAGAGTCACTGTACAAAAAAGAATTGGTTGATGTTCAACTATTTCAGGAGGTGGCATATGATCAAGAACCAATGGTATAGAAGGAAGAAGTGCAAGCTGCACTGAAGGAATTGATGAAAAACAAGACTCTAGGAACAGAAGGAATACCCATTGAGATGTTTCAACAAATGTATGCAGCTCTGGAGACACTTACTCATATATGCCAAATAATTTGGAAGACAGCTAACTGGCCAACTGACTAGAAGAGATCAATATCTATGCTCATTCCAAATGAAACTGATCCAACAAAATGTGGAAATTATTGAACAATATCATTAATATCACATAAGTAAAATCTTGTTGAAGATAATTCAAAAACGATTACAGCAGTATATTGACTGGGAACTTCCAGAAATGCAAGTTGGATCCACAAGATGACATGGAATGAGGAATATCACAGCTAATGTCAGATGGATCTTGGCTGAAAGTAAAGAATACTAGAAAGATGTTTGCTTGTGTTTTATTGACTATCCAAATGCATTTGACTGTATGGATCCAAATTATGGATAACATTGAGAAGAATGGGAACTCAAGAACACTTAATTTTGCTCATGAGGAACCTGTACATAGATAAGGAGGCTGTCATTCACACAGAACAAGGAATTACTTTATGGTTTAAAATCAAGAAGGGTGTGTGGCAGGGGTGTAGCCTTTCACCATAATTATTTTCTTTATGCTGAGCAAATAATCCAATAAGATGGACTATATGAAGAGGTATATGGCATCAGGATTGGAGGAAGACTCATTAACAACCTGTGATATGCAGATGATACAACCTTGCTGGCTCAAAGTGAAGGTGACTTGAAGCATTTACTGATGAAGATTAAAGACTACAGTGTACAGTATGCATTACACTTCAACATAAAGAAAATGAAAATCCTCATAACTGGACCAATAAGCAGCGTCACAATAAATGGAGAAAAGATGGAAGTTGTCAAAAATTTCATTTTACTTGGATCCACAATCAATACCCATGGAAACAGCTATTGATCTTACCAATGGCTTTTTCTTGATAATTCTTTTCTAAAGACCATTAGAAACAGTTTACCTTCAGCTGTAAAGGCCAGGAATACACTTTCATTGTCCTACTTCAGGTGTATATCAACTCTCCTGTCCCATGAGCTCTGGTGGTGTAGTGGTTAAGGCATTTGGTTGCTAACTGAAAGGTTGTTCGTTCAAACCCACCAGCTGCTCTGTGGAAGAAAGACGGGGCAATCTGCTTCCATAAAGATTTACAGCCTTAGAAACCCAATAAGGGGTGCTATGAGTTGGAATCGACTTGATGGTGGTAAGGTTTTGGTTTTATTTGGTCCTATAACATAATTCAGTTCTCAAGGAACTTGATAGCTTTTCCTTTCAGTATGACATCACATTGTGTATGACACTGATGATATTATGCTGAATGGACTTAGTAAGGAAGAAGTATCAACAACTCTAGACTTATCAGTTATGACATTTGTGTGCTGTATGGTGGGAAATTAACCTAACAAAAACTTAGGCATCTTCCACTTCAGTGAAATGTCCAAGAGTCCAGTAGAGTGGGTCATGTCAAGATATTCCATCTAAGGTGAAAGATACATTGTTGCATTTGACCCCTCCTAAAACTAAAAAGAGTCACAACACCTGGTAGGCCACTTTGTATTTTGGAGGCAGCATATCTCTCATTTGGATGTGCTAAACCAGCCTATTTCATCCAAAGAGCTGCTAGTTTTGAGTGGAGCACAGAACAAGTAAAGTCTCTGAAACAAATTCAAGCTAGTGTTACACTACCTTACCTCTCTGAGTGTGAATCTGTGGTCTCATGGGAAGTTCATTATGGTTAGTTTACTGAGAAAGAGAAAATGAGTGGACAAAATTTCAAGCAGTGCACTTGATTGCTCATTTTGTTCAGAAGTAGAAACAACCAAATGTACAATTGTATATCAATTCATGGGATGTGGGCAATGGTTTTGCTAGATGGTCAGGGACTTGGAAAAAAACATGTTTGGAAAGGTGGTGACAAGGGGGTATTGGGAAGAGGTATGTGGATAGACCTTTCTGAATAGGTCAAAGAAGAAGATACTTGTGTTTCATGTGAAAGCTCACTAAGTGGAGGCCTTGGTTAAGGAGGATTTTAACAATCAAGTGTACAGCATGACACATTCTGTGGATACCAGTCAAACTCTTTCTCCAGCCACTCCTGTTATTGCCTACTTAACTCATAAACAAAGTGACCATGGCAGAAGAAATGGAGGTTATTCATGAGTTCCGCAACATAGACTTCTACTCACTAAGCCCAACGTGGCTACAGTCACTACTGAGTGCCCAGTCTGTCAGCATCAAAGACCAACACTCAGTGTGAAATCATTCCTTGGGATTATCAGCCAGCAACTTGGTGGCAGGCAGATTACATTGGACTGTTTTCATCATGAAAAGGTCAGTGTTTTGATATTATTGGGATGGAGAGTTACTCTGGATATGGATTTGCCTTCCCTACATGCAATGCTTCTGACAAAACTACCATCCATGGACTTACAAAATGCCTTATCCATTATCATAGGATCCCATACAGCATTACTTTGGATCAAGGAACTCACAGCAAATGTAGTGCAGCAATGGACACATGTTGATAAGATTCACTGGTCTTACCAGGTTCCCCATTAACTGGAAGCAGTTGGCTTGATAGAATGATCTTTTAAGGACACAATTACATTGCCAGCTAGAAGGAAATACCTTGCAGAGATGAGATGATGTTCTCTAGGAGGATATATACACT
>NW_006922039.1:243812-245886 GCF_000298275.1 Orycteropus afer afer
ACCAGGATACCAGGAAACAAAACAGGGATTTGGTTGAATTGGAAGTTATGGATATCACCTGGATACTTTGGGCACATCTTGTCTCTGAATCAAAAGACAAAGAAGGGAGTTACCATATTGCCTGGTGTGATTGATTTTAATTGTTTTTGCTGTTGTTGTTGTTAGGTACTGTCTTATTTATATAGTGGTGCTATAAAAAAAATAATAACAAACAGAAATTTATTCTCTCACAGTTTAGGTGGCTAGAAGGCCAAATTGAGGACGCCAGCCTTAGGGGAAGGCTTTCTCTCTCTGTTGACTCTGGGAGACATCCTTGTCTCCTTTTAATATCTGTGAGCTGAGCATTCCTTGTAGATCTCTGTGTGTCTTGGCATCAGTCTTCCTCTGGGTCTAGGAGATTCTCAGCACAGAGACCCTGGGTCCAAAGTGCAAATTCTACTCCTGGGTTATTTTTTTTTTTTTTCTTGGGTAGTCAGGTCCCTCTTTCTTAGCTCACTTTTCTATCTTATAAGATAAAAGATGATGCAGGCCACACCCTAGGGAAACTCCCATTACATCAGATCAAGGCTATGACCTGAGTAAATGTATTGCATGGCATGCTAATCCTCTTACAACTGATTGGCTGTTCACATCAAATCATATCATGGGAGAAGATTACATAATTACATAAAGGTCAATTTACATCATTACATAACTGCCAAATCATAGAGAATCATTGCCTAACCAACCTGACACATATTTTGGGGTAACACAATTCAATCCATGACATTCCACACTTAGGATTCCAAAACTTCATATCCTTGTCACACACAATATATCTTCACCCCATCATATCATCTTAAAAGTTTTAAATCAACTTCAAATCCAAATTCCATTCTGCAGCAAAATTATTCTTTATTTGTGAACCTGTGAAATCTACAACACAAGTTATCTTCTTCCAAAGTACAATGGTTGAACAGGCACAAGGTAGATATTTCCATTACAAATGGAAAAAAAAATGGAGGGAAAGAAATAATAATGGGCACTGCACAAGTCAAAAACCCAAGAGAACAATTTGCATTAGCTCTCAATGCTTGAAAATAATTCTCTCTCTCTGAGACCATCCAGGCAATGGCTCTCCTCTCAGACTTTGGGTGCTAGCCATGCTTTGTGAATTCCGAGTGGAGGCCCCTAACCCTGGGCTTCAGCTCTGCCTTCCAGGTGGACTGGGACAGCAATTCTGCTCCCTCAGATTTGAGTGACTCCAATCTCCTACTACAACTGAGTGTCAACCCTACTTCCTTGCCCCAACAGGCCCCATTCTTCTGTACCATGGCATGGCAACCCTGCCCTATCAATTTTGGACCGTGAATCCAATCTTATCTCTCTGGCACTCATAGAGGGCAGACCAAGACTTCAGAACTGAGTTGGTGAAGATCTGACTCTTTGAAACCTAGGAAGCCATAGCCTCATCCTTTAAAACCTCAGAGACCATGTCCCCACCCTTTGAAACTGAAGCTCCTCTGTTTCTTATGTTCCTTGACTCTTCAACCCTTTGGTCTTCTTGGGTCAGTTCAGCCTCCATCCAGCTCAGGCAAGTGTTACAAAATTCTTAGCTCTACAGATAAGTGCCTGAAGTAACCTTACTCCTCCAGTAAGCCTCAGCCTGAAGGCACTGAGCTCTCTCATTCGGAGAGCTGGCAAAACTAGCTCCACTGACAAGGGCCCAGGGACACCACACTTTGCCAGGAAGTCTCCTGCCTGAAAGCATTCAGCTTTTTCTTGTGCAGTTTCCCGGTTCTGCTGTCACCTTCTCTCTGTCACTACTTCTTGCTGTCTGTGAAATCTCTGGTATTACAGCTCTTCTTACTTATTTCTGAGACTTCATCACAATTGCCTCTGATGTCCATAATTCCACCAAGTTTCTCTTGCTGGTAACCTAGGCTTTTACTATTAGACACCTTAAAATTCTTCCAACCTCTACCCATTACCCATTTCCAGAACCACTTCCATCTTATAGATATTTGTTGTAGCAGCACATTACTCTTCTTGTACCAAATTCTGTCTTAGGCTGGGTTCTGCAGAGAAGCAAAAC
>NW_006922039.1:246368-255983 GCF_000298275.1 Orycteropus afer afer
TGAATCCCCAAATCAACAGGTAAATTGACAGGCGGGTGGATTACAGGTTGGGGTAGCTGATGAATCCTAAGAACCAGATGTAGATGGTGACAAACCAGATGCAGAATCCAGAGAAATCAAGTGAGTTTTGCCAAACCATCCATACATATTGGGTGTAAGCCACACCTTCGAGGAAATTCCCTTACAACTGATTAGTTGATCACATCATGAAGGATGATTACATCATTACATAACTGACAAATTACATCATTACACATCTGCCAACCCACTGAAAATCATGGCCCAGCCAAGTTGACCCTTATTTTGAAGGGGCACAAATCAATCCATGTCAGATACTGTAGAGTCTTTTTAGACTCATGGCAACCCTATGTACAACAGAACAAAATACTGCCTGGTCTTTTGCCATCTGCACAATCATTGCTATGCTTCAAACTATTGATGCAACCACTGTGTCAATCCCTCTCATTGAGGGGTTTCCTGCTTTTCACTGACCCTCTGGTTTGCCAAGCATGGTGTCCTTCTTCAGGAATTAGTCCATCCTGATAACATCTCTGTCTTGATTCTCCAGTGCTACTGTAACAAAAATGTCACAAATAAATGGCTTTAATAAACTGGGATTTATTCTCTTACAGTTTATGAGGTTAGAAGTTTAAATTCAAAGTTCCTGCTCAAGGGGTTGGGTGAAGGCCCCTAGACCTTGGGATTCAGATCCGTCTCTTGTTCTAGGCCCACTGGAGCTGAAGGCTTATTCTGATTCATGAAGCTACTGGCTGCTGAGGCTGAGAAATGCAAGATAGGTAGGTAAATGGCAGAATCTAAAGATAAGCAGACAACTTGATAGGCCATCATTAAAATTAAGGAAGTAGAGATGAAGACTCAGCCGAACTCAGGATTCAAATGTGCCAAAAGCTAGAGACTTTTCCCAAACCTTCTCCATATATGCCAGAAGTAGGTTGTTCCCCTAAGGTAACTCCCCTTCAACCACTTGGCAGCTCACAGCAGATTCTACTATGGAGGTGATTACTGTCTCATCATGAGGAATAATCACATCCAACAGTAAAGCTACTCAAAACCATGGTACGGCCAAGTTGACATACAGCCTTAACTACCATAATGTCCAAAGTAGTTTAGATAAAATTACAATCCTAGTTTCTAAGGAGCATTCTGGCTGTACTTCTTCCAAGACATATTTGTTTATTCTTTTGGAAGTCCATAGTATGTTTAATATTCTTTGCCATGCATTCAAATGCATTAAATTTTCTTCTTTCTTCCTTATTCACTGTCCAGCTTTCACCTGCATATGAGACAATTGAAAATACTATGGCTTGGGTCAGGTGCACCTTAGTCCTAAAAGTGACATCTTTACTTTTTAACTCTTTAAAGTGGTTGTTTGCTTCAAATATTCCCAATACAATGTATTACTTGATTTCTTGATCCTGATTGCCAAAGGGAAATTAGGCTATTATCACATAATGGAGGTAAAGAATTGTACGTTTAGAATATAGGATATCCTTTAGTGAGTCCCTGAGTACTATTATGCCGTGTGATTAAAGTCAATGGTTGCATAACTCAAAGAATGTAATCAATATCACTGAGAGTTACATGGACAACATGAATTTGTTCATGTATTTGCTGTGTGTATCTTCAAGAACAACAACAACAACAAAAATTATATTAAACAAAAAATCTACATCAACACAATTCAGACAGAATTACTAATGGCCCAGACACTTCATGAATGAAGGTTTAGTTTATCTCACCAGAAAAAGAACCATGATTAACCAGCTGAGGTGCTTCCTGAAAGTAATGGAAATACAGAATGGATGGTGGAAGAAAGGATTTCTAAATACCAGTTGTGATCATGTGACCAGTTGCAGAAACAAGGAGTATGAGTTTTATGAGTACTTCTTTCTTGTTTTGTTGTGTGTGTGTGTGTGTGTAGCAAATATCTTTGTTTTCTTTCCTCCATTATCCCATTACTTATTATAAAATACAAGATGTAAAAGGTACAAGTAGGTTTTCAGTTGTACACATGTTACTTGTATCATGTTATGTGCAAGTGTGACATGTAATTGTTTTATTTTTATATTACACATGGTTTAAAGAGATGTGTGTGGGCCAAGTTGACATTGGGTGGGCTGTGATGGTTAAAGTTACATGACAATTTGGCTAGGCTATGAGTCTAAGTGATTTCAGACACTATGCAGTTCTCTTCCATTTTGTGATCTGATGTAAGCAGCCAAAACAGCTGAAAACAAGCGTTTTCTTGGGTATGTGGCCTGCCTCCAATATATAAATGGATGTATTAGTGAAGGTCTCTATCTCTATCTTTTGAGCTTGAACTATTCTTTCACTTGACCCTTGATTGTTAGGAAGTAAGCCTTAAGAAGTCTTCAGTCTGCCACCTGACCTGCAGATTTTGGACTTGCCATGCTCTCCAAACCCATGAGGCATCTGCTACTTGACTCATGGATTTGGGACTGGCCAACACTGACAATTACATGAGTCATCTCCTCAAAGTAAATCTCTCTCTACATACTTATATTTATGTTCCATGAGTTTCTCTTCTATAGAGAACCCAGACTAAGACAGATTAAACCAAGAACCACTCAGCTGAACACATTAAACACTCAGAAGTTTGAGACATAATAATAAATTTTTCAAGCCACCATTTTATGCAGCAATATGAAACTGAAAAATTGATTATTGGCCTTGCAACTGAATCTGTAAATGCAGCTTTCATTTATCCCTTTTTTTAATCACATAAATATAAAGTTTTTCCAGTCACATCTAGAGAAATGTAAGACATTAAAGCTACATATTAGAAAATATTAAAAATATTAACAGAGAAACAAGGTAGAACTAGAGGATTCCCCTTTAGAACATTTCATGATCTATCTTGAAGTGCAATGCTCTCAATGATAGTATAATATCCACACACCTATAAGGAAGATCAGTTAACACTATTATTAGCTGACTCATAGCAACCCTATGTACAACAGAATGAAACACTACCCAGTCCTGAGCAAGCCACACAATTCTTGCTATACCTGATCCCATTGTTGCAGCCACTGTGTCAATTCATCTCGTTGAGGGCCTTCCCCTTTTTCATTGACCCTCTACTTCACCAAGCATGATATCCTTCTCCAGGGAATGGTCCTTTTTGACAACATGACCAAAGTTGGTGAGATGAGGTCTGGACATTCTCACTTCCAAGGAGCATTCAGGCTGCACTTCTTCCAGGACAGATTTGTTAGTTTTTTGGCAGTCTATGGAACTTTCAGTATTCTTTGCCAACACAACAACTCAAAAGCATCAACTCTTCTTTTATCTTCCTTAATCATTGTACAACTTTCACATACATTTGAGGCAATTGAAAACACCATGGCTTGGGTCAGGCACACCTTAGTCTTCAATGAGACATCTTTGCTCTCCCACACTTTAAAAAGGTCTTTTGCACCAGATTTTCCCAGTGCAATATGTCATCTGATGTCTTGATGGCTGCTTCCATTGGTGTTGATTGTGAAAACAAGTAATATGAAATCTTAGACAACTTCAATCTTTTCTCCATTTATTGTGATGCTGCTTATTGGTCCAGCCATGAAGATTTTAGTTTTCTTTATGTTGAGATATAATCCATACTGCAGAGTGTAGTCTTTAATCTTCATCTGTAAGTGCTTCAAGCAATCTTTCCTTTCTGCAAGCAAAGTTGTGTCATCTGTATATCACAGGTTGTTAATGAGTCTTCTTCCAATCCTGATGCCACATTCTTCTTCATATAGTCCAGCTTTACAGATTATTTGCTCAGCATACAGATATAATAAGTATGGTGAAAGGATACAATCCTGATGCACCCCCTTCCAAGTTTAAGTTGAAGGTAAAGAAAATTGAAACAAGACCACAACAGTCAAAATACAAAATTGCATATATCCTACCTGAATTTAGATACCAGTTGAAGAACAGATCTGATGCAATGAACAATGACCGAAGGCCAGACAACTTGTGGGTAAACATCAAGAATATTATACATAAAGAAAGCAAAAGGTTATTAATAAGACAAGAAACAAAGAAAAGATCAAAATTGATGTCAGAAGGGATCCTGAAACTTGGTAAAGTGAATGGAAGAAATGATGAAGTAAAATATCTGAACAGAAGATTTCAAAGTATGGCTTGAGAAGACAAAGTGTAATTGTGCTCATGAGGAACCTGTATATAGACCAAAAGGCTGTCATCCGAACAGAAAGAGGGGCTACTGCATGGTTTAAAATTAGGAAAGGTGTTTATCAGGGCTGTATCTTTTCACCTTTCTTATTCAATCTGTATGCTGAGCAAATAATCAGAGAAGTTGGACTCTATGAAGAAAGATACAGAATCAGGATTAGAGGAAGACTCATTATCAATCTGTGATATGCAATGAGACAATCTTCCTTGCTGAAAGTGAAAAAGACTGATGAAGATCAAAGACTACACCTTTCAGTATGGATTACACTTCATCATATAGCTGATGTTAGTGTTGGTTCCAACTCACAGTACAACAGAATGAATCACTGCCCTGTCCTGAGTCATCCTCACTATCTTTGCTATTCTTGAGTCCATTGTTGCAACCACTGTGTCAATCCACTTTGTTGAAGGTCTTCCCCTTTTTCACTGACCCTCCACTTTACCAAGCATGATATCCTTCTCTAGGGACCAGTCCCTTCTGACAACATGACCAAAGTATGTGAGATGAAGTCTGGCCATTCTTGCTTCTAAGGAGCATTGCAGCTGAACTTCTTCCAGAACAGATCTGTTTGTTCTTCTGTCAGTCCATGGTGGTGTTAGTATTCTTCACTAATACTAAAATTCAAAGGCATCAATTGTTTTTCTCTCTTCCTTATTCATTGTCCAGCCTTCACATGCATAAAACTTGATTAAAAATACCCTAGCTTGGGTTAGGTATACAGTAACCTTTAAAGTGACGTATTTGCTCCTTAACATTCCAAAGAGGTCTTTTGCAGAAGATTTGCTCTGTGCAATATAATGTCTGATTTTTTGACCACTGCTTCCATGGGTGTTGACTGTTGTTTCAAGTAAAATGAAATATTTTTCTAACATAAAAACCAAAACCAAACTCACTGCCATCGAGTTAATTCTGACTCACAGTGGTCACCTTTGGTTTTCCAGGGTGGTACATCTTTACAAAAGTAGATTGCCCAGTCATTATTCCTCAGAGTGGCTGGTGGGTTTGAACCACCAACCTTCTGGTTAGCAGTGAAATACCTTAGGCACTGTGTCACCAGAGCTCTATTTTATAACATGAAGACAACAACAATCCTCACAACTAGACCAATAAGCAACTTCAAGATAAATGGAGAAAAGATCAAAATTGTCAAAGATTTCATTTCACTTGGATCCACAATCAATGTCCACAGAAAAATCAGTGAAGAAATCAAATGACATACTGTATCAGACAAATTTGCTTCAAATTTCCTCTTTAAAATGTTAAAGTATGATGTCACTTTGAAGAGTAAGATGTGCCTGACCAACGCCATTGTCTTTTCAATAGCCTCATATGCATGTGAAAGTTGGACAATAAATAAACAAGACTGAAAAAGAATTGATATATTTGAATTGTGGTGTTGGTGAAGAATAGTGAATATACCATGGACTGCCAGAGGAATGAACAAATGTCTCTGGGAAAAGTGCAACCAGAATGTTCCTTAGAAACAAGAATGACCAGACGTCTTCTCCTGTACTTTATGTTATCAAGAATGACCAGTCCTTGAAGAAGGATATCATGCTTGGTAAAGCATTGCCTCAGTGAAAAAAAAAGACCCTCAAGGAGGTGAATTGGCACAACTGCTACAGCAATTGGTGCAAGCATAGCAATGACTGTGAGGATAGTGCAGGACTAAGAAGTGTTCTGTTCTGTAGTACATAGGGGCACCATGAGTTGAGATCAACTCCATGCCACCTAATAATATAACAGAGGGAATTCCATGATAAAAAATGTTCAAGAGAGAGAAAGTATACAGAGAAGTGATTTCCTGACAGATTAGGGTAGGCACAACCATATAAGAAGTATGTAGCATTGAGAAGGCCAAAGAGGTTTTTTAAGAACAGGGTGAAACTATCTGAATTTCCTACTCCAGCTTAACTTAGATTCTTTGCAAGAAGTGACTTGAGCCTAAGGAAAAGAACGATTGTTCCCATCCTGTGGGATTCCATGGTTGATCAAAAATAAGGTTATTTTTCAATAATAAATTATATGGTCCATTTTCTTGATATTAATAGCAACATAAAGTATTTAGGTAAAAAGCCAAAGAATTGTTCTTCTATAAAGAATGTTTCCTTTGTGCCCATTTACTCTGTCTCTACCTCCTGGCACAGCAGCCCTCCCAAAAATATATACTAAGAATTAAACAATAGATAAAACAATTTACTATTGTATTCCAGTTTCATATCTAGCTTTAGGGAAAACACTTCCTAGGAGAAACCAAATTGCATATATCCTGGATATTCCTGGCATATTATAATGTTTATTTATATAGATACTCACAAAAGGCATTGGATTTTTTTTTTTTTTTTTTTTACTTTGAAGGAAAGCACAATGGATGATTGTCACATGAGATAACTCAGTATATCAGTATATTATTTGGCATAAAAATACAATCTTTTCAGTAATAGAAAATAATTCTCTGGTTTTATTTTTTCTCAAAATATTTAGATAGGAAATGGAGAACAAAAAAAGAACTCTTATTGGAGAAGCAAGATATTTACAAAAAAAGGCTATCATGTGGGAAACTGGTTTAAATTTGTGAGCTATATTAATGGAAAAAGTTAAAAAGCCTAACAAACCAAACCCCACCCCCCAAAAAAAGAACCTTGTTTCTGAATAAGATGTAAGTATGCAATGGCAGGCTAATATTCCCATCTGGACAAATAGAAAAAGTCTTATAAATTACACAAATCACATTTTAAAAGGAATCAGAGTACTGTGGAAGTATGGGTGAGTAAATAAACTAAAATCCAACAAAAGATAGAAGCTTTCTGAGGTGAGTTGATGATCTCTAGTTTTTAATTCTCTAGAAGCATATTTCTATTCAGTGTGCTACCTATGGATCAAGATTTACTGGGTTTCAAATTTCTCCAGGCAGAGTGTACCTGCTGGCAGAAAGAAAAATCAGCAAAGCTTTTAGTGGTTGTTTGGAGCTCACTGGTTTGACAAATTGGACAATTAAGAAAACTGGAACACATGACCAGTTTTCAACAGGAAGCATTTCCTTAATTCTGGTGCAGGGTAGGATGCTAGGAAGCTAGGCAGAAAATTTCTAAAGGCAGAGCAAAATCTTCCCAATTTTTCTAGGCTTACAAAACAAGGACTTGCCCTAAGTGCATTGCCATCCTCTTCTTCAAGACATTTACTAGACATTAAAGCAATCAGAGATAAGAGCCTGGTGAATTGGGCTAAAATCAATAAAAGGCAGAGCTAGAATGTCTAGACGACCCTAGAGACAAAAATTAATCAAGCTTCCAAATAGAGACTCAGAAGGGCCATACCTATGACAGGTAAAAAAAAAAAAAAGTACAAAGAGACTCACTGAAACTACAGCCTTGCCCTAGCCAGTTAAATTTTAGATTGAAGTTCTCAGTAGTTCATTTTATCTCCCTAACAGAGAAAAAGGGATAAAATCCTGAGTGGTAGGGGAAAAAAATTATCTGGAATGTGTAATTTTGTAAACATAATTTCCAGTATACAAGCAAAGATGTTAAAAATGAAAACATGCAGAAAAATATGGCAGATGAGAGTAAAAATATGATGTACACTGGATCTACACAGGACCTAGAAGACAGAATAGAACACTATAATTACTATATTTTTTGTTGTTATGTGCCGTCCAGCTGGACCTGACTCGTGATCCTTCCTTGGGTTTCCGAGGCAGTATCACTACGGAAGTAGATTGCCCCATCTTCCTTCCGAGGAGAGGCTGGTGGCTTTGAACCACCAGCCTTCTGGTTAGCAGTCAAGTGTCTTAGGCACTATGCTACCGGAGCTCCTGAACACTCTGGTATGTTTGCTTATTTGTCCTCTGGCTAAGGGTACTATTAATTACTATAATTAATATGTAAAATAATTTTTTAAAAAATTACAAACAACGCATATGAAATTATAGAGAATTTCAACAGAGATTTGAATCTAAAAGTAGAAATCATAAAGAACTTTGTGATAGTTTTCTAGGGCTGCCACAACAAAATATGACAAAGTTTAACAACAAAAATTTATTTTCTCACAAATTCAGAGGTTCAAAGCCCAAATCCAGAACATCAGCAAAGCTATGCTCTCTGACAGTTCTGAAAGAGGCACTGTCCCATGGCTCTCTTCTAACTTCTAGTAGATACTTTCTATACTTGACATTAATTTGATGCTTGTAGGTGTATCATCATGTGCTGTCTTTTCACTGTGTGTGACTCTGTTTCTGTGTCTGTTCTACCCTATTATAAGACACCATCCAGAAGGGATTAAGAATATGACTCATGCTACTCTGGTATAACCTCATTTGATTTATTTGATACAAAAGAAAAACCCTGTTTCAAACAATATCACATTCATATGTACAGGAGTTAGAACTTTAACAAATATATTTAGGGGAAGGCATAATTCAAACCATAACAACATTATAGAACTAAAACATGGAATATTTTATGTTATGTTACAATGTAAGGAGCTCTGTAGGCATAGTACCTAAGGCATTTGACTGTTAGCCAGAAGGCTGGTGGTTCAAACCCACCAGCCACTCTTCAGAAGGAAGGTTGGGCAATGTACTTCTGTAATGATACTGCCTCAGAAACCCAAGAAGGGGTCACTATAGTTGGATCTGACTCAACGGCAGTGAGTTAGTTTTATTTTATTTATTTATTTTTTAATGTTATAACATGTGAAAATGGAAACTGAAGTGTATGGGCTTAACAATAGATGAGGCAGCAGAACACAAGAAATATGGATTTGAGCACATTTAAATAGAAAATAGCAGCACAGAGAGAATACATAATGAAAGAAAACAGAACAGAGTGTAAGTGCTAAGTGACGCATGCTCTTATATATAACTACCAAAAAATAAAGGAAAGGATATGGACAAAGCAATAGTCAAAGAGATAATGATGATACTGCAGGAATATGGTGGTATGAACAGGTCTAAGTCCTCAAACTTGTCCACAAATAGACCAAGAAACACAACGCATGAGGTAAGTAAAAGAAAAGCACTTCTTTCATGATCCTTGCTCCTGCTGGCCCAGGAATTGTTAATGGTCAGTGGCCACAAATGGTTGCCGCAGCACACAGACTAATACTTACTTTCCTAGGCAACACATGGCTCACTCCTGCATGGGGAAGAGCCCCTAGTTATACCTTTGAAATAAATTGTAATTTCATTCAGGTTGTACCTGACCTCCCTACTTCTAGTACAATCCCAGTTGATCCATAGCTTTCTTTTGCAAGGAGAAGGGCCTCAGTCTCCAACTCTGAAGTCAATAGGTCTTCATAGAGCTGAGGAGGTAGCAGCAACCAAGGGCTTGGGGTTACACCCAATGTTGTTGTTGTTGTTGTTACATGCTATCAAGTCAGCTCTGACTCATAGT
>NW_006922039.1:256384-264410 GCF_000298275.1 Orycteropus afer afer
GCCTTAGTCTTCAAAGAGAAATTTTTGCACTTGAGCACTTTAAAGAGGTCTTTTGCAGCAAATCTGCCCAGTTCAATACATCATCTGATTTCTTAACTGCAGCTTCCTTTGGTGTTGATTGTGAAAATAAGTAATATGAAATCTTTGACACCTTCAATCTTCTCTCCATTTATCATGATGCTTCTTATTGGTCCACTTGAGATGATTTTCATTTTCTTTATGTTGAGGTGTAACCCATACTGCATACTGTAGTCTTTAATCTTCATCAGTAAGTGCTTCAAGTCATCTTCACTTTCAGCAAGCAAGGTTGTGTCATCTGCACATCACAAGTTGTTAATGACTCTTCCTCCAATTCTGGTGCCATGTTCTTCTTCAAAGAGTCCAGCTTCTCAGATTATTTGTTCAGCATATATATTGAGTAAATCTGGTGAAAGAATATAACCCTGACACTCCCTTCCTGATTTAAAACCGCACAGTATCCTCATGTTCTGTCTGAACAACAGGATCCTGCTCTCTAAAAGTTCCTCATGAGCACAATTAAGTGTTCTGGGATTCTCGTTATTCTCAATGTTATCCATAATTTGTTATGATCTACACAGTTGAGCATGTTTGCATAGTAAAGAAAACACAAGTAAACATCTTTCTGGTATTCTTTGCTTTCAGTCAAGATCCATCTAACATCAGCAATGATACTCCTTGTTCCACATCCAATAAACCAAACCAAACTCACTGCCATCAAGTTGGATCTGATTCATAGTGACCCCTCCTTGGGTTTCCAAGGCAGTATCACTATAGAAGTAGATTGTCCCACCTTCCGTCCAAGAAGTGGCTGGTGGGTTTGAACCACTAGCTTCCTGGTTAGCAGTCAAATGCCTTAGGCACTATACCACCAGAGCTCCTTATCCAAACCAAACCAAACTCACTGTCTTGGGGTCAGATTTAACTCATAGCGAACCCTCCTTGGGTTTCTGAGGTGATGTCTCTACAGAAGTAGATTGTCCAACCTTCCTTCTGAAGAGTGGCTGGTGGGTTTAAACAGCCAGCTTTCTGATTAGCAGTCAAATGCCTTAGGCATTACACTGCCAGAGCTGTTATAGAGGGAGGCAAATTCAGAGTGGGCATTTTTACAACTCTGAAAGCCACTGAAGAACAAATAATGTGGTGTGGAAGGAAACATAGCCCACACAAAGCTGGGTAGGCAGTAATAAACAAGTAATTAAGGCTCTGTCTCTTAGAAGATGGATTGAATAGTCTGTCTTCTCTATTTTATTTCAGAGCTGCTAACAAATAGAAACCTTGTTCTAGACTGAAACAGAGTTATCATAGACAGGGAGGAGTGGTAAGCAAAATCTGAGAGTTCTGCCTACCTAAGTTCATTGAAAAAATAATACCAAATACTTGGGAAAACATAGAAAGATATCTTCCCAGATTCAACAACAAATCACAAGGCACACAAAGAAAATGGAAGTGATGGCCCATTTAAGTGAACAGAAGGAAATGAACCCACCCACTACCACTGAGTTGATTCTGACTCATAACGATACTATAGGACAAATACTATAGAACTTTCCCATAGGGTTTCCAAGGCTGTAAATCTTTACAGAAGCAGATTGTCTCATCTTTCTCCCACGGAGTGGTTGGTGGGTTCAAACTGCTGAACTTTTGGTTAGTAGATAAAGGCTTTAACCACTGCACCACCAGAACTAAAAGAAATCAGGAAAACAATGCATGAACAAAACAAGAGTTTAAATCCATAAACACTATAAATAGAAACAAAACAGAAATATCAGAACTGAAAAAGACAATAACTGAAATGAAAAACTCATTGAAAATATTTAACAACATATTTAAGCAGTCAGAAGGAAGAATCATCAAGCTAAAGGATAAGATATCCAAAAATAATGAAGCTGAAAAGTGACAAGGGAAAAGGATCAAGATTGCTGAGCACAGCTTAATGAAACAATGGAACATGAATCACTTATGCGTAATCAGAATCCCAAAGAAAGGGAAAGAAAGAATATTTGAAGAAATAATGGGCAAAAAACTTTCCAAATCTGACAAAGAACAAAAATCTACAAATGCAAAAGGCTCAACAAACTGCAAGTAGAATAAACCCTGAAAGATACATGCCAAGACATTTGTGATAGTTGGAGTTGTGTGTCAACTTGGCTGGACCACAATTCTGAGTGGTTTAAGCAGTTGTGATGTGAGTTATTGCCATGATGAGATCAGATGTATATGTTTTGAGCAGCCAATCCATTGAAAGGGAGCTTCCCAAGTGTGTGGCCTGGATCTTGTTGTGCTGCCTACAACTGTTTGTGAGTGAACAATCCACCATTCTGCCTGGAGATCTTGGATTCGCCTTTTATTGGAGTCAATGGCCAATGTACTGCCTGCCAGCCTTGAGCTTGTCAGCCCCTTCAGCTGTGTGAGTGGGGAAGAGCCTCCAGCTTGACATTTGATCCAAGAACTTGGGACTTGCCAGCTTCTATAAATGTGTGAGCCGTTTTCCCAGGATAAATTTCTCTTTCTCCATATGTATATATAAGCTTTACTGGTTTTGTTTGTCTAGAGAACCCAGCCTAACACAAAGTTTTATAACCAGACACTCAAAAACTCAAGATAAAGTAAAAATTTGGAAAACTGCAACATAGTAACCAACAGTTACATTCAAAGGGTTGGCAATAAGATTAAGTGTTGATTTCTCCTTAGAAACCCTCTAAGCCACAAAGCAATGAGATGACATATTTAAAGTGCTAAATGAAAAGAACTACTGGTCAAGAATATTATATCTGGTGAAATTATTCCTCAAGAATAAGGGAAATATTAAGACATAAATAAATAAAAACTGAGAGAGTGTATACCTACTAAACAAACTCTACAAGTAATACTAAAAGGAGGCTGTCAGATGGGAAAGATAGGATACTAAATAGATAATAACTGGAAATAATATACAGAAACAATATTCTCTGTTAAAGATTATTACAGGGACAAGTATAAGGGGAATTTTTAAGCTATTCTTACTCGATAAGGCTAATTGTTATGATTCTTATGCTTTATAATGGCAGTTGAATGTAAAATAAGTGTAAATTTAACTTGTGGTAACAACAACATTCATGGGGGTGGAGGAATGGTTTTGTAATAGAATTTTCATATACTACTAAATTGAAGTTGGCATCAAATTAACTAGATTATTATAAATGTAAGATTTTGAATTTAATGCTCATGGTAACCATGAAGAAAATATCTAAAAATTACACACAAAATGAAAGAAGGAGGAAATCAAAACGGATCACTACAAAATATGAACAAAACAAAAAAGCTGGCAGTATTAGAGTAAATCAAGGACAAGGAGGTATATTGCTATTAGACACTGTCAAGTTAGCTGCAATTCACAGTGACCCTATGCAAAAGATAAGAAAATACTGCTCAGTCCAGCTCAATCCTCACAGTCCTTGCAATGGTAGAGCCCTCATTGCAGCCACTGTGTCAATCCATCTCACTGAGGGCCTCCCCTTTTTTTGCTGACCCTCAACTTTACCAGCATGATATCCTTTTCCAGGGAATGGTCTCTTCTGACAACATCATGAAAGCAGGTGATACAAATTCTGGCCTTTCTCACTTCTAAGGAGCATTCTGGTTGTACTTCTTTCAGGACAGATTTGTTTGTTCTTGTGGCAAGCCATGGTATTTTCATATTCTTCACCAACACCACAATTCAAAAGCATCAACTCTTCTTTGGTCTTCCTTATTCATTGTCCAGCTTTCACATGCATATGAGGTAACTGAAAATACCATGACTTGGGTTAGGCATGCCTTTATCTTCAAAGTGGTATCTTTGCTCTAGAGCACTTTAAAGAGGTCTTTTGTAGTAGATTTGCCCAGTGAAATAAGATGTCTGATTTCTTGGGTGCAAAAAATGAAATCTTTGACAATTTCCATATTTTCTCTATATATCATGATGCTGCTTATAGGTCCAGTTGGGAGGATTTTCATTTTCCTTACATTGAGGTATAATTCATACTGCAGACTGTAGTCCTTGATCTTCACCAGAAAGTGCTTCAAGTCATCTTCACTTTCAGTAAGTAAGGTTGTGTCATCTGCATATCACAGGTTGTTAATTAGTCTTCCTCCAATCCTGATGCCACTTCCTTCTTCGTATAGTCCAGCTTATAAGATTATTTGCTTAGCATATAGATTGAATAAGTGTGGGGAAAGGATACAATGCTGATGCACACCCTTCCTGATTTTACACCATGTAGTTTTCCCTTGTTCTGTTTGAATGACTTCTTCTTGGTCTATGTTAAGGGTGCTACAAGTGAAAAAGACTTGAAATACGTATATATTCTCTCAACATATGAAAATATCTGGCCCAGATGGTTTCACTGGAGAATTCTACCAAACATTCAGAAAAGAACTGACAGAAATCCTACTCAAAATATTCCAGAATGTAGAAAAAGATGGAATACTCAAGAGTTCATTTTATGAAGCAAGCATAACCCTGAAAGCAAAGACAGGTAAAGACACCAATAAAAGAGAAAATTATAGACAAATATCCCTCACAAACCAACCAAAAACCAAATCAAACTCAGTCCCTAGAGTCAATTTCAACTCATAGCAACCCTAATTGGGTTTCCAAGGCTATAAATCTTTAAAGAAGCAGATTGGTCATCTTTCTTCCATGGAGTAGCTGGTGAATTTGAACCACTGACTTTTTGGTTAACAGCCAAACGCCTTAACCACTATACCATCGGAATTTTTTCCTCCATGAACACAGACACAAAAATTCTCAACAAAATCCTAGCCAATACAATATAACAACATATAAAAATACTAATAGTAATGTATCATGACTAAGTGAGATTTATAGCATGTGTGCAAGGATGGTTCAGCATTAGGGGAAAAAAAAATCAATGTAGTCCACTACAGTAATAAAACAAAGGAAAAGAACCACAGGATCATATCAATTGATGAAGATAAGACATTTATTTAATAAAATCCAACACCTATTCCTGGTAAAAACTTTCAGCAAAATAAGAATGTAAGATAAATTCCTCAACATGATTAAGGTCATGTACACAAAACTAATGGCCAACATTATTCTCAATGGAGCGAGACTGAAAGCATTCCCCTGGAAATGGAAACCAGAGAAGAATGCCTTCTATTAACACTCTTATTCAACATTGAATTGGAAGTACTACCCAGGGCAATAAGGCAGAAAGGGGTGTAAAAGGCATGCCAATTGGTAAGGAAGAAGTAAAACTATTTCTATTTGCAGAAGATATGATCTTATAAGAAGAAAATACCAAAGAGTCAGCAAGAAAACTAGTGAAACTAATGGAAAGACTCAGCAAAATGGTAAGGTACAGAATCAACTTACAAAAATCAGTCAGATTTCTTTATACTAATACAAAAATAACTCTGAAAAGGAAATAAGTAAAACAATATTGTTTACAATAGCTACAAAATAGATAAATAGGAATAAACCTAACCAGAGTTCCAAAACATTCATACAAAGGAAACTACAAAATGTTACAATAAGATGCCAAAAGTTACCTATTAAATGGAAAAACATTCTGTGCTCATGGATAGGAAAACTTGGCATTATGTAACTATAAATACTACCCAAAGCTATTTATAGATATAATGCAATCCTGATCCAGATTCCATCAACATTCTTTAAGGAGATGGAAAAAGCAATCACTAATTTCATATGGAAAGGAAAGAGACTTTGGATAAGCAAAGCACTACTGAAGAAGAGGAAAAGAGTAGGAGGCCTCATTCTACCCAGTCTCAAAACCTACTATTCAGTCATGGTAGTCAAATAAGCCTGGTACTAGTACAAAGACATGTAGACCAATGGAACAGAATTTAGAACCCAGAAATAAACCATCCACCTATGGATAGCTGATCTTCAACAAACGACCAAAATACATTAAACAGGATAAAAGTGGTCTCTTTAACAAATGGTGCTGGCACAAATAGATATTTATATGAAGAAAACTGAAATAAGACCCATACTTCACACACTACACAAAAACTATCTCAAGAAGGATCAAAAACCTAAATGTAAAACCCAAAACTCTGAAGATCATCAATAAATAATAGGAACAAACTTAGGAACCCTACTGTATGTCATAAATAGACCATCACACAACCAAAAATGCACAAAAAAACCCAGAAGATAAACTAGACAACTTGGATCATTTAAAATTTAAATACTTATTTGTTCACAGCAAAAAAAGACTTCTCCAAAAGACTGAAAAAAGAACCTACAGTTTAGGAAAACATATTTTGCAATGACTTATCCAACAAAAGATTAATCTGAAAAAAAATTTTAAAAATTTCAACACCTCAACAACAAAAGAAAAACAATCCAATACAAAATCAGCAAACACTTCACCAAAGAAGATGTGTGGCCAACAAACACATGAAGAAAATGCTTGTGATCATTAGCTATTAGAAAGATTCAAATCAAAACAACTAGATATCATCTCACACCAGGAAGAACAGAAAAATTCAAAAAGACAGAAAACAAGTGCAGGTGAGTATGTGAAGACATTGGAACTCTCATACACTGCTGGTAGGACTGTAAAATGGAAAATGGTATCACTCTTCCTTAAAAAGCCGAATATAGAAATACCATTTGATCCATCAATCCCACCACTAGGTATATATCCCAAAGAAATAAGAGACAGTACATGAGTAGATATATGCATATCCTTGTTCATTGCAGCATTATTCACAATAGCAAAGAGATGCAAACACCCTAAGTGCCCAATAACAGATGAATGGATAAACAAACTATGGTACATCTGGGAAAACTTCATGAAGGACACATTGCTTAGTGAAATAAGTCAATTACAAAAGGATAAATATCATTTGAGTCCATTGATTATAAAAAGTCAAGCAAAGGTTTGTTGTTGTGTTGTTATGTGTCACTGAGTCGGACCCGAATCATAGCGACCCCACCTTGGGTTTCCGAGGCAGTATCACTATAAAAGTAGACTGCCCAACCTTCCTTCTGAGGAGTGGCTGGTGGGTTTGAACCGCCAGCCTTCTGGTTAGCAGTCAAATGCCTTAGGCACTATGCCAACAGATCTCCTAGGGATGAGAGGGTAGGATAGGCAAAACTGTTAATTATATAATAGACATGTATTAATTTGGGAGGTTGGGTCTTCCTCCAATCCTGATGTCACATTCTTCTTCATATAGGGGTCACTATGAGTCAAATCGATTGGATGGCAGTGAATTTGGATTTATATTTTTGGTTATTAATTTGGGTGAAGTGAAAGGGAGTATAGAATAAGGATGTAATCAGCACAATATCAACAAGGAAAAGGAAGACAAGAAGAAGGAGTTACAAATAACAAAGATAAATTCTATTACAAAAACAGTCTTACTTTATCAGTAATAACAAACATTAACCTATGAGTGGCTACATAGAGAGACATGATGAACAGGTATGGCAAGAAAACAGGACTACACCCATAACCATATATGTGATTGAATGTGCTATAAAAATGTCCACAAATATATTAGAGTTAATAGGGTGCAAAGTTATGAAAACTTCTTAGCTGTAACCAAACACCTTGAGGAAATGAGACACTGTGCCTGGGTACTCAAGAGCATAGTCGCAGGGAATATCAAGGTCAACTGGCATAGCATAGTCAACAAATACAGGGTTCTGAATCCTATTTAAGGAGCTCTGGTAGCATAGTTGGTAAGGTATTTTTGGCTGTTAAGCAGAACTTGGTGAGTAATAACAGGGGTCTTATAAGCTTTGAGGTGCAACTATTTCCCCTTGTTCACAGCAAAGAAGTTGTTGTTGTTGTTGTTAAGTGCTGTCGAGTTGTTTCTGACTCATAGCGACCCCATGCACAGCAGAACGAAACCCTGCCCGATCTCGCGCCAGGCCCACAATCTCTGCTATACTTGAGCCCATCGTCGCAGCCACCGTAACAATCCATCTCCTTGAAGGCCTCCCCCTCTTTCATCGACCCTCCACCCTACCAAGCATGACATC
>NW_006922039.1:267125-268423 GCF_000298275.1 Orycteropus afer afer
GAGCCTTGTTCTTCGCCAGTTCCTTCATTGCAGCTTTGACTTCTTCCTTCATTACCATTGGTTATAGATCATATGCCACTTCTTGAAATGGATGAAGATCGATTAGCAAAGAAGAGTGAAGAAAATCAAAGAGGTATGGAATAAATTAGTCCAAAGGGCTAATGGACTAAGTAAACCTCAGCCTGCCAGACTCTGAAGTAAGAAAAAATAGATGGTACCTGGCTATCATAGCTGATCTGCTCTGGAACAAAATTCACTACCATTGAGTTGGACTCATAGCGATCACTCCTTGGGTTTCTGAGGTGGTATCACTACAGAAGTAGATCACCCAATCTTCCTTCTGAGGAGTGGCTAGTGGGTTTGAACCACCAGCCTTCTGATTAACAGTCACATGTCTTAGGGCCTACGTTACCAGAGCTCCTGAAAGGGATTGCAATATAAAATCTCACATAGAGTGGGAGAATAATGTGGAATAACTCAAAATCATAAAAAAAAAAAGCACCAGGCTTACAGGTCTGATAGAGACTGGTGGAACTGCAGAGATTGTTGCCCTTAGTCACCATTTAAGCCTGGTTCTGAACTCACCCCCATGGTTCAACTTGTCAAACAATAGACAGACCTATAAGGTAAACAATAATACCAGGGAAATCTGTACTCTTTAGAAAAATCAGCTATATGAGATCTATAGAGCAGTATTTGCCTGGGTATAATGCTCAGAAGGCAGGAAGGAAGGGATAGGAAAGAAGGACCAATGGAAATGGTAAACACGGAAGGAAGTGGGGAGCATGTTGTTACATTGTGGAGATTGCACCAATGTAAAAAAACAGAATGTGTATGAATTGTTGAATGGAAAAAGAATTTGCTCTCTAAACTTTCTCCCAAAGTATAATAAAAAGTTTAAATAAATGAATAAATTTAAATAAAAAATGCAAAATTTTCATTATATATTAGTCATATGTGCAAAAGTTTTTTATTATTATAGATTCCAATGTCATATTGTTAATAATATTTTTATTTTGGAATGTGTTCAGATTTAGAGAAAAGTTGCAAAGACAGTACAGTGATTTCTAAATACCCTTCACCCAGCTTCCCTGAATGTTAACTGTTATATAATTATTGTGTATTTGTCAAAAAAAGGAAATTAATGTTGGTAAAACATTATTCACTATAATATGGATTTTATTCAGATTTCAACAGTTTTCTCAAATATAAAATCTTTTAAGTTCCAGGATTCCATCCAAGAGACAACATTTCAATTAGTCATTAGGTCTCCTCCAATCTGTGACCTTGATCATTTT
>NW_006922039.1:269431-270914 GCF_000298275.1 Orycteropus afer afer
CTTATAGCAGCATACCAGTGACCACTCCAATATTCCAGTGGGCAGCAGCAGAGACCTGCCTCCAGCAGATGATTCTGTCCAGTAATTTGGGTCATCTGGGTGCAGAAAGGCAAGGACACCACCGCTGAGATTCAGGCAGAGAACTCACTGTTACGCCAGGAAGCCTAGCTCCCTCCTCTCCTAGCAGGTCACAGAGTGGGCTTGGGTCAGACTGGGAGATATCGTGCTTTTCTTTGTCATGGATATCGGGACTGCAGGTCACTAGCAGGTACTATCCCGACTCCAACACAGCTAAAATTGTGCACATCTTTGGTGCCGCAGGTGGGAAGTATCACAGACAAACTCCAGAGCAGGCCATTAGCGGTCTGGTGGGATTGTGTCAGCACTGCAGGCAGATGGGGCAAGAAGAGTGAAGAAAATGCAGCTGAGTGCAGTCTGGGAATTTTGCCTTGGAACCTTTCTTTGGCACTGTGGGGTCACGGAGGCGGGGTCTTTCAGTGTGCCTGAAACTGGCACCCTAATGATAGGAATTTTTCCTGAGATTGAGCCACAGTCTTGAAAATAAATACATCATCAATAGTAGCCTGATCAAAACCCTAGAAACAATCTAGCAACACCAAGCTTTCCTTCTTCTACTCCCACCTTCTCTGCCAATAACTTCACTCATTCAATAGAAGAAACCATATTCAGCCAATAACCATGAAACTTCCTGCTTCAATCTCTAAACCTTCTTTACAACAAACATAAACAGATATCCACATTACGCAGTGATTCCACCATCACAAAGAAAACAGCAGAGCGACCCAACACTCCTGAATCAATAATAAAACACACCAGCTTCACCTAATCAAAATATTAAACCATAAAACCAAGACAAAACAAATCAACACATAACCAACAACTAGAGACAACCTAAAGAGACAGCACTCCACCAGATTCCAAGGGCTTAAAAAGACATTCTGCTTTCCAGTAACCCCAAGAACTCTCCAGACCTGCACTACACGACTGAAAACTTCCTAGTTTACACCTTCCTTTTTTTTCTCTCATGGTTAACCCTGTTCCTTGTTGATTTTTTTCTTGGTTTTGCTTTTTTTGTTTGTTTTATTTTTTCATTATTATCCTTCTCTACCTTTTTTTCTCTTAGTGACCTATTGCCAGATATTGCAGGTTTACCTGTTTTCTTCTTCTTTTCTCCCCTTTTTCTTCTTTTGGGTTACTGTTACTGTGTGATTTCAGGGTATATTTTTGGTCCATGTGTTTTTAGTTTTTTCAATGCTTATTCAATTGTAATTTTTGCCTAACTGAGTGGGAGACAGCAACAGCCCCCATAAGATACAAGTACACACACACCTCCTACAACTTCACTTACTGAGCAAGAGCCAGCACCTCCTTCTCCACCAACAGGCCAATGATAAAAAACCACCAAAAAGAGTCTGAATCACCCTTGGTTGCCCTTCACAAACAATTAAAAGAGATCTTAATA
>NW_006922039.1:276040-277050 GCF_000298275.1 Orycteropus afer afer
CATGCATACCAGGCGATTGGAAATATCATGGCTTGTGTCAGGCGCACCTTAGTCCTCAAGGAGACATCCTTGCTCCTCAGCACTTGAAACAGTTCGGTTGCAGCTGACCTACCCAGTGCTACACATCATCTCATGTCCTGACTGCTGCTTCCATTGGCCTTGATTGTAGAACCAAGCAATGTGAACTCTTTGACAACCTCAAACTTTTCTCCATTTATCGCGATGTTGCTCTTTGGTACAGTTGTGAGGATTTTTGTCTTCTTTATATTGAGATATATTTCATACTGCAGACTGCATTAATCAATCTTCATCAGTAAATGCTTCAAGTCATCTTCACTTTCAGCAAGCTAATTTGTGTTATCAGAGTAGAGCAGGTTGTTAATGATTCTTCCTCCGATCCTAATGCCACATTTTTCTTCATATAGTCCAGCTTCTTGGATTATTTTCTCAGCATATAGATTGAATAAGAATGGGGAAAGTCACAACCTTGACACACTCCCTTCCTGATTTTAAACCTTGCAGTGTTCCCTTGTACTGTTTGAATGACAACTTCCTGGTCAAGGTACAGGTTCCTCATGAATACAATCAAGGGTTCGGTAATCCCCATCCTTCTCAATGTTATGCATAATTTGTCATGATCCACACAATCAAATGCCTTTGCATAGTCAATGAAGCACAAGTAAACATCTTTCTGTTTGGCTCAACATACTACACAAAACATTGTTCCACCTCCTACTATGGTGAGTAGCGACTGAGATCTTAGCAAGGATCCTATCAGCAGCTATGATATCCCTTGTTCCGTGTCCTCTTCTGAATCCAGCTTTCACCTCTGGAAGTTCTTTGTCAATATACTGCTGCAAACGTTTTTGAATTATTTTCAATAAGATCTTACTTGCTTGCGATATTAATGATATCGTTCTATAATTTCCATGTTCTGTGGGATCACCTTTCTTTGGAATGGGTACAAATATGGATCTCTTCCAGTCAGTTGGCCAGGTAGCTGTCTTCCA
>NW_006922039.1:278795-281228 GCF_000298275.1 Orycteropus afer afer
TGTGCAACAGGTGCACTCCACTGGGTTTGAAACACCAGTGGCACAGCCTCAAGACTCACAGAAACAAGTCACCACAGTAGGACAAACAGAAAGACAAATTTGTCTCCCTTAGCTGTTGGAAACCCCTCTTTTAGGTATATCGATCACTTTTAGGTATATCAATTAATTCTCAACTGAATAGAGCCTTTGTCTGCACCTGAGTGTATTTTCAAATAATCAAAAGTAAAATGCAACCAACAAATGTGATTTAGGATAATTTTTTATTGTGGCATTAATTCATATAACAAAATATTTGCCAATCCAATAATTTAAACATAGGATTCAGTGACATTGATTACATTCTTCATGTTGTGCAATCATTATCAGTATCCTTTTCCAAATTATTCTAGCATCATTAAACTAAGCTCAGTTCTTCTGAAATGACAATCTCCACTGTGCCCCTCTCTCTTCCTGGTAAATGCTAATAAGCTTTGTTTTCTATATATTTTCCTATTTCATTTATGTGATATCATACGGTATTTTTCTTTTGGTGACTAACTTATTTCATTCAGCACAATGTTTTCAAGGTTCACCATATTGTGGCATGTATCAGGAGGTCATTTTCCCCCCAGTAATGTTCTATTATATGTGTATACCACATTTTCACTCATCTGTTGATGGAAATTTGGTTGTTTTCACATTTGGTTATTGTGAAAGGTACTTCAATGAACATTGTTTTACAGGTTTCTATTTGCATTCATTCTTTCAATTCTTTTTAAGTATATACCTAGGATTGAGATTTTGGGGCCATTTGGTATTCTCTGTTTAGCTTTTTGAGAAACTGCCAAACTGTTTTCCGCAGCAGCTGTACCATTTTGTGTTCCCAGAAACAGATAAAGGATCTAATTGAGCTACAAACTAAGTCATATTTTTTGTTTCCTTTTTTTTTTTTAGTAGTTGTTCTTGTTAGGTGGTATCTCATTGTGGTTTTGATTTTCATTTCCTTAATGGCTGATGAGACTGCTGAAAGCACTAACATATCTATCTTGGAAGAAGTGTAGCCAGAGTGCTCCTTGGAAGCAAGAATGGCCAGACTTCATCTCACCTACTTTAGTCATGTTGTCAGAAGGGGCCATTCTCTGGAGAAGGATGTCATGTTTGGTAAAGTGGAGGGTCAATGAAAGAGGGGAAAGCCCTCAACTATATGGATTGACACAGTGGCTGCTGCGATGTGTTCAGGTATAGTAGGGATCATGAAGCTGGCACAGGACCAGGCAGTGTTTCATTCTGTTGTATATAAGGTCACTATGAGTTGGACATGACTTGATGTCAAATAACAACAATAACCAACAAAGGTGTATGAAAATTTGGAATTGGTAATGTTGAACAACATGATAAACATAATTCTACTGAATAGTACATGTGAAGAATAATGAAAATGCAAGTGATTTGTTAAATATTTACCACAATGAAATAAAATAAATAGTGAAGAGCTAGGAAGCTAGATCTGGAAGGCTACTACAAGAGTTTGTCTGGAAGCTGTCTTCAGCTATTGGAAATACTGGTCTCTTTTTTTTTCCTTATTTATATATTCCTGCATATTACAAAATACCAATAATTTATTGGTAAAAATTCTGTTTTGTCTGATTTGAATTGGGAAATTTTCCTGGTTAGAAATGTATAGGTAAACTCAGTAGGCTTGGGTTGCTTAAATCCTACGTATTCCAAAGAAAGGCCTGTCTTTAGCACTGGCCTTTGGTTGGCTCCTGGGAGATAAACTCTGAGCATTTGGAATATTCTTACTGATAAGAGTGTTTGTGTGTGGCTGAGACCTTGAACTATTCAGTACCAGTTTGATTCAATAGTTTATGCTAACAATGTGATTTTTGAAGAATGCATGTTTTGGTCTAAATTGGACTGGAGTCTGAGTAGCTGAGAGTAGTCATGTGAGTACAGCATGCCACATGACTAACCCAAATAAACACCTTGGATCCCAAGGCTTGGGTGAGTTTCCCTGGTTGGTGACAGTTCACATATGTTATCACAAATTGTTGCTGTGATAATTAAGCACATCCTTGTGAAACTCCACAGTTTGTACTTGGTTTCTCCTGTTCTTTGTCCCAAGCGCTTTTTCCCTTTGCTGATTTTTATCTATATGTTGTTGTTGTTTGCCGTCAAGTTGGCCCTGACTCATAGCGACCCCTTCTTGGGTTTCTGAGGGAGTATCACTACAGAAGTAGGATTGCCCAACTTTCCTTCCAAGGAGTAGCTGGTGGGTTTGAACCGCCAGCCTTCTCGTTAGCAGTCAATTGCCTTAGGCACTATGCTACCAGAGCTCCTTTTTATCTATATACTTCTGAAATACATCCTAACTATGAGTGTAACTTTTCACCATACTTATTCAATCTGTATGCTGAGCAAATAATCTGAGAAGCCAGACTATATGAAGAAGAG
>NW_006922039.1:281338-288152 GCF_000298275.1 Orycteropus afer afer
CTGCTGTATGGATTACACCTCAACATAAAGAAAGTGAAAATCCTCACAACTGGGCCAATAAGCAGCATCATGATAAATGGAGAAAAGAGTGAAGTTGTCAAACATTTCATATTACTTGGTTCTATAATCAACACCAATGGAAGCAGCAGTCAAGAAATCAGACGTCATAATGCACTGGGAAAATCTGCTACCAAAGACCTCTTTAAAGTGTTGAAGAGCAATATCTAGTTGAAGAATAAGATGTGCCTAACCCAAGCCATGGTATTTTCAATTGTCTCATATGCATGTGAAATCTAGACAATGAACAAGGAAGACCTAAGAAGAGTTGATGCTTTTGAGTTGTGGTGTTGGCAAAGGATGCTGAAAGTACCACTGGCTTCCAGAAGAATGAACACATCTGTCCTGGAGGAAGTGCAGCCAGAATGCTCCTTTAGAAGCGAGAATGGCCAGACTTTGTCTGACCTACTTTTGTCACGTTGTCAAAAGGGATCATTCTTTACAGAAGCATGTCATGCTTGATAAAGTGAAGGGTCAACTAAAAAGGGGAAGACCCTCAACAAGAGTCTTGAGCTTCTTTATATGTGTATGTTGATTGTTTGTGCATTCTTTTTGGTGAAATGTCCATTTACTGCCTTTATCCTTTTATTTATTTACTTATTTTTACAAAAAAAAATGAGTTGTTTGTTTTTTTGCTGCTAAGATGTAGGAATTTTTTTAATATAAAATAAATTTTGGATAATAAAATCTTATCAGATATATGTTCCCAAAATATTTCTTCAATCTGGAGATTGTCTCTTCACTTTGTTAATAAAACCCTTTGATGAACAAAAATACTTAATTTTTATGGGGTTCCTTTATCTATTTTTGTCCTTTGCTCCTTTTGCTTTTGATGTCATATCTGATAATTCTTTGTTAGAAAACTAAGTACTGTAGCCATACCCCAATTTTTTTTTTTCCTAAGGGTTTTATGTTGTTACTTCTCACATAGAGGTCCTTAATTCATTTAGAATTGCTTTTTTTGCCCTGTTGTTTTGTGTGATTTGAAGTTGTCTGTTGTTGCAAAGACAATGTAATGTTATTACATAAGTTTGTTGATTGTATATTGCTTTGCTTCACTCTGATTTATTGTTTTGTTCTCTTTTAATATATCTGGGCAACAGGGAGAGTGTGTTTCTCTGGTAACTAGTTTGGCAGCACTTGGGTGCTCATCATCTGTCTTTTGGTGGATTTGGTAGCAGTGGAAGTATTAGGGTGAGTCTCTGATCACTAATCATGCAGAGCAGCTGAGAGCAGGCTGGGTAGATGTTGGCCATCATCTTTTTTTTTTTTTTTTTCCTAAGAATTGTATGTTGTGAGTTTTCACATTAGGGGGAAAAAAAAAACCTCACTGGCATGGAGTCAGATCAGACTCATAGCAACCTCTCCTTGGGCTTCTGAGGTGGTATCACTAGGGAAGTAGATTGCCCAATCTTCCTTCCAAGGAATGGCTGGTGGGCTTGAACTGCCAGCCTTCTGGTTAGCAGTCAAATGCCTTAGGAATATGCCACCAGAGTTCCCGTTCTTAATTCATTTAAAATTTTTTTTTGCCCTGTTGTTTTGTGTGACTTGGTGTTGTCTGCTGTCTCCAAGACAATGTAGTGTTATTATGTTAATTTGTTGATTAATTTACAGCATTCCTGCAGCAGGAATGTGGAGTGAACTGAACATGGTCCAGGAGTGCTGGAGCAGGTGGTGGCATTTACTCAGTGTATGTGGGGGGTGCAGCTGGTGTGGGTGAATATGGTTTGGTAGTATCGCTGGCTCCCAACTGTTGATGAAACAGAAAAAAAAAGAGGGGAAGGGGATAAGAAAAAAAAAAATAGCAAAGGCAGGGGAGAACTAAGAAGAAAGAAAAAGAGAAGAAAAAAATGCCACACAATATTGGTGCAAACAGCTATGGTGGAAATGTGGCACTCATTCGGTGGGAACACACACCAGAAAATACAGAGGCTAGGGGTGGCACTACTGAGCACAGAGGTGAGAGTGTGGGGTACTCTCCCAACTCAATAGATAAAAAAAAAAAAAAAGAAGTAGATAAAAAGGCAAAGAGAAGTGGTAGAAAAAGAATAAAAAAGCAGGGAGAGGGGAGAAGAAGAGGAAAGAACTGAGAAGAAGAAAGAAAAAGAAAAAAAGAGAGAGAAAACTGGTGCAATAATTAGTTGCCAAACATAGCTGCAGCACAAATGTGGAGCTCACTAGGGGAGAGCTCACATCACTGTCTGTGGAGGGGTGGGGTAGAGTACCCCTGACCATGTGGAGGAGGTGGGAACAAAAAGAAAAAAAGAAGGAATGTCAAGAGGAGGTAATACATCCCTTAGAACAATGGACCACGGGGCACCAGAGGATGAACATTCAGGTTGAGGAAATGCTGGACAAACAGGAGTGCATAAATATGGGGGACATGGGGAGGGTTACAGGGTAGGGAGGGGAGGAGACTGGGTTAGGGTTGGACACTGTAAATGGGGAGTGAAACTAAATGTACACATAATGTTGAATGTAAAACAAGCTTTTTGAAAAAAAGTTAATGGAAATAAATTAGAAGGTTCAAATAAAAATAAATAAATAAATAAATATAAAACCTTTCTGTGGTGCTTCAAGGTTGGTGACCAAAATCCTACAAGGCCAGCATGGTCTGGCTCAGCCCCCTTCTGCAACCTCACCTTGACATTCCTCCCTTTCTCTCTGCCTCCCTTTCACCTTGGCTTTCTTTCCATTCCCCAAGGGCACTGGGCTACTGAGCCTTTGCATGGGCTGTTTCCTCTAGAATAGTCTTCCCCACTGCTGAGCCCTGATCCCTCCTCCCAGCCCAGAACAGATCCTTGTGTTCTGTGCCTAGAGAACATCATAGCCTTGGTCTTGGGATATACCTGCTCATTTGTTTGCAGGATTACTTGACCACTTACATTCTCTCAGGAGGCTGTGAGGTCTGTGGGAGCAGGGGTGTGTCTGTGTTGCCATCTTTCTGACATAGGGCCCTCAGGACCTGGCGCCCTGTGGGAATTTAGTAAATATGTGTTGCATGTGCAGCCCCTGTCCTCAAGGAATTTCCCTTCATTTTTCCATGTCCTGCAGTCTATGTCCTTTCAGGAGAGAAATTCCACCAAGGAACTCCAGTGCTGAAGGCTCTGAGCACTGTTGGAGCTCCCCACCAGGTCGACAGGGGGGAAATGAGGGCACCTCACTCAGGGTTATTGAATGAAATGCTGTCATCTAATGGAGCCATGGAAGGCAGAATAGTGGCCCCCAAAGATATCCACATCCTAATCTTTGGGACTTGTGTATGTATTGCCTTATACGACAAAAGAAACTTTGGACATTGGATTAAATGAAGGATCTTAAGGAGTTCTGATGATGTAGTGCCTGAAGCATTTGACTGCTAACCAGAAGGCTGGCAGTTCAAATCCACCAGCTATTCCACTCAAGGAAGACTGGGCAATCTAGTTCCATAAAAATTTACTGCCTCAGAAACCCAATGGGTGTTACTATGAATTGGAGTCAACTCGATGGCAGTGAGTTTGTTTTTTTTGTTTGAAGGTGGAAGAAGTTATCCTGGACTATCTAGGTGGGCCCAGTATAATCACAAGTGTACTTATAAAAGAGAGACAAGAGTGTCAGAGAAGGGGATGTGATGACAAAACAGAGGTCATAGGGGAAGAGAGAGAGTGATTTGAAGATGTTTTATTGCTGGCTTTGAAGACAGAGGAAGAGGCCATGAGCCAAGGAAAGCTGGCAAAGCCAAGGAAATAGATTTTCCACTAAAACCTTGAAAAGGAATGCAGCCCCACTAATACCTTGATTTTAGCCCAATAAGACCAGTTTGGACTTCTGGCCTCCAGAACTATAAGATAATAAATTTGTTATTTTAAAACAAAGAAAGAAAGAAAGATGGGGGGCAGTATAGCAGGACTTTGACCTGCCACACCAGGTGGGTGGAGGTGAGGAGGTCTGCACATATGGTCACTGGTAAGTTGTGCAAGGAAAGGGAAAGGACACACCTCTCTGGTCACCTAATGACCAGTATTGGTGTTGGTGCAGTCCTGGGCAAGTGGAGTAGGTTATCTAGTTCCTACTCTGATGGAAATGCTGCTTCCAATAATTTAAGAGGGCCGGTGCTGTGCTGGTTAGCAGTTTACTGCTCCTTGTTCACTGTTTTCATTTGGTCTCTTCCACTCACAGTATTTGATCTACTTCTTTATCTTTCCTTTGAAGGTCTAGGATCCAGGATTGTCATCCATAGCCATTTCCCTCATGTTTTCTTGTGTTCTTTGTAGGGGGTCTGAATAGTCTATCTGCCTAGTTTGTCATGTTAGAACCTCCCACTGTTTTTGTTTTTTGCTTGTCTCCCATAACCATGGTCTCCAGCCCACAGGCCAATGGACTCATTCCCTCAAGCTGCTTAGTTGTGGTTAAGAATTTATCCTAACTTAGCTCCCTGTTAGCTTTATACTGCATACAGACATTTTTTATAGCTCGTCGAAATACATATGTAGGAATATTGTCTGCCAAACCTATATATGGTAGTGGGTATATTCCAGTTGGCCTATTCATAACTGATCTTCTTGCCTATTTACTTATGTATCCACAAGTAGATTAGTGTTTGCTATTACTGATAATGCAGTATTGTGTATGCGATAGTGCTTAACTTTACTGTCTATACCTCTTGTGCACCTCTCTGTGACTTCCTTGTCCTTAGTGATATTGTGCTGGTCACACATTTTTGTTATATTACCTTTCCTTTGCCCCATATCAACACCTGTCTCCTAACTATCCATCTATTTTACCTCCCCACTTTTTTTTGTTGTTGCTGTTAGAATTATTTATTTATTTATTTTGTATGGTGAAAGTCATGGATCCTGATTCACTCTTCTGCATTTGGAAATCAGTCTTCATAGCACAATTTATTAAAGAGACTGTTCTTTCACCACCAAATACATTTAACATTCTTGACAAAAATCAATTGACCATAGATGTACAGGTTTATTTCTGGATTCTCAATTCTATTCTATTGGTCTATATGTCTATCATTATACCAATACAAAGGTATCTTGATTACTGTAGCTTTGTAGTATGATTCGAAATTGGGAAGTGTTAGGATAATTTTTTAGAAAGCTGTTAAATTAATCTGTGTCTTAATGATCACTGTAATGCATTTTGTTTGCAACCTACTAAATATATCTGTCCACATTCACCATGTCCCATGCATTAGCTCTGCCTAAAAAATATTTCAGTCAGAGTAACTAAGGAACTTAATTATTATAAATATGTATAATTTCTTTTTGAGAGTTCTCAGAGAATGCACAAGTGAGAAACATAGCAAGATGGTAAGCAGACATCTCTGGTTGTTGCTCTACCTACTCTTAAAAAAAGTTCCTCACACCTTCAGGCACCTAACACCTAAAGTCAGGCACTTGACAACCAAGGAATGGTTGATAATGATCTCACTTATGAATACTTGATAATCACACCAATGACTCATAACTATTAGACCAGGAAATAATATTCTACAGGATTGACAAACAATGGCCAATAGGACAACCTGCTGCCTATTTTGCAAACAAAGTTCATTTGGAACACAACCACATTCACTTGTTTATATATTGTCTATGTCTGCTTTCCCATTACATCTGCAGAGTCAAGAAGTGGTAGAAACTCTATAACCCAAAAAGCCTAAAATATTTATCATCTGTGCCATTACAGAAAATGTTTGCTGCCCCTTGTTCTACATATAAAATGAAACCTGAACCTCTACACACATCATCTTTTAACCTTTACCTAAATACACTATGCAGTGCTTTTGTTAATTCTAAGAATGATATATTTAAATTAAACTTATATTTTCTAAGAAAAATGATTATATAGAATTTTTAAATGAAAATTATAGCTATAATTATCTATGAATATATATACAATATCCACAAGTGTCTTGATTGGAATTTATGTAGTAAAAAAACTGCCTATGCTGTGTGAATTTGGCTTTTAACATCTACTGTTAGTGCCTCAATTTTTGCTGTACTCTCCTGAAGCATGGGAAATTGAAAGAAAAAAAAAGTTCACTGATTTTCAGTCCAATATGTTTAGTGTGAGTAGTTTAAAAATAAAACTGTTTTCCTCCTATATAAGATGTGAAAATGAGCCATGGGTTACTTTATTTACAACCAGACCATTGTTTTCTAATTATAAAATCAAAAGCCTAAGGAAAAGAAAAATAAAAGATAAATAAACCTATGTATTCATTTTCTAGCTTAAAAGAAGGCACAGTACTACAAATTAACATCATTTTGATAGAATTTCCATTTCTTTCTATTTCAGAATCAAATGAGACATTGTCATCTATCATATTTCCAACGTGAATTAAAAGTATTCTGGTTATTGTAATAAGGTAAAGTTATAATGATTTTAACCAACTGAAAAAAAAAAATGACAAGAACAACCAAAAGCCTGTTTTGTAAAACATTATTCTAATTGTAAATGCAAATAGGATTGGTCTCTTAGTGCATTTTAAAGTCAAAATCTTTCTCCCTACTCTTTTTGTTTGTTTTTCTTTTCTTTGCCACCTTCAATCAAGACTTTTATTAATCAAACCAGTTTTTTCCCTTTATCTTTTTTTAATGAATTTTATCGAAATATAATTTATGTACAGGGAAATATACAAAACTAAAATGACATGGGTCAATGCATTTTTTTTTTTTTTGCAGTGTTCCCTCCCCTCCCCTTCCCTCCCCTCCCCTGGCAACCAACAAAGAAATTTTCTCTCCATATATAAACCTTTCCTTAA
>NW_006922039.1:289813-292891 GCF_000298275.1 Orycteropus afer afer
CCTGGTTGTGGTTCATTGGACTTCCTGAATGGATATATTCTCATCTTTCATCATAGCAAGACAATTCTCTTCCAACAAATCTTGGACAATTTGGTCTGTGGTTTTATTTGTCTCTTCCTATTCTGGAATTCTGATTACACATAAGTTATTCCTTTTGATGGTATCCCACATGAAAGTTAGGCTTTCTTCATTTTTTTCTGATCATTTTTCTGATTGATCGCATTCCAAAGAAGTATTCAGGTATTTGTCTTCAATCTCATTAATTCTGTCTTCCATTGATTCAATTCTACTCTTTTGCCCATTCAGTGTCTTATCTATTTCTGAAAATTTAGAGTGAATCTTCTGGATTTCTTTGTGTATATTTTGTATCATTTCTAATTTTTCATTCATTTTGTAATTTTGTTCTTGTATTTTCTTCCAAAATTGTTATAGGGTTTTTTCAATGTTTTCCTCAATTTTGTCAGTGTTTTCCTTGATCTGCCTCTCAATTCTTTGAAGGTACCTATATATAATTATTTTGAATTCCTTATCAGGGAGCTCCAATGATGCTTCTTCCTCAGGGATGTGTTTTGAGTCAGTATCCTGGTCCCCTGTTTCTCCTGCTTTATCTTGCTTCTTTGTGTGAACTGTGATGCTCTGTTGTCTCTGAGGCATTGTGACGTTTTTGTGTTTATATTTAATTGGTGATTATATGCTGGAATGACTTGCCCACAAGTCTTGTTTTCTTTGTATGCTATCTTCATAAGCAGGGTACTGGGCTATGCTCCTCTATTCACTAGTTGACATCACTTATACACTCACCACCTGTCTCCTTTCCTGTTGTCAGCCTCTCATATGTCCCTGCTGTCCCTGGCAAACAGAGCCTATTCTTAGGCCCCTAGAATCTGAATGAGAAAACTGTCACTTTAGAATCCAAAATGGCTGCCAGTTGTACACATTCAAAATGGCTGCACTCTTGGTCACTTTAAATATCCAAAATGGTCACCACTTATAAACATTCAAAATGGCTGCACCCTGCGGACAATGGAAAGTCCACAGCTCAGATTGTCTCCCTCCTGGTTGTTTCCCTTCCTAGTTATAGGCCACCAGCACAGTCAACCCTGCAGCCCTTGGTGACCAGGGCTGATCTTTAAGCCAATTCTCAGGTCCTAACACCACTTGGAAATATTCAGGCTATTGGTCCCGTCAGAGTAGCTGACAGTCCACAGCTCCAACCATCTCTGTACTCACTGTTTTCATTCAGGTTTTTCCATCAGTTGGTGCCTAACCCACATCTGTATAGTTCCTTTCAAAGATCAGAGCTCCAGGATTATCTTCTGTATCTCTGTCAACTGGTTTCTCTGTTCTTTTTTGAAGAGGGTCTGTGTTGCTTGTCTGCCTATTCCTCCATCTTACAGGAAGTCCCTTTCCTTTAATTCTTGACTCTCCTCTTGATATGTTGCTCCAGGTGAACAGATACCAATTGTTGTGCTTATAATGGTCTCTTGCAAACTTTTAAGATCCCAAGCATTATCCCATGAACTAGGAGATTGAACAGAAACACTAAGCACATATTAGACCAATTATCTTTGATTTCTCATGAAACCACAACCTTAAACCTCAAAACCAAGGAAGTAATTTCATAAAGTTTTTGGTTGTACATAAGCAGCCTTTGTTGTAATTATTTCTATCACACAACTTTTGTCAATTCAACTTGTGCTATTTTTGTTACAGCAGCATTAGATAACTAAGACACTAATATATGGGCTATAAAATATTATGATGTTTAGCAAGCTTCTTGCTAAAATGAGTTTAGTTATACCTACTCCTCACTTACTGACCATCTCACTATTTGATATTTTACATTTACAAAAATAGTAAAATATCTACTACCTGACTATTTTGCACCCTAACAATGTAAATGTAGCAGTAACAACCACCAAGTTTCAAGGCGAGGGTAACACAGGCTGTGTTGGTTAAGGTTATGTGTCAACTTGGCTGGGCCATGATTCTCAGTGGTTTGGCAGTTATGTAATGATGTAATTTGAGAGGTATGAAATTATATAATCATCCTCCATTTTGTGATCTGATGTGATTTTCCTCACTTTTGCATAATGTCAATTTTTGCACAAGACCCTGTTCTTTGGACTCTAACAATGTTGTTAAGCGAGGAGTGGGTATATTGATATTGGCAATCTAAGATTAAAGAAAAATATGAAAAAAAATGATATCCATATGTCTACCTTTGATGACATGTTTTTACTAGAAAATAAAACCATCCTGGGAGAACATGTTGCAAATTCCAATTACAAATAGAACATTATTATTGTAAATTTTATTGTGTTTTGGTGATTTTCTCAAATCTCAGTTTAAGGACTTCATAGGGTTAAGGGATTGAAAATTAATTCAAAATTCTCACTAGGTAGATTTTTTACTTTTCAAGATTCAAATTAATTCAAATAGGTGATGAGAAGTAATAGGCTGTTTTCTAACTTATTGATTTGCTTTAAATCTAACTCACTGCTATCAAGTCAATTCCGACTCATAGTGACCCCCTTTGGTTTTCCAAGGTGGTAAATCTTTACAGAAGTAGATTGCCCAGTCTTCCTTCCATGACTGGTGGGTTAGAACTGTCAACCTTCTGGTTAGCAATCAAATGCCTTAGGCACTGAGCCACTAAAGCATGCTCACTAAGCTGTGATGTAAATGGTTTCATATTAGTACTACTTTCTCCAACATTAGACCTTGGAAGAACTGAATGTTTGGGATTTTTCTACTGAATTATTGCTGCTAATAAATTCTCAGCAGTGAAATTATAATCAGCAACCTAGAAAAATATAAAAGCCTCAATCAAATCCATATATTCACACATTTTTATAACAAATGTTCAGCAGTACTATTTCTATAGTTGTCCATTCAAAGGAGCATTGCTAGATTTTCAAAACCAGAGTCTGTCATAACTTTGATTTGTTGGACTAAGGCTATGGTCTAAGTTAGACATTGAAAACTTTCTAATTTTCAAGGAAGCATCAAACATTTCAAAGTTACTCTTGAAGTTTTAATATTAGAAATATATAATTATGTTATTATGCATTTCAT
>NW_006922039.1:293141-296469 GCF_000298275.1 Orycteropus afer afer
GCAATCCTACTTCTGTAGTGATACTGCATCGGAAACCCAAGGAGGGGTTGCTATGAGTCGGGGCCGACTCGACGGCACATAACAACAACAACAACAATTTAAGTATGCCAAAGAATCTGAATTACTTCTATATTTACTCTCTATATATTGTATCCAGATTTCCTAATTTTAAAAGAACAAATTATATGTCAAAAAAGGGCATTATTTGAGATAGTGAATAGTTTAGAGAGTAAGTATGAAAAGAATCTCATTGTTAACTGAATATTTCTACTTTTGTGACATTTGGAGCACACATATTTATGAAGTTAAGAATTACTTCATTTTAAAAATGACAGTCTTTTAAACCATTGTGAATACTTTTTACTCTTCCTAGATTTGACTTAGAGTAACTTATCTTGTAACTTGAATAATTGGTTTTAATGAATATAAGTCTCAGCCACAGAAATTAAGGCAAGTTGTTTTTTCAACAAAAGGTGATTTTGATTCTTAAGGTTGTAGATTACAGGAAATAAAACTTGGCTAGAGCTTGTCTGCATTAGAATTTCAGTAAAAGCATTCAGGCTATATAGTAAATAAGTCTAATTAATTGTCTTTCAGAAGACTAATTTTCACTGCTTACAAAATGGATTAAAGCAGATCCTTTATGAGGAAGGTGGAAAAAAATTTCTCACAAATGTATTATGTCCTGGTGAAGAACAGATTCTAAATTCTAGAAAAACAGAACAGAAGATTTGAGTTGGAAGAGGAAAGAATTCATGAATTTGAACACAGGTCAACTGAAAGTATCTAGTGTCAGTACAGAACATTTACCAATTCTTTTTTGCACAGTGACTCTGTGTATTCCTTACATCTTCTTTTGATGCTCCCAGAATCTTTCAATATTTCTCACATAGAATCCTTCAATATTGTAACTCAAAGCTTGAATTTCTTCTTCAGTTTGAAAGAACTTAAGAAATGCTCGAGGTATGCTTCTCAGCTTGAGAAACACTGTGTGTGTTCTGCCCTTTTGGTTTTCTAACTCCAGGTGTTTGCACATTTCATTATAATACTTTACTTTGTCTTCTCGAACTGCCCTTTGAAAACTTCTGTTCACCTCTTTTTTTTTCCATTTGCATAAGCTACTCTCAATTCAAGAGCAAGATTCAGAGTGTCCTCTGAGATTCATTTTGTTTTATTCTTGATTTCGTGTATTTTAATGACCTTTTGCTTCCTTTATTTATGATGTCATTGATATCATCCCACAAGTAGTCAGGTTTTCGGTCATTGGTGTTCAAAGCATTAATTCTATTCTTCAGGTGTTCTCTAAATCCAGGTAGGATATAATCAAGGTCATATGTTGGCTCCCATGGACTTGTTTTAATGGCTTTCAGCTTCAAATTGAGCTTGCATATGAGCAATTGATGGTCTGTTCCACAGTCAGCTCTTGGCCTTGTTTTGGCTGAAGATCTTGAGTTTCTCCAGCATCTCTTTCCACAGATGCAGTTAAACTGATTTCTGTGTACTCCATCTGGCAAGGTACACTGGTAGAGCCACTGTTTATGTTGTTATAAAAAGGGTATTTGCAATGAATAAGTCTTTGGTCTTGCAAAATTCTTCCATGAAATCCCTGGCATCATTTCTGTCACCAAGACCATATTTGACAACTACAGATAATTCTGAGTCAGCCACAGGGACCCACATAAAGGTGGTACAAGAGGTTTCCAACAGGGAGACAAACTTGTCTGTCGGTTTGTCCTACCACGGTGACATGTTGATGTGAGTTTTGAGGCTGAGCCACTGGTGTTTCAAACCCACTGGGATGCACATGGTGCACAGGTATCAGCCCAGCTTACAGACAGAGACAGACTAGGTAGAAGAAAGAGGCTTCTCAAAGAATTGGCAAGGGAAAACCTTATGAATAGCAAAGAAACATTGTTTGATACATTACTGTGCAACTTTATGAATAGTCTGGTTAGGATAGAAGGCTCTCAAAATAGGACTGGGAAAGAGCTGCATCATCTGAGTAAACCCAGCCTTACTCATATGGATAAGATAAAGCTTTTGAGACCTCCATTTGCTGATGTGGCACCACTCAATTGAAGAGAAACAGCTGCAAACATCCATTAATCATTGGAACATGGAATGTACGAAGTGTGAATCTAGGAAAATTGGAATTTGTCAAAAATGAAATGGAACGCATAAAGATTGATATCCTAGGCAATAGTGAGCTGAAATGGACTGGTTTTGGCCATTTTGAATCACACAACCATGTGATCTACTATGCCGGGAATGAGAGTTTGAAGAGGAGTGGCATGACATTCATCATCATAAAGGATGTTTCAAGATCTGTCCTGAAGTACAATGCTGTCAGTCATAGGATAATATTCATACACCTACAAGGAAGACCCATTAATATGACTATTATTCAAATTTATGCCCCAACCACTAAAGACAAAGATGAGGAAATTGAAGATATTTATCAACTTCTGCAGTCTGAAATTGAACAAACATGCAAGCAGGATGTGTTCATTATCACTGGTGACTGGAATGCAAAAGTTGGAAACAAAGAAGAATCACCAGTAGTTGGAAATTTTGGTGACAGAAATAATGCTGGAACTCACATGGTAGAATTTTGCAAGACCAACAACTTATTCATTGCAAACACATCTTTTTCAACAACACAAACGGTGGCTCTACACGTGGACTTCAGCAGATGGAACACAGGAATCAGATTGACTACATCTGTGGCAAGAGGTGGTGGAAAAGTTTAATATCTTTAGCCAAAACCAGGACAGGATCTGATTGTGGAACAGACCATCAACTGCTCATATACAAGTTCAACTTGAAGTTAAAGACAATTAAAACAAGTCCAAGAAAGCCAAAATATGATCTTGAATATATCCCTCCTGAATTTAGACACATCTAAAGAATAGGTTTGATGCATTGAACACCAATGACCAAAAACCAGAAGAATTCTGGGAGGATATCAAGAACATTGTCCATGAAGAAAGCAAGAGGTCACTAAAAAGACAAGAAAAGAAGAGAAGACCAAAATGGATGACAGAAGAGACTCTGAAACTTGTCTTTGAGCGGAGAGTAGCTAAAGGAAATGGAAGAAATGACAAGATAAAAGAACTGAACAGAAGATTTCAAAGAGCAGCTCGAGCAGACAAAACCAATCACTATAATGAAATGTGCAAAGACCTGGAGTTTGAAAAACAAAACGGAAGAACATGCTCAGCATTTCTCAAGCTGAAAGAATTGAAGAAAAATTTAAACCTCGAGTTGCCATATTGAGAGATTCTATGGGCAAAATATTGAATGATGCAGGAAACATCAAGAGAAGATG
>NW_006922039.1:297460-300947 GCF_000298275.1 Orycteropus afer afer
AAAAATCTTCTATTTCTTCATCTTTGGCTTTAGGGGTTGATGCATAAATTTGGATAATAGTGTTAACTTGTTTACTTGTAAGGATATGGATATTGTCCTATCATTGACAGCATTGTACTCCAGGATTGATATTGAAATATTCTTTGTGATGATGAATTCAATGCCATTCCACTTGAATTTGTCATTGCCAGCAAAGTAGATCATATAATTACCTGATTTAAAATGGTTGATTCCAGCTTATTTGGTATGTCAATGTTCAACTATTTCAGAAGGTGGCATATGATCAAGAACCAATGATACTTAGAGAAGTCAAAGCTGCACTGAAGGAATTGGAGATAAAAAAGGATCCAGGAATAGATGGAATATCCATTGAGATGTTTCAACAAATGGATGCCCCACTAGAGGCACTCACTTGGTTATGCCAAGAGATTTGGAAGACAGCTACCTGGCCAACTGACTGGAAGACAGATCCATATTTGTACCCATTCCAAAGAAAGTCAATCCAACAGAATGTGGAAATTATTGAACCATATCATTAATATCACACAAGTAAAATTTTGCTGGAGAGAATTCAAAAATGGTTGCAACAGTATGTTGTCAGGGAACTTCCAGAAATGCAAGCTAGATTCAGAAGAGGGTGTGAGATGAGGGATATCATTGCTGATGTCAGCTAGATCTTGGCTGAAAATAAAGAATACTAGAAAGATGATTACCTATGCTTACTGACTGCAGAAGCATTAGACTGTGTGGCTCATAACAAATTATGGATAACACTGCAAAGAATGGGAATTCCAGAACACTCAATTGTGCTCATGAGGAACCTGTGGATAGATCAAGAGGCTGTGGTTCAAACTGAACAAGGGGATAGTTCATGGTTTAAAGTCCGGAATGGTATGTGTCCTTTCACCATACTTATTCAATCTGTATGTTGAGCAAATAATCTGAGAAGCTCAACTATATGAAGAAGAACATGGCACTAGTATTGGAGGAAAACTCATTAACAACCTGAGATATGCAGACAACACAACCTAGCTTCCTGAAAGTGAAGATGACTTGAAAAATTGAGTAATGACGTTAAAGACTACAGTCTTTAACATAAAGAAAACAAAAATCTTCACAACTGGACCAATGAACAGCATCACAATAAATGGATAAAACTCTGAAGTTGTCAAAGGTTTAATTTTACATGGATCCACAGCCAACTCTCATGGAAGCAGCTGTCAAGAAATCCAACATCATATTTCATGGGGCAAATATGTTGCAAAAGACTTCTTTACAGTGCTGAAGAGCAAAGATGTCACTGTCACTTTGAAGACAATGGCATTCTTAACCTAAGCCATGGTATTTTCAATCACTTCTTAGGCATGTGAAAGTTGGACAATGAACACAGAAGACTAAAGAAGAGTTGTTGTTTTTCAGTTGTGGTGTTGGCAAAGAATCTTGAAAGTGGCATGGATGGCCAGAACAAACAAATATGTCCTGGAAAATTGCAGCCTGAATGCTCCTTGGAAGCAAGAATGGCCAGACTTCATCTCACCTACTTTGGTCAAGTTGTCAGAAAGGACCATTCTTTGGAGAAGGATATCATGCTTGGTAAAGTGGAGAGTCAGAGAAAAAGGTGAAGGCCCTCAGCAAGATGAATTGACAAGGTAACTTCAACGTTGGGCTCAAGTATAAGAAAGATCATCAGGATGCCACACAACTGGACAGTGTTTTGTTCTGCTGTACATAGGGTCACTATGAGTCCGAGGTAATTCCCTAGTGCCTAGCAACAACATCAACAGTGTCAGTAACCAAAAGAAAACAAAAGGGGAAAAAAATGAACAAAGCCTCAGGAACTTGTGGGACACCATCATGTTATATCAAAATAAATATAATAATGGGAGTTCCAGAAAACAAGGAGACAATGGGGCAGAAAAAATATTTGAAGAATAATTTATGAGGGGTTTTAATAAGATGGTGGAATTGGCAGACAAACTACACAGACATTCCTCAACAAAGAAAAGGGAAAACAAATAATACAGATACAGAGATAATCCTGGAGCTCTGAGTTTTGAAAGGAAGGATTCAGAAGTGGGCTAAACTCTAACTAGTAGAAGAACATGCATGAAAATACAGAAAAAGAGACATACAGAGCCATGGACTATTAGCAATCCTGATGGCATGGACAGCTTGGATATGGCCAAGTGGTGTTAGGCCCTAAGAATTAACCTAAAAATTGGCCCTGCTAGCTAGGGACTGCACAGAGATCTGCACTGTTGGCTGATGAATAAAAGGGAGGCAGCAAAGAGGGAGAAAGGCTGAGCTGTGGACATTTGGTTATCCAGAAAACAGAGCCATTTTGATTGCTTACAAGTGATTCAACCATTTTGGACATTTAAAGCAGCAGCATTCTTTCACATTCCAGGGACCTAAGAAAAGTCTCCACTTGCTTGGGACCACAAGGACATACCTGACACAAAGGACTGGAAAGGTGCAATATTCCCCTTGTTACTCTTATACCCCACACCCTCTTGGGGAATGGAGGGGTGGCCATCCCTTGTTCTCACTCACCATCTGGGCTGGCAAGAATTCCATACCAGTCTGTGTGCTCTGATGGAGCCTGGGTTCCCTGTCCTGTCCTGCTTTTTTTTTTTTTTAAGTTTGTTTGTTTTGTCTGTTTTTAAACTATCATTATTACTGTCCTTTTTACTATTATTCTTTTTTTCTTCCATTCCCAGGTTCTAGTTATTAGGTTTTTCCCTCTTTCCTGTTCTTGTTCTCATCTTTTTCTTTCTTATGATTCTTCCAATTCCTTGTTTTACTTTTTGCCTTTTTTTTCTACTTTATTCTCCTTCTCTACCTCTTTTCTATTATTCCCCTCTCCCCAGATTTTTTTCCCTTTTTCTATGCATATTTCTGTTGGTTTTTTAAAGCATTTCTTTAAATATTTTCTCTCACTCACAGCTTTTCTTCTTCTTCTCTCTCTCTCTCTCTTTTCTCTTTTTGGTGATTGTTATTGTGTGCTTATGTGATATGCATTTTTTGTCCTCTTGATTTTACTTTTTTGATGGCTTTTCAATTGTTGTTTTTGTCTAACTTAGTGAGTGACAGCAACTCAGCCCTCATGACACAACCACACCCACAACTCTTGCAGCTCCAACTTACTGAGTGAGAGCCACCACTTCCTTCTGCACCAACTGATCAATGATACACTACCACCAATAAGAGCCTGACTCACCCTTAACTACTATTCACAAACAGTTAACAGAGACCTGTGCAGCCATTCTAATTCTCTATCACACCCACCAGGAGAAAGGTGGTGAGTAGGTGTATAGTAAAGCTGACAAGGAGCAAGGTTGTGGTCACTGCTTGGTAACAGCCAGCTACCCAGAGGGACCGAATAGTTGAACCTGCGGGCTTGGGACCATAGTTGCAGGGGACATCAAGCTCAATTGGCATAACATACTATACAAAACATTGTTCCACCTCCTACTTTGGTGTGGAG
>NW_006922039.1:301688-304462 GCF_000298275.1 Orycteropus afer afer
GAATTTGCTCTGTAAATCTTCACCCAAATCACAACAAAAAAATAATAAATAATAAAAAGAAGGAAAAAAAAAGAAAGGTGGTGAGTGCATAAGTGCTGCCAACTAGCAAATAGAGGAGCATAGTACCCTACTTACTCAGATACATCCCAAAAAATAGACAAAGAAAATGAAAATCTTTGGTGAATCACTCCAACATACAATCACCAATTAAATATAAATACAAAAAAGTCACAATGTCTCAGAGACAGCAGACCATCACAGTCCACACAAAGAATCAAGATAAAGTGGTAGAAACAAGGTAGTAGCACACAGATCCAGAACACATCCCCAAGGAAGAAGAAGCACTGGAACTCCCTGATAAGGAATTCAAAAGAATTATATTTAGATACCTTCAACAGATTGGGAAATTGATAAGGAAAACACTGACAAAAATAAGGAAAACAAAGACAAAGCCCTAGAACAATTTCAGAAGAAAATAAAAGGGCAAAATGACAAAATAAGGAAAACCCAGAAATGATACAAAATCTGCAGATAAAAATCCAGAAAATTAATACTAAATTTTCAGAAATAGCACATTGAAAGGACAAAGGAGTAGAATCAATGCAATGGAAGACAGAATTAATGAGACTGAAGACAAACACTTGAATACTTCTCTGGAAAGGGATCAATTAGAAAAAAGATCAAAGCAAAATAAAGAAAACCTAATATTCATGTGGAATACCATCAAAAGGAATTACCTATGTGTCATCAGAATTCCAGAACAGAAGGAGGAAAAGAAAACTACTGAGAAAATTGCCTGAGATTTGTTGGAAGATAACTTCCCTAATTAATGAAAGTCAAAAATACATCCATTCAGGAAGTCCAACAAACCCCAAACAGGATAGACCCCAAAAGAAAATCACCAAGACATATCATCATCAAACTCACCAAAACCAAAGACAAAGAAAGAATTATGAGAGCAGTATGGGAAAAACTAAAAGTTACCTACAAAGGGCAACCAATAATACTAAGCTCTGATTTCTCAGTAGAAACCATGCAGGCAAGAAAGCAATGGGACAGTATATATAAAATCCTGAAAGAGAAAAATTTCCAACCAAGAATTATATATCCAGCAAAATTTTCCTTCAGATATGATGGTGAAATTAGGACATTTCCAAATAAGCAGAAATTAAGGGAATTTGCTAAATCCAGACCAACTTTACAAGAGAAAGTAAAGTAAGTCCTTTGAATAGAGAACCAATAATACCAAGTAACAACTGACCATTAATACACATGATGACCTAATCCAGAAACCAATTCAGCTATGGAAGTATTCAAAGTAAAATAAGCTAACAACATTGTAAACAGGGAACCAGCGACATCAATTGGTAAATGAGGACAACTACAAATTAAAAAGAGGGGAAAAAGTAGTGCAGTTATAGAACTTCACATCACAATAAAAAAAAGAGGACAAGTACAAATATCTAGCAAATGCTAAAATAATAGCAACAAAGGAAATGATAACAAGATTCATAAACAAAATGAGCTAAGGAGAGAAAATTATATGGAACAAAGAAATCAGGAACACCACAAAAAAACACATAACAAAATGAAAGTAACAAATTCATACTTGTCGATAATTACACTGAATGTCAGTGGATTAAATGCAACACTCAAGAGACAGAGAACTGCAGACTGGATAGGGAAATATGAGCCATTGATATGCTGTCTACAAGGATCTCTGATGGTGTAGTGCTTAAGGTATTTGACTGATAACCAGAAGGCTAGAGGTTCAAATCCACCAGCCACTCCCCAGAAGGAAGGTTGAGCAATCTACTTCTGTAGTGATATTGTCTTGGTAACCCAAGGAGTGGTCTCTATGAGTCAGATCCAACTCTATGGCAGTGAGGATGTCATCTACAAGAGACACACCTTGGAGACAAAGAAAGAAATAGACTAAAAATCAAATGTTGGAAAAATATGTGTCAAACAAACAGCAACCAAAAAAGAGTAGGAGTAGCAATATTAATTTCTGATAAAATTGACTTTAAACCAAAACAACCATAAGAGACAAGGAAGGGCATTGTATAATGATTAAAGGATCAATTGAACAAGAAGACATAACCATAACAAATATCTATGGACCCAATGAAAGACATAAATCAAAATACATAAATCAAACGTTAACAGAATTGAAAAGGCAAGTAGATGACTCCACAGTCATAGTAGGAGACTTTAACACACCACTTTCAATGAAAGATAGAACAACTAGAAAGAAACTAAAAATAGAACACAAATAAACTAAACAATACAATCCACCAACTTGTTGAGAGCAATTCACTCAACAACAGCACAATATACACTATCTTCCATTGCACATGGAACGTTCTCCATGATAGACCATATTTTAGACTGTAAAGCAACCCTTAATAAAATTAAAGATATTGAAATACTGCAAAGCATCTTCTCAAATCACAATGATGTAAAATTAGAAATCAACAATAGGAAAATCAATGGAAAAAGAGTAAAGACATGGATACTGTACAACAGCCTCCTTAATAATGACTGGGTAATAGAAGAAATTTAAAAAATGAAATAAATATTTTCCTTGAATCAAATGAGAATGAAAACAAAATATATCATAATCTTTGGGACACAGCAAAAGCAGTGATCAAAGGCCAATTTATAGCAATAAAAGCACATATCAAAAAAAAAAAAAAAAGCCAAAATCAGCACTTTAAACCAACATCTCCAACAATTAGAAAAAGAACAGCAAGAAAAGCCTGCAGTCACCA
>NW_006922039.1:304587-316583 GCF_000298275.1 Orycteropus afer afer
GAAAAGAGGGAGAGAATACAAATAAAATGAATAAGAAACAAAATGAGTGACATCACAACAGAACCAACTGAAATAAAAAGGATAATATCAGGATACTATGAAGAACTAGACTCCAACAAGTTTGAAAATCTGGAAGAAATTAACAGATTTCTAGAAACACATTATTTATCTAAACTAACACAGACTGATGAGGAAAAGTTGAACAGATCCATAACACGAGAAGAAATTAAACAGAAGTAGACCTGGGATCTCCTGATAAAAGGTGAGAATTCTATCACTGAACTACCAATGTCTCCAGAGCAATGGTAAGAAGTGTTGATCCTTTAGCCACCTATTGGTTCCCATGCCTGTTTTTTAGCATTTGGCCAAAACACCACATGTCAGTCACTGGTTCAATGCACATACTACAACTTGTAAGACTCAATCTCAAGGTGTTACATTAACTGAGTTTTTAATAAACCATTTCAAAGATCCATCAACCCCACTGCTTTTAGGTGATACAGCATTTTGTAGGACTTGTAAATTGTTCTTCAAAAAAAAATGTGCCTCTTTGTCTGAAGGAGTTATGTTGGATCCTATGTGGTTAAACCAAACAGATGTAAGCCCTTAGACAGTACAACTCACAGAGGCACTGTAGTGAAGGAAAGCAAACCTGATTCCAGAGTAAATATCAATTTTTGGAAGAGTGAGTTATTGTCTTTGTTAGTCTATACTCCCCTGAAAACCAAATGACTGGCTGATCTTTTTGAGGGTTGATATAGCAAGTGTTCAACATTGCTTTCTACTATTGACAGGTAAGGCAGTCAACAATAGCAGTAGTTAATGTGAGTCTTGATTAGAGGGATTCTTGACTGTTGAAACCATCCATAATTTCCACTCCTAATCACCACAGTTACTCCTTCATGGGATCTTTGGACAAGCACTAGAATAGTGAAGGACAGAGACTGGTTGATATCTATTGGAAATGTCTGCCTGTTGTTGGGTGCCTCTTGTGTGGTGAATATTCTGCTGAACAGTGTTCTAAGACATAAAAATCTCCTAACTCTGTGGATATCCTCACTCCTGTAGGTCCATCTACATGTCCATCCCAGTCTGCTTTCTCTCAGAAATCTTCCAGTACTGTTCCTGTGGATCCTGTGATACAATAGGTTTTTCTCTTACATGGCCCTTCTGGCCAAGGTTTTATAATTCTCCCAAAATGATTGGTCAGGCCCTAATCTTGCAAATGATTGGTTGGTTTACTATATGCATAAATGGCTTGCAGAGAATGGTCAGTTTAATGCCTGCATAAGAGGCTTGCAAAAGACTGGTCAATTTGTTATCTACATAACAGTCTTGCAAATTCACTCAATAATATTGATTGGCTTATGATCCACCTAAAGTAATGGTCCGTTTACAAAGTTATGCACTTAGATGGACAAGAAGTTTTCCTATGTAAGTGGTCATTCCCACAAAGATTTTGTGGGCTTCTTCATCAACCAGAGCCAGGAAGAGAGTGTGTCATTTGGGCCCTGAACTGAGAACCTCCTAGAAGGGCTGTAATACAGGTCAAGGGGTATAATGATGAGCTGGTAACACTCTCTGAGATAACACTGAAGACTGAGAGAAATGGCAGTGATCATAGCAAAGCTGAGTGCCAGAGAAACAGCAGCAGTTGTGTGAGTGGCAGGAACCATGAGACAGGAGATAGTGGTAGTGGGCAAGTAGGCCCGCAGAGCAGAACTGAGTACCTCCATGCATGAGGTCACCAATAAATAAAGGTATATAAATAAATAAAGGTATATAAGGTGTATATACCTTATATTGGTTGTCTGTAAAAGTTTTTCAAAGCTGCTGATTGAGAGCTGTACCAACAAGCACAGGGGGCCAGATCTGGCCAAGGAAAGCTGCAGAGAGACAGAGAGAGAAAGAACACAGTCATGCAGATCCTGACCTGACTTAATGAGACTCTTGCTGAAAGAGAGAGCAACAGAGACAGACAGACAGACCTACTGACATCTGGTTCATGGCATTGTAAATTTTGACATTCAAAATTTGTTTTTGAAAATTTAGACTGGAAAATGTTGAAATGATAAATACCACACACCAATTTAGAAATATTTTTTTTTTTCTAAAGCCTTTAAGAAATCAGAATTCACATTAAAACTCCTTATGATAAAAGCTAATTATAATGAGAGTTAAAGAAGAATTTTAGGCAAATCCTCCAGAGCCTTCTTTGTTTCCTTGCCTGTAATTGAATAGGATTTTATCTGAAATACCAAGTCTTTTACGTATGTGTTTATCCTTTGGATTCACCTCGAGGGAAGCTAGGATTTTTTTTTTCTATCCTTTTTTTTTTTTTTTTAACATATTTGGTTCTTCAGAAGAATGGCTTAGGAAAGCTTTTGTTTAAGTCTGTTATTCCAATGTCATTATTAATAGAGCTCTCTTTAACTTTCAGCATGTCTGATTTGAATAATAAATTATATGATTATCCTATGCTCCAGTCATACTATCAAGGGGAGTCATCTGGACTTTTCTACTTTAGGTTTAAATGAAAAATTTTTTTTATCTAATTGTTGCAAGAAGAAAAGAAAATAGAAGAAAACATATATACTTGGAAAAAATGTAAATTTGTTACATGGTTTCATATGAAAATATATAAGATTATATATTAGGGGAAATGTGTAAGAAAGTTTGCTTATTGAATGCTCTGTCTCAAAAAAGATATCATTATCTCTCAGCTGGTTCTCACAAAAGAAATGGGGGTGGTATGTAGACCTATTTTGAACCAGTTCTGGACATGATACTTATGCTATTCCCCCTAATAATAACTCCATGTTGTTAGTACAAATTTTGTGTGTTAGCTTGCACAAAAGGGGGCTCAGAGGATTCAAACTTAATTCTGGTTCAACTATCTAAATGTTCTTCTTAGGTTTACATGATCTCAGAGCATAATGATAAAGACTATTGAATACATTGTCCCCTGCAGTGGTTGATATGAGCCAAAGTATGGAACATAATAAATTTCTGTAAGTTTTATAAAGTTACCCTTGTCCCTCTTGCATCTGACTATCCCAGATGAAAACACTGGGCATGAATAAGAGATGACTGGGAAAAGAGTGAAGTTATAGCTACTGGAATGTGACACACCAATTATTTGGTGTTCTATAGTGAAAGCAACAACCTTTCTTCCTGGGGAGGGAAAAAATTTAGCATCCAAGAGTTACAAAGGAGTAAGGAATATTAAAATCTTTATCTCTCAGTACTGGCACTAGACAAAGCAAAAAGCTCCATTGTGGCTCTCCCAAACTGTTGTAAGGACCTTATATTTGAATGTTAGTTCTGTCATCCCCCACCAGATAGCTCTGGTCACAATTATATTATATTATATTATGTTTTTGGTGAAAATTTACACAGCAATTTAATTTCCCTTCTGACAATTTCCACATAAATTAATTAATGACATTAGTTATATGTTTCACATGGTGTAAACATTCTCATTAAATGTGCTCTGGTTGCTCCACTTCCAGTAATCTAGTTTCCCTGCCCCCTTATCTTCTCCTCTTTGTTTTGGATTAAATGTTGACATTCTGGATTCATACAGATGTTTTTGTAGTACAACACTGATCTAACAGGTAGTATTCTTTATTTTATCTGTCACCCTGCTTTTCTGTTAAAAGGTGATCTCATGGGTAGTTTAGTTCAAGGTTTAAAGATTGTTTCAGAATGATAGTCTCAGAAAGTTCTCTGGTCTCAGGTGGTTCAGTTAGTTTGGCCATTTTTAAAACTTCAGTTTTTTCTGCTCCTTTCTCCCATTCTAACCAGGATCATCTATTGTGCCCTCGATCAGACCATAATTTGATCATTATTTCCAGTAACTTTACTGAAAAGTCTATTGCAAATGGCAAGGTGTAACTCCAACTTCTATATTTCTCAAGAAAAATACCTGTCAATAACTACAGATATGTTCACTACTATTTTCCCTCCTTGTCTTTGGTAAAGACTGCCTGAGAGAAGTCAATCTAACCAATCTTGTTTGTCCATACCACCAGCCATGTGACATTCACCCACCACATGCAATTACCGAGTGACAATTTAGGGGACAATGGTGGTGGTGGTGGTTATGTGCCATGGAGTCAGACCTGACTCATAGCGATCCCTCCTTGGGTTTCTGAGGCAGTATCACTATGGAAGTAGATTGCCCAACCTTCCTTCCGAGGACCCACTAGTAGTGGTTACCAGAGATAGGATGGAAGGGGAAAGGGGAAGCTTTTGTTTACGAGGCATTCATTTTATGCTAATAGTGGTGGAATATTTTGGAAAAGGATAGCAACAATGGTGGCTCAACGTGAAAAATGTCATCGATATCCCTGAGCAGTAAATATAGAAGTTGTTGTGTCAGCAAATGTCTTGCTATATATGTTTTCACAACAGTAAAAATGAAAAAAAAAAAAAAAAGAAGAAGAAGAAGAAGAAGAACCACATATGATAAGACATTTATGCAATTTTGTCAGAGTAGGATATTCCAGAGATGAAGCAACAGGAAAAAAGGCAGAGACAAATTTTTCATCAGCCAATGTTGAAATAAGTGATTATTTTTCTTTCATAACTCAAATACGTAATATTTTTCACTAAAGTCAGGGAGTGTGTTATTCATATCCTCAATTTCATTTTAAAATATTTTGGAGTACTTTTCATTTTTAATTAGGGAAGAAAAACTAGCTTAACTCTTTTCTAGTCACAAAGACATTTCACTACATAAAGGAATTCAGAAGTTTTGGGAGTAAATACTCTAATGAACCAAAAATCACTTCTGGTCCAGGTTTAATTTAGGTTAACAAGAGGTAAAAATCAATAACTCATTGTGATATATTTCCATTTTATGCACATAATAACCTGTAATTCTACACAAAAAAAAATCCACTTCAAGGTTGTCTGTACGCAATAAGTGTATTTATTAAATACAAAAGTATAAGTGTATTCAATTTAAAATACCAGACTCAATAGAGAATAACAATTGAATTAAATTTCTTTTAGGTAAAAAATAATTTATTTGTGTTTTAATGATGTAGGCCTTTACATATACTAAAGACATATCAAACATGGATTTTTTTTTTTTAATTTCAACCCTGGTCTCATTCATTTTAGTTTGTAGACATAACATTTTGGTTAGAAATATACCCAGTACTTTGTCCACAAGCAATAAATTCATTGTGTGGCATTAGATCAGCCAGTCTTGAAAAAAAGCGCATATGAATCCCTAAATCAGTGCAATTCTTGACAAAAACAGATGTAACACTAAATCAGTGTAATTAAATAGAGTTTAATGAAGAGTCTATTTATATATATACTTGTGAAAACAATAAAGTAGGGAAAAGTGCACTGAATGTAACAATATTAGGGAAGTCTTATCACTCCTGTTGTTTGTTGTTGTTATGTGCCATCGGGCCCCTCCTTGGGTTTCTGAGGCAGTATCACTGGGTATCGCTATGGAAGTAGATTGCCCAACCTTCCTTCTGAGGCGTGGCTGGTGAGTTTGAACCACCAGCCTTCTGGATAGCAGTCAAGTGCCTTAGGCACTATGCTACCAGAGCTTGCCTTATCATTTCTAGTTCTGAAGAAATAAGGGGAGAGAGAAGTTATGCAGGACCTAGAGAGAATTGTAGCTTAGGTGGTGGAATATCATCCAACAGGATCTGTGGTTTTTCACAATGAAACAGAGCTTCTGCCAAACTATAGTCTGATAGGAATTTAGTCAGGGCATTCACTACCCTGACATTGCCCTCCTCCTGCATTTTGAGCTGCTGAAAATATCTGCCATGGGGCATACCCAACCAGAAATGAGAAGGCAAAGGAGACTGTTTGACCTGTTTCAAAAAGGTCAACCTGCTGGAGCACAGAGTTGAAAAATTAGGACAGAGATTGGATCTCAAGGTACAAGCAGAGTATCTAGCATAAACATAAATGGAGAAGGAAAATAAAAAGTATAGTTTTATTTAAAACTAAAAGCTTCAAAGATACAGTAGCTTGTTGCAGAACTATACTCTTACCAAGAAAAATTAGAAAAAAAGAAATATTCCCTTTGAAGACATCAGAAAGCTGCTAAAGCAAAAAGAACAACAGAGAGTAATTAGATTGACAGTTTATTAATAGGAGCTCTGGTGGCGTAGTGTCTAAGGCATTTGACTGCTAACCAGAAGGCTGGCGGTTCAAACCCACTAGCCAATCCTTGGAAGGAAGGTTGGGCAATCTATTTCTGCAGTGATATTGTCTGGGAAACCCAAGGAGGGGTCGCTATAAGTCAGATCTGACTTCACTGCAGTGAGTTTGGTTTTTTGGTATGTAGTAAATAATTTCAGCTTGCAGTATTCATAATCTTTGTTGCAACTGTTCATCTTAGCTACTGTTGAAAACGTTGCCATAGGTAACATGTAAATCAATGAATGTAGTTATGTTTTAATAAAATTTTATTTACAAAAGCAGGCCATATGCTCATGGTCAATAGTTTCCAGAACCCTGATCTAGAGGGGAGAATCTCAGAGAGTTAAGCTGATATCTATAGGAACTTTTGTCTTAGGGCCATTTGCTGATTCTGAGTTTTTGAACAGCAGACCGAGATTTCCATCAGTAGAGGACTGCAGCCATGGAACAGAGAGAATAACAGATTTTTGAGGGAAGTATATAGGGAGTCTTAAACCCAACTTTATTCTCAAGACATTTGATGAATTACCTGGCTGGGTAGAGAGGAAAACTAAACTCCTAAGTGGAAAGCCTCTGGAAATCAAGGAAGAATTTTCTGCAGTCTTGACAGTCTTAACAAAAAAAAAAAAAAAAAAAAAAAAATGAGAATTTAGGATCCAACAAGGTGAGGGGTCTCACCAATACAAGCTTTTTATTGAAAACACTTAAAGATCAAGTCCTAGGAGTTAGATTGAGCCTTTCAGGACTGCAACCCAGCTTCACGTTAACAGATTCCCAGATGGGATTAAAGTTCTTAGTCATCACTATGTTTCTTGTGTTGAGAAGTATAATGTCATTCTGGAGGAAAACATAATTTATAGCCTTGTTAATTCACAATATCCAACAGTGAGTACAAAATTACTGAGTATGCTAAACAACAGTATCACATAACCAAAAACTAAAAACAAGTAAGTAAATAAATAATCACTAAAAATAAAAACAGAACCATCTGTGATAAAGATATTTATTGAAGATGACTGACAAGGAATTCTAATAACTATTAAAATTTTTAAAAACTACAGTAAAATAGATGAAAAGTTGGAGAATTTCACCAGAGAATTAAAATTCATAAAGAACAAAACAAATTAGAAAGAAGAAAAATGCAATATATGAAATTAAGCACTCATTAGATTAGTTTAATATTATATTCAGTGTAGCAAAATAAAGAGTAGTGAATTGGAAGACAGATCAGTAGAAAATATTCAACATTAAATTCATAGAAAAAAATGAATGGAAATATAGGAAAGAGCATAAGAGATATGTCAGACAGACAATAGTTCTATATTACTTGCATATTGTTGTATAACAAACTATAACAAATGTAATGGCTTCCAACAATACTCACCAATTCATCACAATTCTGTAGATCAAAAGTCCAGGCACAGTGTAACTGGTTCTCAGCATTTCACAAGCTGAAATTAATAGTAATCCTAGATGTCTTCTTTTTTGCAAGCTCTTGGGAAGAATTTTCTCACATACTCATTTTCGGTTGTTGGCTACATTCAGTTCCTTGTGGTTGTAGAACTGAGATCCTGGTTTTCTTGCTGACCATCAACTGGGCAATGCTCTCAACACCTTGCAGTCGCCTACATTCCATGCCATGTATTGCCCTCTATCTCCAAAGCCAGCAACAAAGAAGCTCCCTTAAATCAATTCCCTCTCAACTTTTGAATCTGTTATTTCTTCCTTTTCTGATCACTAGACACAAATTCATTTTTCTTTAATTTTTATTGTGGTTTGAGTTAAAGTTTATAGAGCAAGTTAGTTTTCGTCTCAAAAATTCATGCATGTTTTGTTTCATGACATTGACTGTGAGTCCCACAATGTAACAATACTCTTCCCACTTCTTCTCAGTGGTTCTCATTTCCATTTGTGCTTCTTTCCTATGCCTTCCTACCTTCTGAGTTTTATCCCTGAGCAAATGATCCTCTTTTGATCTCATATGGCTATTTATTCTAAGGGATGTGCACCCTTCTGATGTTACCATCCACCTTATAGATCTGTTTATTGCTTAGCTGAAAGATGAGCCACTGGGATGAACTCAGTTGCAAGCTCAAAGGGTAACTGAGGACCACAGTTTCAGGGGTTAAACCCAGATTTAAACAGCTCATGTGATTAGATCATATCCAAGCAGATAAGTTTCCTTCGTTAATATCAAGAGCAAAATAGAGTATAACCAAATTACATGAGTAGTATCCCACTAGTCATAGTCATGGGGATTATATAATGCATATACTTCATGAGGAGAAAATAATGGGGTACGTCTTAAAACTCTGTCTACCCAAAATTCTAATATAAGTGTAATTATAGTCACAGAATTTTTAAAAAGAAGAATGCAAAGCATAGAAAACTTCTGAAGAAATATTTATTAAGTAGATTTAATAAATCAATCCACAACTCAGGAAACTTTAAACACTCAAAACATAGTAAACACAAAGAAAAACAAACATAGACTCACCATAGTGTGGCTTAATAAAAAGAATTACAAAGCTAAAAAGGCTAAGTGAAGAAAGAAGGAAAAAAATACAGTATCTTAAAAAGAGTAACAAGACCAACAGCTTTTTAACAGAGATGTTGGAAACAGCTGGTATCTTTTTAAAGGGCTAACAGAAAAAATAACTTGCAAGCTACAATTCTATATCCAGAAGAACTATTCTTTTAAAATAAAAGTGAAATGAAGATATTTTCAGTGAACAAAAAGTGACAACATTTGTTACCAGGATATCTGCAATAAAATAAATTTTATTTTTGCTTTAAAGTGAAATAATGGGATTTAGTTTGGCAAGAAAAAATTCCTAAGAGAAATATGGATTTGAAAGAAGCAACGAAAAATGAAAGTAGTATAAATACACGGGTAAACATTAATGAATACTGATTTTTAAAAGCCAGGAAGAAGTGGGGGATAGGCTTAGATGTTAAAGATAAAATATTATTGATTATGTGATAAAAATAATGATTTCTATTAAACTTTATTAAGCCAAGGGTACATGCTATAATTTCAAAGATAATCTCTATAAATGTATAATGAACAATTTAATAGAGAGAAAATAAAATTATTAACCCAAAGCAAGGCAACGAATAAAAGAAAAATAAACATAAAAATCTGCCTGCATAAAATAATATAGTAAGGGACTATTATAACAATATATTACTAAAGAATAAACTAAACTCCTAAGTGGAAAGCCTCTGGAAATCAAGGAAGAATATTCTGCAGTCTTGACAGTCTTAACAACAAAAAAAATGAGAATTTAGGATCCAACAAGGTGAGGGGTCTCACCTATACAAGCTTTTTATTGAAAACACTTAAAGATCAAGTCCTAGGAGTTAGATTGAGCCTTTCAGGACTGCAACCCAGCTTCAAGTTAACAGATTCCCAGATAGGATTAAAGTTCTTAGCCATCACTATGTTTCATTATATGTTAATATAATTAATATAAATGTACATCAGTTAAAAAATAAAAGAATATGAAAGTGGATTTAAACAATCACATGTCATTTATAAGAGAGATAATTTAAATATAAGAATAGCTGGAAGTAAAATAATGAATAAAGATATAATTTGTAATACTAACCAAAAGAAAATCCATGTAGCTAATAGTAATATTGGGCAATCTACTTCCATAGACATACTGCCTCAGAAACCCAAGGAGGGGTAGCTAAGAGTCGGGATCAACTCAGTGGCAGTGAGTTTTTTTTTTTTTTTTTGAATAGTAACATTACAAAAACATACTTTAAGGTAAGAATCAATATTAGAGATAAAGGGACCCAATTCACCAGGAAGATATCATAATTCTAAATCTGTATGCATTCAATAACATAGCCTCAAACTATACAAATAAAATAACTGACTGAAATAAAAAGAGCAATGAACAAATGTATAGAATGGGAGTCCTGAAAGTTCTCTTTTTCAAAAAATAAAATTTCTTGTGATGTGGGTGCAAATTTACAAGGTAGATTTGTTGATTTGTTTTACACACAACAGTTCATGCACATTTGATTTCATGACCCTGATTACAATCCCCAACCATGAAAAGCTTTCCTTCCACCTGCTCTCTGACTATCTCTTCCCTATGCCCTTCATATCTATGCATTCCTGTCTGTCCAGCTGTTCCTCTATGCAAATACTGCACTTCTGATGTCTCATGGTCTATTGATCTAGGGGGTGCATCTCCCTGGTGTAAGTGTTCTGCTTGTAGGTTTCTCTTAGTAGGTCAAGCAGACAAAAAATAAGTAAGAATATAAAAAATGTGAAAGAAAGAATTAGAAAACCTGAAAAAGTTGATATGTGTAAAACAAGGATAAAATATGCTTTCTTTTCAGGCATATACAGAATATTTTGCAAAATTAAACAGTTATGAAAAAGTAAACTTGGGTATAATACAAGCTTCAAGACTTTAAAAAAATACCATTCAATGAAATCTCTGATTACAATGGAAATAAACTAGAAATCAATTACGAAAAGATAACTAAAAAATTCTTAAGCACTGGGAAATGATACCTAATTTATGGGTCAAAGGACAAATCACAATGCGAATTACAAAAATTTTGCAGTGAGTGACAATGAAGATATGATATTTTAATGAAGTAAAGTGATGCTTAGAGAAAAATGCACAGCTTTAGATACATGCATTAGAAAATTAGAATGTTTGTGGGATATAGTAAATTACCTGGTGTGCCTTTTCTAGCCATAAGTCTTTGTAAACTGATGGAATTTGCCATGAGCAACTGAGTATGCCAAATTTTTAAAGTTATCTACCTGGGATATTTCTGTTGAGAGTGGCATGAAGCAATCTTCTGGAAGTTCTCTCTCTCTCAGGTGTACAGAATTCTGATGTTGGGATTGGTTGGTTTGGGTCACTCCACCAGAATCAAGAGGAGCCCTTCTAGAGGCAGAAGGAGTCTCTCTGACTGCTGGCTGAGAAAGATGTGCTGCTGAGAGAAATGCACTCCTGAGAGACATGAGAGACATGCTGCTGAGAGAGAGACACACACTACTGAGAAAGCGATGTGCTACTGAGACTGCCGGCTGCTGAGTGAGATGGCCAGCTGCAAGAGACTGAGTGCATTTCTGAACTTGAATTGTAGTCTGGTGCTTCCCTAATAAACCCTATAATCTGAGTTCTGTGTGGCCACTGCAGTGAATTATTGAACCCAGCAGAGAGGTGGTGTGTGCTACGGGAGGAATGGTTGGCTTCAGGATTGGTGAAAGGGCTGGAGGGAGGTGGGCATGTCTGGCCTCACAGGGATAGGCCTTGGGCTACTGATGGTGATTCTGTCTACCTCTTGTGGGGTTAGAGGAGGTCAGAAGATGCAGCCTCTCAGCCTGTTTGGCAGTTTGAAATCAATTATGTAAGAGTTTATCTCAAAAACCTAGAAAAGAACAACCAATGGAATCTAAGGCAGAAGAATGTAATAAATGTTACTGAATTTTACAAGTAAAAAGTTGATAAATTGATGTAAGTTTTTTTTAATGAAAAAAAATACTGAAAAAGAACAAATATCAATGAAATAAAAAAATAGTAAAAATTTAAAAATCCAACCTCTTCTTGTATCAAGCCATTAATAAAATTAATAGACTCCTAGCAAACTGATGAAGAGGAGGAAAAAAAAGACAACACAAATGGCCACTAACTGAAATTAACAAAATAGGACAACACTGCTACTGATCCTATATGTATTGAAAGCATAATACACATGATATTATGAACACAATAGGTAAATAAATTTGCATAAAATGTGCAGATTCCTTGGAAAGCAAAAACTTACAAAATCTG
>NW_006922039.1:316735-317449 GCF_000298275.1 Orycteropus afer afer
CCAGGCATAGATGGCTTCACCTGTAATTCTTCCATATAGCTAAGAAAGACATAGCCATAATGCAAAAATAAAGAAAAAAATATTAGCCAGTCAGAAAGCAATATATGAAAAGGATAGTATATTATAACAAAGTAGTATTTATTCCAGAAATATAGGGATGGATTTTAAACATTTAAAAATCATCATACTTAATTCACCATATGACATGAAATAAAGGGGAAAAGGTATATAATAAAATTCAATAGAAGCAGAAAACAAGAAAGCAGTAATTTTACAGGTTGGAAATATAAAATGACTCACAAGGAACTACAGAGAATACACACAAAGTGGCTTTAATAAAGGCAAAAGAAGTGACACAAAAGGGCATAGAAAGCACAAACAAGTTTTGGAAGCCCAAGACTTTAAGGATTAGCTCACTGTGGCCCTTTCTCAGTCACATAGTGTCTTCATTATGTAGTGATACTATAATAGAAATATCACAAATTGATGCCTTTAACAAACATAAATTTATTCTCTCAGCTTAGGAACCTAGAAGTCTAAATTCAGGGTACTAGCTTTTGGGTGAAGAAGCTCTGGCAGCTTAGTGCCTAAGGCAGTTGACTGTTCCTCAGAAGAAAGATGGGGCAATCTACTTCTGTAGTGATACTGCCTTGAAAACCCAAGGAGGGGTCGCTATGAGTCGGGTCTGAGTTGATGGCACATAACTACAACAAC
>NW_006922039.1:317989-325369 GCF_000298275.1 Orycteropus afer afer
TGGCCTACCCAAGATAGGGGACACAATTCAGTCTATGTAGTGAGTGTTTCATATCCAAATTTCTAACCACCAAAATATGTTTGAAATGTGGTGATTTTAGGAAAGCTCAAGCAAATGTTTCCAGGACCATCTACCACACCCCACTGCTCACACAGCTAAGCAAGGCTGTGTAATTGATTGATTCAGCTATAAAATGTTAATTTATACATTCTCAAATAATGTAAACAACTTGTCCCTGGGTGCTGCCAGAGGAGTTTCAAACTTTAAGTAAACCAAACCAAAACCAAACTCAATAGCTGTCAAGTTGGTTCTGACTCACAGCGACCTCTCATTGGGTTTCCAAGACAGAATCTCTATGGAAGTAGATTGCCCAGTTTTCCTTTTGAGGAGTGGCTGGTGGTTTGAACCTCCGGCCTTCTGGTTAGCAGTCAAATTCCTTAGGCACTAATAGCTACCAACAAGGGACAAGGTTGTGGTGGCTGCTTGGCCATGGCCAGCTACCTGGAGGGAGTGAGTAGTTGGATCTATGGGCTCAGGATCACAGTTGCAGGGGACATCAAGTTCAATTGGCACAACATACTACACGAAACATTGTTCCACCTCCTACTTTGGCAAGTAATGACTGGGATCTTAAAAGCTTGCAAGTGGCCATCAAGATGCAACAATGGGTCTCTCTTCATGCAGAACAAAGAAAAAAGAAAACCAAAGATGCATGGAAACAATTAGTCCAAGGGACTGGTTTGCCATGTGATCCTCAGCCTACATGACCATGAGGCCAGAAGAACTAGATGGTGCCTGACTGCCACTGTCAACCACATGGAGGGCGATTGATGCAGGAAATCCTGGATAGAGTGGGAAAACAATATGGAACAAAACTCAAAATCATAAAAAAAAAAAAGACAAGGTTTGCTGATCTGATCTAGTCTGGTGAGACCCATGAGACTAGGGGCCCTAGCAACCCTTCAAGCTTGGAATTCAACTCACTCCTGTGGCTTCCAGCCAAAAAATAGGCATATGGAGTGAACATTTACATCAGGTAGATACACTCCTTAGAGCAATCAATCATGGGAGAACAGAAGGGCAGTGTTTGCACAGGGACATAGCTCAGGGGGCAGGAGTGCATGGGAAGGAAGGACACAGGAAAGAGGTAACTATGGGGAGAAAGTGGGAAGAGAGCTGTTACACTGTGGAGAATTGCAGTCGACATCATGAGACAAAATGTGTATGAGTTGTTGTATGGAAAATGAATTTGCTGTGTAAACTCTCACCCCAATCACAATAAAAATTAAAAATAAATAAAATATATTAATAGCTATTTTGTCTTGGTCAAGAGTTATTACCAGATTTCTTACTATTAACTCTCCATTTCAATACTATATTGGAGGACCTAGGAGCTCTGGTAGCATACTGCCTAAGGCACTTGACTGCTAACCAGAAGGCTGGCGGTTCAAACCCACCATCCGCTCATCAGAAGGAAGGTTGGGCAATCTACTTCCGTAGTGTTACTGCCTCGGAAACCCAAGGAGGGGTCGCTATGGGTAGGGGCCGACTCGACGGCACATAACAACAACAACAACAACACTGAAGGATCTAGTAATGAATTAAGAGTAAAAAAAAGGTGAGGTGGGGGATTGAAAGGAAGCTTGGGGCACAATGGTTAATCACTCAGCTGTTAACCTAAAGTTCAGCTGTTCAAACCCATCAGCAGCTCTATGGGAGAAATACGTAGCAGTCTGCTTCTGTGAAGATTTACAGCCCTAGGAACCCTATGGGGCAGTTCTACTCTGTCTTATACAGTCACTATAGGTAAAGGGTTTATTTTTTTATTTTGATTTTGGGCAGGGGAAGTTGATGGCAATGGGTTTTATTTATTTACTTTCTTCAAGGGGAGATTGGAAAGCAAAATCTAAAACTCTCATGTTCAGAAGACTTCATAGCCTATATAAAAATTTTTAAAATATTCTACAATAAATAATTACTATTAACAAGTGAATTTGCCAAGGTCACAAGATATCAGGTCAATATTAAAAAAAAAAAAAAGTGATCTGTACACCAGCAAAGAGCAAGATAAAAAGATGTAAATCTATGATGTAGCAGCAAAAAAATAAAAATAAAAATAAGTATCTGGAAATGAAGACACAAAAGATAGGCAACACCCTATTCTGAAAGCTACAAAACATTAAGATAAAGAATAAATAAAAATTAAAGGATGTATTTTATGTTTGTTACGTATTGAACTGTATTCACCAAAAGTCTGTATTGATGTCTAGGTCCCTAGCTTTTTGGATGTAATCCTTTTTAGAAATAGGCTTTTTTTGTTGTTATATTAATTAGGTTATACTTGAGTATGGACCTAAGCTTAATCACTTTTGAGTCACTGAAAAAACAGAGTAGACATAGAGACACACATAAATGCCATGGGTAAAGTGTCTATAAAACAAATAATGCCAAGGAACCAAGGAATTCCCAGGGCTACCAACAAGGAAGGAATCCACACTGCTGACACTCTGATTTGGACTTTTAATATGTAGGATTATAAGAAAATAAATTTCTGTTCTTTAGAGCCACACACTTATAGTACTTGCATTACCGTACCATGAAGTAGAAAAGGCATTGTTCATAGAAGTAAATCAAAATAGTTTTAGTATGTCAATTCTCCCAAATCATATTTGTAGAATCAATGGCATTCAATATTCCACAGGATTATTTTGTGAAAATTGAAGAGATGATTCTAAAATTCAAATGATGTCCAACTATAACCTTCATAAACAGCTAATAGATTGTAAATTGGTACAGTCCATTTGCAAAGTTGTTTGGCTGCATCAACAAAAGCTGAATACAGGTATGCATCACTAACATCCAAGTTATATTCTGTGAAATAGAACGGTATGTGATTGGGATATTATACAAACACCATACTAAAACCTTATGGGAGCCTGTTTCTGGTCATACTCATCACCACTGCTACCACTGCTGCTGCTGCTGGATCTGCTATGGGCCAATATAAGCCAAGGCAACTTTGAAGGAGAACAAAGTTTGAGGGGTTACACTACATGGTATCTTATGTTATTATAAAGCTGTAGCTTTGGCAAAAGGATATAAAAATAGACAAATGGAATAGAATAGTGATCAGAAATTGATTCCACATATCAGATTTATGACAAAGGTAACACACCAGTGCATGGGAAAAGAATGTTCTTTTCCAGTAAACAGGCCTCAGTCAATTGGGAAAAAAGTAAACTTGACTCACACTTCACATCTTACACAATTATCAATTCCAGATGGATTGCTGTTCTAAATGGAAAAGTTATAACAATAAAGTTTTTAGGTGAAATAATAGTAAAATATCTTCATGGCCTGAAGGCTAGCACATACATATTATACAAGACACAAAAATCACTGACTATAAAAAAGAAGAAGAAGAAAAAGATCAGTTGGACTACATTAGATTAAGAAATTCCTTTCATAGCAATGACTATTAAGAAAATGAAAAGGCAAGGCACAGACTGGTAGATAACACTTTCAATACATATATTTGACAAAGAACCCACATTCACACTATACAAAGAACTACAATTCAATAATAATAGGTAAATACTCAAATAGAAAAAAATGAACAAAAACTCAACTGGATGTTACACAAGAGAGAACATCACATGACCTCTGGACATATGAAAAAAACGCTTAAATGCATTAGCCTTTGGAGAAATGTCAAATAAAACTTCACACTCACCAGAATTGCTAGGATGAAAGAAAAAAAAAAAAAAAAAAACTGTTAGTACGGATGGAGTCCATCCAGCATTCATAAGCAACAGCTGATAGACTGTAAATTAGTATAGTCCATTTTGAAAGCTGTTTTGCTGCACCAACAAAAGCTGAATACAAGTATGCATTGTTAACATCCAAGATATGTTCTGTGAAATAGGACGTTGTGTGATTTGGATTTTGTACAAACACTGTATTACAACCTTATGGGGGCCTGTTTCTGGTCATCCTCATTGCCACTGTTGCTACTGCTGCTGTTGTGCTGGATCTGCTAGTGGAGGCTGGAGGGATGAGTGGCAGCATCAGTGGAAGCTGAGAGGGCTGTGACAGGAGCAGAGTGAGAGGAAGCAGAGACTGAGTGGAGTGTGTCCTGCCCTGCCCACTTCTCTACCTGCCTGAGCAGCAGGAGCAACCCAGACCCCATAGCCCTCACTACTGAAGCTCATGTGCCCACAAGACAAAGCCCAAGAGCCCATGCAGAGCTATGTCTTCTCCCTCATTTGCTTGTATCCCACCCATGGTCTAGTGCTGCAAGAGCTTGGGTTTGGGGTCTTTAAAACCATTAGGGAAAGTAATAAATAAAAGGAGAGGTACTCTCTCTTAAAACAAATAATAATAATAATAATAATAAAACCTCAAGAGATATTGCCCAAATGGACATTAAGTGAAACGTACCTGAGTAGGCATATTCTATGATCTTGTAATTCTACTTCTAGATATACTCCCAACATAACTGCATACTCATATTCACCAAGAAAAACATACAGTTATGTTCAAAGTAGCAGTATTCTTACAGCCAAAATGTGAATATGACAGAAATGTCCATCAATAGTTGTTAAGTACCATGAAGTTGGTTCTGATTCATAGTAATGTTATGTATAACAAAATGTTGCCTGATCCTGTGCCATCCTCACAATAGTAGGTATGTTTGATCCCAGTGTTGCAGCCACTGTGTCAATCTTGTTGAGGGTCTTCCTCTTTTTTGCTAACTTTCTACTTTACCAACCGTTAAGCTCTTCTCCAGGAATTGGTCCCTTTTGATAACATGTCCAAAGTAAGCAAGAAACTCTCATGCAAACTTCTTACAATTTTAAAACACACAGTATCCCATGGTTCTGTTTGAACAACTACCTCTTGGTCAATGTATAGGTTCCATTTGTGCACAATTAAGTGTTCTCAAATTCTCATTCTTTGCAATGCTATCCATAATTTGTTATGATCCACACAGTGTAATGCCTTTGCATAGTGAACAAAACACAGGTAAACATCTTTCTTGCATTCTCTGCTTTCAGCCAAGATCCATCTGACATCAGCCATGATATCCCTCATTTCCCATGCTCTTCTGAATCCAGTTTAAATTTCTGACAGTTTCCTGTCAATGTGCTGCTGCAACCATTTTTGAATTATTTTCAGCAGGAATTTTTTTTGATATTTCCTGAGTCACTCAATTTTTACCCCATAGAAACTTTCACTATTGTAACTCAATGCTTGGATTTTTTCTTCAGTTCTTTCAGCTTGAGAGATATTGAGTATGTTCTTCCCTTTTGATTTCCTAAATCCAGGTCTTTTCATATTTCATTACAATACTTTACTTTGTCTTCTCAAGCCACCTTTTGAAATCTTCTGTTCAGCTCTTTTACTTAATTTCTTCCATTTTCTTTGAGTATTCTATGTTCAAGAAAAAGTTTCAGAGTCTCTTCTGATATGCATCTTCATCTTTTCTTTCTTTCTTGTCTTTTCAATGACCTTTGGTTTATTTATAATGTCTTTGATGTCATCCCACAACTCATCTGGTCTTCGGTCATTAGTGTTTATGCTTCAAGTTTATTCTTGAGGTGGTCTATAAATTCTGGGGGGACATACTAAAGGTCAATTTTTGGCTCTTGTCAATTTGTTTTAATTTACTTTAAGTTCAACTTGAACTTACATATGAGCAATTGATGTTCTGTTTTGCAGTCAGCACCTGGCCTTGTTCTGACAAATGATATTTTGCTTTATCTTACTCTATTCCAAAGACGTAGTTGATTTGATTCCTTCTATTCCATCCAGTGAGGCCTGTATGTATAGTCATTGTTTGTGTTGTTGAAAAAAAAGTATCTTGATAAATAGCTTATCGGTCTTGCATAATTATATTGTGTTCTCCAGCATCATTTCTATTACCAAGGCTGCATTTTCCACCTACTAATTCTTTTCCTTTGTTTCCAACTTTCACATTCCATAACTAGTAATTATCAATGCATCTTGATTGCATGTTTGAACAATTTCAGAATTCAGCAATTCATAAAAATCTTCTATTTCTTCATCTGTGACATTCCTGGTGGTGCATTTTTTTGAATAACATTCATATTAACTGGTCGTCCTTGTAAGCATATGGATGTTATCCTATCACTGATTGTGTTGTACTTCAGGATAGATATTGAAATGGTCTTTTGAATAATGAATGCTACACTGTTCCTCTTCAATTTCTCATTCCCTGCATGTAGTAGACTACATAATTCTCTGGTTCAAAATGGTCAATACCAGACAATTCCACTCACTATTGCCTAGAATATCGATCTTCAAGTACTCCTTTTTATTTTTGATGACTTCCAATTTTCCTTGATTCATTCTTCATACATTAAATGTTCACATTACTAATGGAATGGTTGCAATAGTTACTTCTCATTTTGAGTCATGTCACATTAGCAAATGAAAGTCCTGAAAGCTTTACTCCAGCTATGTCATTAAGGTTGACTCTAGTATCAGGAAGCAGGTTTTTCCCTGTTGCATTTTGAGGGCTTTGCAACCTGAGGGGATCTTCTAATACTATATTGGAGAATGCTCTGTTGTTATCTGTAAGATTTTATGTGGTTATTTATTTATTTTTTGTAAAGTAGATTGCCAAGTTCTTCTTCCTACTCTATGTAAGTCTGGGAGCTCTGTTGAAATCTGCTCACTGTGAGTGATCCAGCAGGTATTTGAAATGATGGTGGCAAAGCTTCCAGCAACATATAAGTCACCGCAGTATGACAGATTGACAAATAGGTGGTGGCCATCAATAACGTTGCTGTTGTTAGGTGTCATCAAGTCAGTTCCAACTCACAGCAAACCTCTGTACAACAGAATGAACCACTACCATGTTCTGCACCATCCTCACAATCCTTGCTATGGTTGAGCACAACATTGCATCCACTGTATCAATCTATCTCATTGAGAATCTTCTCATTTTTCACTGACCCTCTACTTTACTAAGCATGATATCCTTCTCCAGGAACTGGTCCTTTCTGACAAGATGACCCAAGTATATGAAACAAAATCTGGCCATTCTCTCTTCTAAGGAGCATTCAGGCTGCACTTCTTCCAAGACAGATATTCAGTCCATGGTATTATTATTATTATTTTTTTTAAATTGTGATTTGGGTGAAAGTTTACAGAGCAAATTCACTTCCCATACATTGGCTCACATATACTTGTCTTATGACATTGACTACAATTTACCCCAATGCAACAGCTCCCCTCCCACTTCCTCCCTATAGTTACCTCTTCTCTGTGTCCATCCCTCCATGCATTCCTGCCCCCTGAACTGTCTCCCTGTGCATAAACAGCCTTTCTTTCTCCTATGATTGTTCTCTGCAA
>NW_006922039.1:325539-327770 GCF_000298275.1 Orycteropus afer afer
CCAGGATCTCCGACATAGATCCCCCTCTGAGTAGTTGACAGTGGTAGCCGGGCACCATCTAGTTCTTCTGATGCCATAGTCATATAGGCCGAGGATTGCATGGTATATCAGTCACTTGGACTAATTGTTTCCATGAATCTTTGGTTTTCCTCATTCTTCTTTGCTCTGGATGAGGAGAGACCTATTGTTACATCTAGATGGCTGCTTGAAAGCTTTTAAGATCCCAGTTGCTACTCACCAAAGTAGGATGTGGAACAATGTTTTGTGTAGTATGTTATGCCAATTGAGCTTGATGTGCCATGCAGCTGTGGTCCCAAGCCCACAGGTTCAACTACTCACTCCCTGTGGGTAGCTGGCTGTGTCCACGAAGTGACTACACCCATGTCCCTTGTCAGCTCTACTATACACATGGAAATTCTTACAGAATGTACAAACATACTTGTAGAACCATTGTCTGCCAACCCTATACATGGTCTTGGGTACACTCCCCCATAATAGTTCACCTAGTCCACCCATCTATCCACCCATATACCCATGTTTGCTTTCACTGACAGTGCAGTACTGTATGTTCAAAAGGGTTCAACTTTGTTGTCTGCACCTCCCATGTACTTCTCTGTCTTCCTCTTCCTCAATGCCACCATGTTGATCCTCACATTTGGTACATTGCCCTTCTCTTCATCCAAATCAATACTTATCTCAACCTATCTAACACTGTTCCCTACCGTACACTCCTACACCTAGTAACCAACAATGAAAATTTCCTTCCATATATAAATCTTTCTTGACTTTTTACAATACAGTATTTTCCTTCTATGATTGACTTATTTCACTCAGCATAATGTCCTCGAAGTTCATCCACGTTATGCGGTGTTTTGCAGATTCTACATTATTCTTTAGAGTTTCATAGTATTCCATTGTGAGTATGTACCATAGTTTGGTTATACGTTCCTCAGTTGAGATGGACACCTAGGTTGTTTCCTTCTTAACACTATTGTAAATAGTGCTTTGATGAACAGGGGTGTGCCTATGTCTGTTCTTGTCATGGGTCTCTCTTCTTTAGGATATATACCTAGTAATGGAATGGCTGGGTCAAATAGTATTTCCAATTCTGACTTTTTAAGGAATGGTCATACTGCTTTCCACAGTGGTTGTACCATTTGACAGACCCACCAGCAGTGTATGAGAGTCCCAATCTGTCTGCATACTCACCACCATTTGTTATTTTCTGTCTTGAACTTTGCTACTAGTGCTGGAGCAAGATGGTATCTCATTTTTGTTTTGATTTCCATCTCTCTAACAGCTAATGATCTTCAGCATTTTTTCATATGTTTGTTGGCCACTTGAATATCCTCCTTGGTGAAGTGTCTATTCATGTCTTCTGTCCATTTTTAATTGGATTATTTATCTTTTTGTTTTTGAGGTGATGGAGTTTTCCATAAATTCTAGAGATAAGTCCCTTGTTGGATACATCATTGCCAAATATATTTTTTCCAATCTGTAAGTTCTCTTTTGACTCTGTTGGAGAAGTCTTTGGAAGCACATAAAAATTTAATTTTTGGAAGATCCCATTCATCAAGTTTATGTTCTGCTGTTTGTGCATTTTGGGTTATGCTTGATAGTCTATGTATGCCATATATTAGGGCCCATAAATTCATCCCTAGTTTTTCCTTGTGGAACTTTATAGTTTTAATTTTGACATTTAAGTCTTTGATCCATCTGCAGTTAGTTTTTGTGTATGGTGGGAGGTACAGATCTTGTTTCATTTTTCTGCAAATGGATATCCAGTTTTGACAGTGCCATTTATTAAACAAACATTTTCTTTCCCATTTAATGGATTTTGGCCCTTTATCAAAGATCAGTTGACCATAGGTCAGTGGATCTATTTCTGGGTTCTCAATTATATTCCATGAGTCTATGTGTCTGTCATTGTACCAATACCAGGCAGTTCTGACTACTATGGCTGTATAGTAGGTTTTGAGATCTGGCAGTGTGAGACCGCCTACTTTGTTCTTCTTCAATAGTTCTTTGTTGATCCGAGGTCTCTTTCCTTTCCAAATAAAGTTAGTGATTTGATTTCCATATGATTAAAAAAATGTTGATGGGATCTGGATTGGGATTGCATTGAATGTATAGATTGCTTTGAGCAGAACTGACATTTTCCCAATCTTCAATCTTCCTATCCACGAGCATGGTATGTTCTTCCATTTATGTAGATCTCTTATGGTTTCTTG
>NW_006922039.1:328097-329739 GCF_000298275.1 Orycteropus afer afer
TCTTGGGTTTTCTAGGTATAGGATCATGTCATCAGCAAATAGGGATAGCTTTACTTCTTCCTTTTAATTTGCATGCTGTTGATTTCCCTTTTTTGCCTTATTGCCCTGGCTTGGACTTCCAGTACAATGTTCAATAGAAGTGGTGATAGAGAGCATCCTTTTCTGGTTCCTGTTTGCAAGAACAATAGTTTCAGTCTCTCTCCATTGGGTATAATTTTCATTGTTGGTTTTGTCCTTTATTATGTTGAAGAATGTCCCTTCTATTGCTATTTTGCTGAGAGTTTTGATCAGGAATTGGAGTTGGATTTTATCAAATGCCTTTTCTGCATCAATTAATATGATCATGTCATTCTTCTCCTTTGTTTTATTTATGTAGTGGATGACATTGATTGTTCCTCTAATGTTGAGCAATCCTTGCATGCCTGATATGAACCCTACTTGGTCGTAATGAATGATTTTCTTGATATGCTGTTGGAGTCTATTGGCTAGGATTTTGTTGAAGATTTCTGCATATATGTTCATGAGGGATATTGCTCTGTCTTTTTCCTTTTGAGCGATGTCTTTGTCTGGTTTTGGTATCAAGGTTATGCATGCTTCATAAAATGAGTTAGGGAGGATTCCATCCTTTTCTATGTTTTTGAATAATTTGAGTAGGATTGGTGTCAGTTCTACTCTGAATGTTTGGTAGAATTCTTCAATGAAACTGTCTGGGCCAGGACTTTTTTTGTTGGTAATTTTTTTTTTTTATGATCTGTTGAATTTCCTCTTTTGTTATGTATCTGTTCAACTTTTCCACCTCAGTCCATGTTAGTTTAGGTAAGTGGTGTGTTTCTAGAAATCTGTTTATTACTTCCAGATTTTCAAATTTGTTGGAGTATAGTTCTTCATATTATCCTATTATTCTTTTTATTTTAGTTGGTTCTGTTGTGATAGCACACATTTCATTTCTTCTTCATGTTATTTGTATCCTCTCCCTCTTTTTCTTTGTTAAATTTGCCAGTGGTTTGTGAATTTTATTAATCTTTTCAAAAAAACAATTTCTAGTCTTGTTGATTTTTTCTGTTGTATTTCTATTTTCTGTTTCATTGATTTCTGCTTGAATCTTTATTATTTCATTTCTTCTGGTGACTAGGCTTTTATTGCTGTTCTTTTTCTAATTGTTGGAGATGTTGGTTTAAAGTGTTGATTTTTGCTTTTTCTTCTTTTTTGATGTGTGCAGTTATTGCTATACATTGTCCTCTGATCAACTGCTTTTGTTGTATCCCAAAGATTTTGGTATGGTGTGTTTTCATTCTCGTTTGATTCAAGGAATTTTTAAATTTCATTTTTTTATGCCTTTTCTTACCCAGTCTTTCTTAAGGAGGGTGTTGTTCAGTTTCCACGTGTTTACTCTTTTTCCACTGATCTTCCTATTTTTGGTTTCTACTTTGATAGCATTGTGATCTGAGTAGATGCTTTGCAGTATTTCAATGTTTTAAATACATTAAGCCTTGCTTTATGGCCTAACATATGGTCTATCATGGAAAATGTTCCATGTCCACTGGAAAAGAATATATATTGTGCTGTTGTTGGGTGAAGTGCTCTATAGATGTCTATAAGGCCAAGTTGGTGGATTGTATTGTTTAGCTCTTCTGCATCTTTG
>NW_006922039.1:331664-333704 GCF_000298275.1 Orycteropus afer afer
AAACAGGAGTTTATTCTTACAATTTGGAAGCTTTAAGTCCAAGTTCAAAGTGCCAAGCTCTAGGGGCTGGGTGAAAGCCCCTCAACCTTGGGGTCCAGCTTCACCTCCTGCTCCCAGCACTCTGGAGCTAGAGGCGTTTCTTCACTCAGACAGCTGCTGGCTGCTGAGGATGAGAAGACCCAAGTTTGACAAGTAAAAAGGCACAGTCCCCATGTTACCAAACCACACAGCAGGCCATTAACTTAAGTCCATTGTAAGTCTCAATGTTGGCAGAGCATAGCAGGCTGCTGAGTAAAGACAGGGCTACATGCAGAGTCCAAGTGTGTTACAGGCTAGACACTATGCTCAAAGCTTCTCCTTATATATGGGAAGCAGACCACATATCTAAAGGCAGCTACTCAGCTGCTCCCAGTACAATCCACCATGGAGTTGATTGCCAATCTCATCATGGAGAATACTACATCCAGCTGCCCAGCCACTCAACCAAACCTAGCCAAGTTGACATACAAACATAACCATCACAATTCCACCCTCTGTCAATTTGGCACCTGTACAGATTTTCAATGGGCGGTATCTGTACAGGTCTCCTCCACTGGGTAGCTCCAGTCCCCTAGTTCCTGAATAGTTACCTCACCCCCATGGCCTAGAAATGGGACCTGTTCCTCTCCTTCTTGGGCATGGTAGCCTCACTCCCTCACTCTTGGGCAGCGGCTATGGCTCCATCACACTGGCTCACAGGAACGAGCAGCTGCACATTCCAGAACCAAGTTGGTGAAGGCCTGGCTCTTTGAAACCTAGAGGTCTGTGGTCATTCCACCCCCAAAGGCCATGGTTCTACCCTTTCAGGCTGAGGCAGCTCTGCTTCTGTTTCCTTGGTCTCTCCACTTCTGCTGATTAATGCCCGAGGGCAACCCACTCCATCAGAAATCTTTCTGCCCCAAAAGATACTTGACTTTCTTGCTCTGTGGGCCATCCAACCTGCTACTCCATTATATGTTGGTCTTCTTTACCAATTAACACCCAAAGGCAACCCACTCCACCAGGAAGCCACCTAACCAAAGGCATCAAGCTTTCTCCTCCATGGGTTGGTAAGGCTGTCACTGTCTCATGCCAGTTCTCTCTGCTCTGCTCCTGCCATCTTTCATGCTGGTCTCTGGGCTCTGCTCCTGCTGTCTCTCACGCCAGTCTCTTGCCATCTTTCCTCCTGTCTGTCATCCCATATGCCAGGGTCTCTCTGCCAGGGTCTTGGGTCAAGGATGCACTCCACTCCTGTTTCCACATTTTAGGTATCTGTCAGAGCAGCACCCCACTCTCAGTACAAATTCTATTTTAGTTACCTAGTGTCGCTCTGACAAGAAATATACCACAAATGGGATGGCCTTAACAAACAGGAGTTTATTCTTACAATTTGGAGGCTTTAAGTCCAAGTCCAAAATGCCAGGCCTAGGGGCTGGGTGAAAGCCCCTCAACCTTGGGGTCCAGCTGCACCTCCTACTCCCAGCACACTGGAGTTAGAGGAATTTCTTCACTCGGACAGCTGCTGGCTGCTGAGGCTGAGAAGCCCCTAGTTTGACAAGTTAAAAAGCACAGTCCTGATGTTACCAAACTGCATGGCAGGCCATTAACTTAAGTCCATTGTAAGTCCCAAGGTTGGCAGAGCATAGCAGGCTGATGAGCAATGACCCAGCTACACGCAGGGTCCAAGCATGCCATAGGCTAAAGACCATTCTCAAAGCTTCTCCTTATATACAGGAAGAAGACCACATACCCAAAGGCAGCTACTCAGCTGCTCCCAGTAGATTCCACCATGGAGTTTATTGCCAGTCTCATCATGGGGAATGCTACATCAAGCTGCCCAACCACTCAACCAGGACTAGCCAAGTTGACATACAAACATAACCATCACATATATTTTCTTCTGAAATTCTTCTAGGGTTTTGTCTGTGTTTTCCTTAATTTTGTCAGTGTTTTCCTTCATCTGTCTCTCAATCCTTTGAAGATACCTAAATATAATTCTTTTGAATTCCTTATCAGGGATTT
>NW_006922039.1:334544-337102 GCF_000298275.1 Orycteropus afer afer
CCTACAAGGTGGGTGGGAGTGAGGGATGGCTGCACCTCTGTTCATCAAGAGGGTGTGGGGTATAAGAGTAACAAGGGGAATGTTGCACCTTTCCAGTCGTTGGCATCCAGAATGTCCTTGTGGTTCCCAGCAAGTAGAGCTTGTTCTTAAGTCCTTGGAATCTGGGAGAATGTTGTCACTATAAATGTCCAAAATGGTCGAACCACTTGTAAACATTCAAAATGGCTGCGTCCTCCAGTCAGGCAAAAGTCCACAGCTCAGCCTTCCTTCCTCTTTGGTGCTTCCTCTTTTACTCACCAGCCACCAGAGCAGTCCTCCATGCAGTACCTGGCTAGAAGGGCTGATTTTTAGGTTCATTCTTAGGTTCTGACACCACTCAGCAATATCCAAGATGTCTGTGCCATCAGGATAGCTGCCAGACCACCCCTCCATATGTCTCTCTTTTTTTGGTGTTTTCATGCAAATTCTTCTACTAGTTGGAGTTTAGGCCACTTCTATATCCTTCCCTTCAAAGCTCAGGCCTCTAGGATTATCTTCTTTATCTTTCTGAATTGGTTCCCCTTTTCTTTGTTGAAGAAGGTCTATGTAGTCTTTCTGCATATTCTGTCATTTTACCAGAACTCCAGTCCATAGTATTTTAAATAATCCTTGCCATCACCACAATTCAAATGCATCAGTTCTTCTGTGATCTTCTTTATTCACCATCCAGCTTTCACATGCAAATGAAGCTATTGCACATACAACGGTTTGGTTCAGCACACCTTAGTCTTCAAAGTGATATCTTTGCTATTTAACAATATAAGGAGGTCTTTTTGCAGTAGATTTGCCCAGTGCAATAGCAGAAGCAACTGTGGAGTGAAAAAATAAATTATTACTTATTAAAAAAATGAAACATTTTACATGAATGAACTACCACTACACACAGCAACATGGATTAACCTCAGAAACACAATGCTGAGTAAAAGAAGCCAGATATAGTATCTAATTTATTTAAGTTTAAAACCAGGCAAAACTAATGTGTGGAGGTAGAAGTCAGAATAGTGGTTGCACTTGAAAGTCAGGGGCAGGGGTAGATAATGGTTGTAAGAGAAAGTAAGGTGAACTACTACAGTGGTGTCAATGTTCTGATTTTTTTTTTAATCTAGGCAGTGATAAGATGGGTGATTTCACTTTCAAAAATTCAACGAACTATATATACATTTATGGGTTCATTCCCTCTTCTGAATGTATACTATACTTTAAGTTAACACTGAGCCTATAGGCTCAGGGACCATGATGACAGGGGACATTGAGCTCAATTGGCATAACATACTACACAAAAATATTCTTCTATGTTCTACTTTGGTGAGTAGCAACTGGGGTCTTAAAAGCTTGCAAATGGCCATCTAGATGCAACAATAGGTTTCTCCTAGTCTGGAGCAAAGGAAAATGAAGAAAACCAAAGATGCATAGAAACAATTAGTCCAAGGGACTAGTGGACCATGTGAACCTAATCCTTCATGACCTTGAGACCAGAAGAACTAGATGGTGCCTGGCTACCACTGTCAACCACTGGGAAAGAGATTGAAATAGGAGATCCTGGATAGGGTGGAGTAAAAATGTGGAACAAAACTCAAAATCATAAAAAAGAGTAGGTAGTAGTTTGTGTGAAAACTTGGCTGGATCTGGTTTTGAGTGGCTGGGCAGCTGGATGTAGTTTTCCCCATGATGAGACTGGTAATCAACTCCATGATGGAATCTACTATGAGCATCTGAGTAGCTAGCTGCCTTAGGGATATGGTCTGCTTCCACTATATAAGAAGACACTTTGAAAAAGGTCTAGGGCTTCTTGGCCTATCTGGATCTTGTGTTTGGCCAAGTCTTCATCTCATTGGTCTGCCATATTGCCTGCTGACCTTGAGACTGTTTCTGGACTTGAACTAGAGGTCTGCCATTGTTGCTTGATAATTTTGGGACTGTGCCATTTTACTTGTCTACATTGGGTTTGTCAGCCTCAGCAGCCAGCAGCTGTCTGAGTTAAGAGAAGCCTCCAGCTTCAATAGACTGGGAGCAAGAGGCAGAGCTGAAGCCCAAGGTGGAGAGGCTTTCACCCAGCCCCTAGTGCTGGCACTTTGAACTCTAACTTCTAACCTCCTAAACTGTAAGAGAATAAATCCTTGTTTGTTAAAGCCATACATATGTGATATGTCTGTTATAACAGCACTAGATAACCAAAACATCAGGTTTATTGATCTGACAGAGACTGGTGAAACCCTCAAGACTATGGCCACTAGTCACCCTTTGGGCCTCGAAATTGATCTCACTCCTGTGGCTTCCAGCCAAACAATCAGATTTAGAAGGTGAACATTTACACCAAGTAGGTACACTCCTTAGAACAATCAACCATGGGAGATCAAAATGGCAGTAGTTGTTGAGGGAGATAGATCAGAGGGCAGCCATGAATAATAAAGAAGGACACAGGGAAATGATAATCACAGGGAGGAAGTGGGAAGAGAGCTGTTACATTATGTTGTTGTTGTTGTTGTTATGTGCCGTCGAGTCAAACCTGACTCATAGCG
>NW_006922039.1:337302-343705 GCF_000298275.1 Orycteropus afer afer
AAAGAAAGAAAGTTAACAACAAGAGATGGAAAAAATAAAATAAAAAGCCCTAACAGTTATATGACTAAAGTATCTTTGGCATTTTGCCTGCTTTGTATAAATGTATGATAAATTAAAGAGCATGACTTTTTCCAATATCCAATTTCCATAGCTGTGATTTTCTTTTTCTGAATAATGAAGTATGCCTTTTAATTTAATGTTGATTAAAATTACCGCTGTTAGAAGTTTTGAAGGTTTACAATTTTTCATAATGTCTTTTTCAAAAAAGACTTCTGTGAGTCATCATAACTTGGTACTTTAATGTCATATGTTACAAAATATACATTTTTATCCTGATACCAGACTAACATTTAAACTAGATAACTATATATTATGATGGGAACTCTAGTAACATAGTATTTAAGGCATTTGAATGCTAACCAGAAGCCTGGCAGTTCAAACCCACCAGCCACTCCTTGGAAGGAAGATTGGGCAATCTATTACTGTAGTGATACCGCCTCTAAATCCCAAGGAGGGGTTGCTGTGAGTCCAATCTGACTAGACGGCAGTAAGTTTGGTTTGGTTTGATATATTATGATAATCAAAATACATGTGCTTATACATGTATATGCATTATGTTAAGTTCCAAAATACTCTTAGTCTGATTCTTAATCTCAGGTCATTTGGCAGATAGCTAAATGTTCAGTTACTGTTTTCAAAGAATGGCACTATAACATTTCTTTGAAGCATGAATAATTGATCATTTTAATAACAGTTGTTCCTGCAATTTGGACACTGAAATTTTGACTGGCAATAAGATAAAATAAGACCTTCTTTTCTGCATTTTATCAGCAGAAGGGAACATCTCATGTAAAATGTATTGGCTTGGGTTCAAATGGGATTTAGTATATCTAATCATTACACTGATTTTACATATTTCAAGCTCCTTTATCTAACCATTTTTATCTCCTTAAGATCTTTGCATACACTAGAGGGAAAAGAAAATACAATGACAAAATTTTTCAAAATGTAAAGATAGAAGTTAATGCAATGTTTTACTCTATTGTACATGCTGAGGGCCCAGAATTCAGACACTAACACAGCTCAAAGGAAATCCTCTAAAGACCTCTAGTTACTGATCTACTAAAGAAACTACAGAACTATTGCATTTAAGAGAATGATACCAATTTGGATAGTGGAGCAGTAATCTTAAAACAACTTTGGAAAAAATATTTTTATATATTTTTAAAGAGAAAAATACTTAGGATCTAAGTAGAAAGAATGTTTCAATCACTTAATAGAAAATTAGATAAGACCCTAAGCTAAAAAAGAACCCAGTGCCAAACCTTACAAGTAATATGATCTCAATAAAAAACAAAAAAATAAGCTCTATATTTGAAAATGAAATTAGATCAATACTCTTGAAAAGAAAATCTAATATTAATAGTGAGAAGTTGAGTAGTGATAAGTTTGAGATCCTTTGGCATTTGTTTTTCACTGAATAGAATTAGAATTTCCAAGAATTATTATAAAACACATTCTTCTTTAGTTGGATGAAAAATTAGTTTTATGAGTAAAATAATACAGTCACATAGGGACAAATACTGTATGATCTCACTTACATGAAATAAGCAAATATATAAAACAAAACATAACACACTGCCATTGAGTAAATTCCAACTCACAGTGACCCTATAGGACAGATTAGAACTGCCTGTAAGGTCTGTAAGGCTGTAAATCTTTATGTGAGTAGACTGCCTCATCTTCTCCCACAGAGCAGCTGGTGAGTTAGAATTGCCTACTTTTTGGTTAGCAGCCAAATGCCTTAACCACTACACCACCAGAGTTCCTTAAGCAAATATACAGAAATCAAAAACTGTTAGTGCTTACTGGGAGTAGGAAAGAGGTAGGAAGAGGGAGGTTTTACTTAAAGTTCATTGAATGTATGTTAATGGTTATGAGATAATTAGGAAAAAGGTAGTGAGGATGGTTGCATAACTTGAAGAATGTAACCATTGTCACTGAATTTTACATAGAAACTGTAGGATTGTTGTCTGTTTAGTTTGTGTATATTTTCACAACAAAAATTGTTTTCAACTTTTGCATATATCAAATCTGCTATGAAGAGTTTTGAAGTCTCATTCTTCACCTTATATGAACCATGCTTAATACAGATTATTTAACAATTGTCATCTAATTAATTTTCACTGTTGTGGTAATTTATTTCTACAGTATACTGGGAAATATCCATAATATTGGATAATATTTCTGAATCCAGAAGACTTTAGATGAACCACATTTTTAAACTGAATAAAAGATCATTTTCACTGTAGTACACTACAACAAAATCAAAACCAGGAGACAAAAAGCACACTCAATAGAATCAAAAGAGTAGAATTCAACATAATAAGCAAGCTGTCTTTAGGACTACTAAGCTTGTAAATTACAATGAAGAGATTGGAGTTAAGCCAACAAAGAGAAGTAGGTGTTACAATTATTCATCCTCCACTTAAGTACGGGTGTCTTTAACAATAAAAAAAGAAGATAAAGTTTTCCTATGCTGTATGACTCTACAAAGAAACTGGACTGGGTATACAACTTCTATTTTGGATTGAACTGTGTCAACTCAAAAGATATACTGAAGGCCTAACCTCTGCACATGTACATATCATGTTGTTATTGTTAGGTGCCATCAAGTCATCTCCGACTCACAGAGACCCTATGTACAACAGAATAAAACACTGCCTGGTCCTGTGCCAACCTCTCATTCCTTGCCATACCTGTGTCTCATCGTTGCAGTCACTTTGTCAATCCATCTCCTTGAGGGCTTTCTTTTTTGATGATCCTCCACTTTACCAAGCATGATATACTTCTCCAGGGAATGGTCCCTTCTGACAACATGAATGAAGTAGGTCAGACAAAGTCTGGCCATTCTCTCTTCCAAAGAGCATTCCTACTGCACTTCTTCCAGGACAGCTTTGTTGATTCTTCTGGCAGTCCACGGTACTTTTAGTATGCTTCACCAACATCACAACTCAAAAGCATCAACTCTTCTTCGGTCTTCCTTATTCATTGTCCAGTTTTCACATGCGTATGGAGCAACTGAAAATACTGTGCTTGGGTTTGGCGCACGTTAGTCTTTAAAGAAACATCTTTGCTCTTCAGCACTTTAAAGAGGTCTTTTGCAAGTAGATTTGCCCAGCGCAATATGTTGTCTGATTTCTTGTGCTGCTTCCATTGGTGTTGATTAGAGAATCGAATCAAGTAATATGTAATATTTGACAACTTAAATCATTTCTCCATTTATTGTGATGTTGTTTATTGGTTCAGTTGTGAGGATTTTCATTTATGTTGGGATGAAATCCATACTGCATACTACAGTCTTTGATCTTTATCAGTAAGTGCTTCAAGTCATATTCACTTCCAGCAAGCAAAGTTGTGTTGTCTGTATATCACAGGTTGTTAATAAGTCTTCCTCCAATCCTGATGTCACATTCATGTAGTCCAGCCTCTCAGATTATTTTCTCAGCATACAGATTGAATAAGTATGGTGAAAGGATGAAACCATGACACATTCCCTCCCTGACTTTAAACCATGCAGAATCCCCTTGTTACCTGATCAAACGACAGTCTCCTGGTCTATGTACAGGTTCCTCATTAGTACAATTAAGTGTTCTCGAATTCCCATTCTTCTCAAGGTTTTCCACAATTTGTTGTGATCCACACAATCGAATGCATTTGCATAATCTATAAAACACAAGTAAACATCTTTCTGGTATACTTTCCTTTCAGCAAAGATCCATCTGACATCAGCTATGATCTCTTGTTCCATGTCCTGTTCTGAATCCAACTTGCATTTCTGGAAGTTCTCTGTCAATACATTTTTGAATTATGTTCAGCAAGATTTTATTTGCATGTGATATTAATGATATTGTTCAATAATTTCCACATTCTGTGAGACCACCTTTCTTTGGAATGGGTACAAATAAGGATCTCTTCCAGTCAGTTGACCAGGTAGTTGTCTTCCGAATTTCTTGGAATAGACAAGTGAGTGTCTCCAGCATGGCATCCATTTGTTAAAACATCTCAATGGGTTTTCTGTCAATTCTTTCTGTGCAGCTTCGACTTCTTCTTTCAACACCAATGGTTCTTTATCATATGCCACCCCTGAAATGGATGAACATCAGCCAATTCTTTTTGGTACAGTGACTGTGTATTCCTTCCATATTATTTTGGTATTTCCTGCATCATTCAATATTTTGCCCATAGAATCCTTCAATATTGCAGCTCGAAGCTTGAATTTTTTCTTCAGTTCCTTTGGCTTCAGAAATGCTGAGTGTGTTCTTCTCTTTGGATTTTCTATCTCCATGTCTTTGTACATTTCCTTATAATTGACTTTGCCTTCTCAAGCTGCTCTTTGAAACCTTCTGTTCAGCTCTTTTATCTTGTAATTTCTTCCATTTGCTCTAGCTACTCTCCATTCAAAAGCAAGTTACAGCATTTCTTCTGACATCCATTTTGATCTTCTCTTCCTTTCCTGTATTTTTAATGCTTTTTTGCTTTCTTCATGGGTGATATTATTGAGTCATTCCACAACTCCTCTGCTTTTTGGTCATTGGTGTTCAGTACATCAAATCTATTATTTAGATTGTCTCTAAATTCAGGAGGGATATGATTAAGGTCATATTTTGGCTTTCGTGGACTTCTTTTAACTGTTTTCAGCTTCAACTTGAACTTGCATATGAGCAGTTGTTGGTCTGTTCCACAGTCAGCTCCTGGTCTTGTTTTGGCTGAAGATATTGAGCTTCTCCACTGCCTCCTTCCACAGATGCAGTCTATCTGATCCCTGTGTACTCCATCTGGTAAAGTACACATGTAGAGCCACTGCTTATGTTGTTTCAAAAAGATATTTGCAATGAATAAGTTATTGGTCGTGCAAAATTCTAGCATGCGATCTCTAGCATCATTTCTATCACCAAGGCCATATTTTCCAACTACTGGTGAATCTTCTTTGTTTCCAATTTTTGCATTTCAACCATCTTGATTGCATGTTTGGTCAATTTCAGACTGCAGAAGTTGGTATAAATCTTCAAATTCCTTGTCCTTGGATTTAGTGGTTGATGTGTAAATTTGAATAATGATAGTATTAACTGGTCTTCCATTTAGGCATATGGATATTATCCTATCACTGACAGCACGGTACTTCAGGGCAGATCTTGAACTTTGTGATGATGAACACCACACCATTCCTCTTCAGTTTGTCAATCCCAGCATAGTAGATCATATGGTTGTTTGATTCCAAATGGCCAAATCCAATCCATTGAAGCTCACTAATACCTAGGATATCAATCTTTATGCATTCCACTCCATTTTTTGACAACTTCCTATTTTCCTAGATTCATACTTTGTATATTTCATGTTCTAATTATTAATGGATGTTTGCAGCTATTTCTTCCCTTTTTGAGTCATGCCACAGCAGCAAATGGAAGTCTCAAAAGTTTGATTCCATTCACATAATTAAAGTCAACTCTATTTTGAGGAGGCAGCTCTTCCTCAGTCATATTTTGAGTGACTTCTGGCCTTAGGGGCTCATCTTCTGGCATTATATTGGACAATGTTTTAGGGCTATTCATAAAGTTTCCCAGTAATATATCAGACAGTATTTCACTGCTATTCATCAGGTTTTCACTGGCCAATTCTTTGAAAGGTGGCTGGCCCCTTCTTTATTCTGAATCTGTCTTAGTCTGGGAGGTCTGCTGAGACCTGTCCACCACAGGTGACCCTGCTGGCATTTGAAATACTGGTGGCATAGCCTCCAGCCTCACAACAACACACAAGCCACCATAATATGACAAACTGAGAGATAAGTGGTGGCTGTAAATATTACTTTGTTTGAAAATAGAAGTTTTTTTTTATGTTGATGTCATAACAAAGTAGATTGGGTCTTAAAACTAATTACATTTGTGTGATGTCTTATAAAAAGAGCATAATATACATAGACAGAGAAAGTGGGAAAATAGACACCATGTGAAGATCCATCTACAAGCAAAGGAACTCTAAGAATCACTGGAAGACACCAGAGAGGCCCACAGAAAAAAATCAAATGACTAAGACCCTCATTTAGACTTTAGCCTCCAGAATTATGAGATAAGCTTCTGTTGTTTAAAACCACTTACTTGTGGTATTTTTGCTACAGCAGCAGTAGACAACTAAGATATCCAGTTTTGACACACAGTATCCCAGAAGGACATTCTCTTCTATGCAGTCTGCTGGGTTATAGCCCTCATTTGTTTTCCTGGAATGTTAGGGATTCAGGGCCTGAGCTACCTAATCACATAGAGAATGTTCAGATACTTAGATGTTGGACCACTTCAGTAAAACGTATTCTCTAAAATTAAAAGAAAAAAAAAAAAAGAAAAAAACC
>NW_006922039.1:344664-347159 GCF_000298275.1 Orycteropus afer afer
GTTAGGTGATGTCAAGTCAGTTCTGACTCATAGCAACCCTATGCTCCACAGAATAAAACACTGACTGGTCCTGTTCCATCATCACAATTGTTGTATGCTTGAGCCCACTGTTTCAGCTATGGTGCCAATCCATTTCATTGAGAATCTTCCACTATTTTTCTGACTCTCTACTTTTTCAAACATGATGTCTGTCTAAATCACCAAAACATATCATAACCAAACTTTCCAAAAACAAGGACAAAGAAAGATTCTTAAAGAAGCTCATGAAAAACAAAACATCACTTACAAAGGGACACCAATAAGACTAGGTGCTAATTTCTTACCACAATCTATGCAGGCAAGAAAACAAAGGGATGGCATATATAAAATCCTAGAGGAAAAGAATTGCCAAAAAGTGAACATATATCCAGAAAAAAAAATGTCTTTTAAAAACAATAATGAAGCTAAGACATTCCCAGATAAGCAGAAATGGAAAGAATTTGTAAAAACCAGACCATTGATAGAAGAAATATATCCTTTGGTTAGGTACCCAACAACATTAGACAACGTCCTGAGATAGAGACACATGGCAACATACCTCATATACCAACCAAGATAAAAACTCAAAAAACAAACTCATGGCTATCTAGTCGATTCTGACTCATAGCAACTCCCAGTGGGTTTCCAAGGTGATAAATCTTTTGGGAAGTAGACAGCCCCATCTTTCTGCAGAGTGGCTGGTGTGTTTGAACTACCAACCTTCTGGTAAACAGCCAAATGCTTTAGGCACTGCACCACCAGAACTCCTTAGCACAGATAAAAACTTCACAAAAGCAAACTAAATCTAAAAAACTGACTACCAAGAATCAAGGGATGGAAGTTGTAAATGATGACAATTTCAAGACAAAAAGAGGAAATAAAAGATGTAGATATAGAACTTCCATATGGGAAAGAAGTCAAGGCAATTTCAAGATATAACAGACTATTTTAATTTTAAGAGGATAAAAGTAAATTTCAGGGTAACCACAAAGAGCAGTAATAAATATACACATCAAAATAAAGAAGAAGAAAAACAAAATGATTCAGTAAATATAAAAACAGTAAGAAAGATTGATGGGAAAGAAAATCCATATACAAGAAAAGCTCAGCACAAAAGAGTAAGAGTAACAAAGAATTAATCAACACCACAAAAATATATAAAAGGATGACAACAATGAATCTATATCTGTCTTTAACCACCAAATATAAATTAATTAAATGAACCAGTCAAGAGATGGAGAGAGGCAGAATGGATTAAAAAAAGAGAAAGAAGACCTATCAAAATGCTGCCTACAAGAGACACATCTTAGACAAAAAGGCATAAATTAAAAATCAAACAATGGAAAAAATATCTATATCAAGTCGGAGTAGCAATAATAAATTCATATAAATGGACTTTAAGTCAAATTCAATTATAAGAGACAAAGGAAGGCATTATGCAATGATTAAAAAGTCAATCCACCAAAAGACATAAGAAAAATAAGTATTTATGCACTCAAAGACCTCAAAAATACATAAAACTAGAGGAGTTCTGGCAAGATGGCAGAATAGACCATCAAAGCAATGAGAAACCAATTGGAACCAGTAAAGAGGACAATCCTGGAAGCTTGAGCTCTGAAGGGAAGGACAAAAAAGTGGATTAAATAACAGCTAGTAGAAGAACCTGAATGAAAACACTGAGTAAGGAGACAAATGGAGCTATGGACAGATGGCTGTCCTGAAAGTAAAGCCATTTTGAATATTTCCCGGCAGCAACCTAAGAATTGTCTCTGCTCATTAAGGACTGGATGGGTAAGGATTGCATTGGTGCCTGAAAACCTGAAAGGAAAACAGCAAAGAAGAAGATAAACAAACCTGTGGAGTGCAAGCGGTTGTCCTGAGGATGCAGCCATTTTCAATATATGCAAGGGGCATTCTTCCCTGGACAGGAATGGAAGACTAGGCCCCACTTGCCAAGGACAGCACGGGCAACTGCACTCATGGCTGACAACTAAAAGGTGTGGTATTTCCTTTGTTACTCTTAAATCCCACACCCTTAGGGTGAACAGAGATGTGGCCATGCCCTCCTTCCACCCACCTTCTTAACCAGCAGGAATTCCAACCAGTTTGTGCCCTGACAGATTTTGGGTGCTGTGCCCCACACCCCACAGTTTTGTTTTTGTTTTTTAATTATTATTTTTGTCTTCCTCTTTTCTTCCTCTTTTGCTTTTTCTCTTTCCCATCCCTCTCTGTTTTTCTTTCTCTTTCTCTTCCCTTTTCCTGATTCTTTTTTTTTTTTCTTTCTTTCTTTTGGATCTTCCCATCCCTTGTTTTTTTCTTTTTCAACTTTCCCATTTTTTGTTTACTATTCTTTTATTCTTGCTCTTTTTTCTATTTCTCCCTTCCCATTTATTGTGGTATTTTTTCTCCTTTTTCATTATCTTTCTTTTATCAATATATTTTGAAAATTTTGTTCTTATTAATGGCATTTCTTTTTT
>NW_006922039.1:348754-352311 GCF_000298275.1 Orycteropus afer afer
GAAATTAAGGGAATTTGTTAAAACCAGGCCAACCTTGCAAGAGGTGTTAAAGGGAGTCCTTTGGACAGAGAACCAACAATAGCAAACAGCAACTGATGATTAACACACATGTGGAAGTAGGATTGCCCAACCTTCCTTCCGAGGAGTGGCTGGTGGATTTGAACTGCCAGCCTTCTGGTTAGCAGTTAAGTGTCTTCGGCACTATGCTACCAGAGCTCCTAACCAAAGTAAAATAAGCTTTCAAAACTGTGAACAGGGAAGAAGAGATATCAATTGATATATGTGGACAACTACAAACCAAAAAGGGAAAATAAATAATGTAGTTACAGAATTTCTAAATGGTGAAGAAGGCAAGACAACTGTGAGATAGAAAAGATGATCTTAAAATTGGGAAGAAAATAATAAATCATAGCATAACCTTAAAGAAAAATAACAAACCTTCACCTCAAAATAAAAAGAGGACAAGTATAAATATTTAGCAAATACCAAAACAATAGCAAATAAGGAAATGATAACACAATTCATAAACAAAATGAGCTCAGCATAGAACATTACATAAAACAAAGAAATCAAGAACACCATGAAAAAACACATAACAAAATTACATCACTAAATTCATACTTGTTGATAATTGCATCAAATGTCAGTGGATTAAATGCTCTATTCAGGAGATGGAGACTTGCAGACTGGGTAAGAAAACATGACCCATCACTATGCTGTCTACAAAAGACTCACCTTAGGCACAAAGTCAAAAATAGACTAAAAATCAGAGGTTGGAAAAGACATATCAAGCAAATGACAATGAAAAAAAGGCAAGAGTGGAGATATCAGTTTCTGATAAAAATAGACTTTAAGACAAAAACAACCAAAAGAGACAAGGAAAGACATTATATAATGAGTAAAGGATCAATCTATGTACCCAATGAAAGAGCTCCAAAATACATAAATCAGACTTTAACATAATTGAAAAGACAAATAGATGACTCCACAGTCATAGTACACCAGTTTCAATGAAAGATAGAACAACTGGAAAGAAACTCAACAAAGATGCAGATGAACTAAACAATATATTCAACCAAATTGATCTTATGTCCATCTCTAGAGCACTTCACCCAACAACAGAACAATATACATTCTTTTCCAGCACATATGGAACATTCTCAAGGATAGACCATATGTTAGGCCACAAAGCAAGGCTTAATAAATTTATGAACATTGAGTAAAGCATCTTCTCAGATCACAATGCTATGAAACTAGAAATCAACACTAGGAAGACCAACAGAATAAAAGTAAATGTATGGAAAGTGAATAACACCATCCTCAAAATAGACTGGGTAATAGAAATTTTTTTAAAAAGTAAATTAAAAAATTCCTTGAATAAAATGAGAATGAAAATACAACATACCAAAATCTTTGGGACACAGCAAAAGCAGTGATCAGAGGCCAATTTATACCAATAAATGCACACTTAAAAAAAAGAAGAAATACCCAAAATCAACAGCTTAATCCAATATCTCCAAAAATTACAAAAAGAACAGCAAAAAAGGCTGCACTCACCAGAAGGAAAGAAGTACTAAAGATCTGAGGAGAAATAAATGAAACAGAAAATAGAAAGACAATAGAAAAAAACAACAAGACTAACAATTGGTTCTTTGAAAAGATCAATAAAATTGACAAACTACTGGCAAACTTAAAGAAAAAGGAGAAGATGCAAATAACATGAATATGAAATGAAAGGGGTGACATCACAACACAACAGAACCAATAGAAATAAAAAGAAAAAGATAAGCATAGTATGAAGAACCGTACTCCAATAAATTTGAAACCCTAGACGAAATAGAGCATCTCTGGTAGCATAATGGCTAAGGCACTTGACTGCTAACCAGGAGCCCTGTGGTTCAAACCCACCAGCCACTCCTCAGAAGTAAGGTTGGGTAATCCTACTTCTGTAGTGATACTGCCTCGGAAACTCAAGGAGGGGTCGCTATGAGTTGAGACCAACTCAACAGCACATAGCAACAACAACAAAGACGAAATGGACAGATTTCTAGAAACAAACTTCTTACTAAATTAACACAGACTGAGGTCCAAAATTTGAACAGATCATAACAAAAGAAGAAATCTAACAGGTCATAAAAAGAAAAAATCAACAAAAAAGGTCCTCTCCAGATCGTTTCAATGAAGAATTCTACCAATCATTCAAAGAAGACATAACACCAATCCTACTCAAACTATCCCAGACCGTAGAAAAGGATGGATCCTCCCAAATTAGTTTTATGACACAAGCATAACCTGGATACCAAAACCAGGCAAGGACGCCACTAGAAAGGAACACTGTAGGTCAATATTTCATGAATACACATTCAAAAATCAACAAAATCATAGCCAATAGACTCCAACAACATATATAAAAAACTAATACATAATGTTCAAGTGCGATTCATATCAGATATGCACGAGTGGTTCACCATTAAAAAACAATCAACATAATCCATTATATAAGTAAAATAAAATAAAAGAATCACATGAACATATCAGTAGATGCAGAAAATGTATTTGATAAAATCCAGCTCCCACTCCTGATAAAAATTCTGAGAAAAACAGGAATATAAGGACAATTCTTCAACATAATAAAGGGCATATGTGCAAAACCAACAGCCAAGACTATTCTCCATCGAGAGAGACTGAAATCATTCCTCTTGAGAACAGGAACTAGAGAAGGATGCCCTCCACTTCTAGTCAACATTGAATTAGAAGTCCTAGCCAGGGTAATAAGGAAGAAAAGGAAATCAAAGGCATCCAAATCAATAAGGAAGCAGTAAAACTATCCCTATTTGCAGATGATATGATCCTATACATAGAAAACGCAAGAGACTCAGCAAGAAAACTAGTGAAACTTATTCAAAGATTTAGCATAGTGGCAGGATACAAGATCAACATATAAAATCAGTTGGATTCCTCTACACAAAGAGATTGCAGAAAAGGAAATAAGGAAATCAATACCATTTACAATAGCTACCAAAAGAGATGAAAGACATGGTAATAAATCTTACCAGAAACACAAAAGGTATATACAAAGAAAACTACAAAACACTATTTCAAGAAACTGTAAAAGATTTCCATAAATGGATAAACATATAATGCTCATAGATAGAAATATTTAATATTGTGAAAATGTCAATATTACCCAAAGCAATCTATGCATTCAATGCAATCCCAATTCAGATTCCATCAACATTCTTTAAAGACATGGACTAACCAATCAATAGTTTTATATGGAAAGGAAAGAGACCTCAGATAAGCAAAGAACTACTACAGAAGAAGAACAAAGTAGGAGGTCTCACATTCCCAGATCTCAAAATCTACTCTACAATCAATCACAGTAGTCAAAACAGCTTGGTATTGATATGATGACAAAGACATAGACCAGTGGAACAAAATTGAGAACCCAGAAGTAGAGCCTACCTACCGAAACTAACACAAATAGAGATAGAAAACCTAAATAGACCCATAACAAAAGAATAATTTGAAGATGTCAAAAAAAAAAAAAAAAATCC
>NW_006922039.1:352411-356442 GCF_000298275.1 Orycteropus afer afer
AAAAAAAGTTGACACCAGTTCTACTCAAACTATTACACAATGTAGAAAAGGGAGAAATACTCTGTAGTTCATTCTATGATATCAAACCAAGCAAAGATACCACAAAAAAATGAAAATTACAGACCTGTATCCCTCATGAGTATAGACATAAAAATTCTCAACAAAATTCTAGCCAACAGAATACAACAATATGACAAAAAAAATAATACAACATAATCAAATGGGAGTCATACCAAGGATGCAAGGGTGATTCCACATTAGAAAATCAATCAATGTAACTCACCACACAAATAAAACAAAAGAATCATATGATCATTTTTTCAATGCAGAAAATGCATTTGTTAAAAATCAAACACCCTTTCCTGATAAAAATTTTCATCAAAATAGGAATAGAAGAGAAATTGCTCGACATAATTAAGTGGATATATACAAAACTAATAGCCAATATTATTCTCAACAGAGACCATCGAAAGCATTGTCCTTCAGAACGGGAAGGAGACAAGGATGTACATCACCACTCTTATTCAATATTGGACTGAAATTTCAAGCCAGAGCAATAAGCCAAGAAAGGGAAATAAAAATCATCCAAATTGGTAATGTAGAAATAAAACTATCACTGTTTGCAGATGACATGATCCTATACATAGAAAATCCCAGAGATTTCATAAAAAAAGTTACTGGAACTACTAGAAAGATTCAGGAAAGTGGCAGGGCACAAGACAAAAACAAAAATCATACAAAGAAAAAAACATACAAAAATCAGTTGCACTCTTCTATCCTAAAAAAGAGAACTCTGAACAGGAAATCAAGAAAATAATACCATTTGAAATAGCCCCCCAGTTGATAAAATTTCTAGGAATAAATATAACCAGGGACATTAAAAACTTATACAAGGAAAACTACAAAACACTAATGCAAGAAACCAAAAGAAAAAAGAACTACATAAATGGAAAAACATACCATGCTCATGGATTAGAAAACTTAACAGTGTGAAAATATCAATATTACACAAAGTGATCTATGTTGTTGTTGTCGTTATGCGCCATCTAGTCAGACATGATTCATAGTGACCCCGCCTTTCCAAGGCAATATCTATCACTATGGAAGTAGATTGCCCAACCTTCCTTCCGAGGAGGAGTGGCTGGTGGGTTTGAATTGCCAGCCTTCTGGCTAGCAGTCAAGTGCCTTAGGTACTATGCTACCGGAGCTCCTAAGTGATCTATAGATATACTGAAATATAAATCCAAATACCAATAACATTCTTTAAAAATGAAAAAAGTAATCTCCAACTTTATATGGAAAGGAAAAAACAAAAAACAAAAAAACCTCACTGCCGTGGAGTCAATTCAACTCATGGTGACCCCTCCTTGGGTTTCTGAGGTGGTATCTCTGTGGAAGTAGATTGCCCAACCTTACTTCTGAGTAAGGGAAAGGGATCTTAAATAACTAAAGCATCATTGAAAAAGAACGCAGTAAACCTCACACTTCCTAATCATAACTTACTATGCAACCACAATAGTCAGTCAAAACAACCTGCTACTGGTTCAATGAAAGGCACAGAGACCAATGGAATAGAATTGAGAACCCAGAAGTAAATCCATTCACCTATGGATAGTTGATATTCAACAAAGCATGAAAAGTCATTCAGCAGGGAAGAAATAGTCCCTTTAACAAACAGTCCTTGCAAAACTGTATATCCATTTGCAGAAAAATGAAACAGGATCCATATGTCACAAAATACATAAAATCTAAAATAAACAGAAAATTTCAACACCTCAATCAAAAAAAAAAAAAAAAAGATAAACAATCCAAATAAACCTGGTCAGAAATAACCCAGAATACACAGGAGGTGGAAGAGAAAGTAGATTACTGGAACCTTTTAAAAATTAAATTCTCATGTGCATCAAAATCCCTCATCGAAGGGGTAAAAAGAGAATGACTGGGAGAAAATATTTGTCTATGCCATATCTGACAAACAACTTATCTCCAAAATTTATAGAAAACTTCAATACCTCAACACCAAAATGAGAAACAATACTATTCAAAAATGGGCAAAAGACATGAACAGACACCTCACTAAAGACAATATGCTGGTGGCCAACAAACACATCAGAAATTGCTCATGATCTTTTGTCATTGTTGTTGTTGTGTGCCGTCAAGTCAGACCCAACTCATAGTGAACCCTCCTTGGGTTTCTGAGGTGGTATCACTATGGAAGTAGATTGCCTAACCTTCCTTCTGAGGAGTGGCTGGTGGGTTTGAACCACCAGCCTTCCAGTTAGCAGTCAAATGCCTTAGGCATTACGCTACCAGTGATCTATAGATATACTGAAATCCAAATCCAATTGTCATTAGGGAGATGCAAATCAAAACAACAATGAGATATCACCTCACCCCAACAATAATAGCAAAGTTCAACAGGACAGAAAAGAACAAATGTTGATGAGGTTGTGGTGAGATTGGAACTCTCACACACTGCTGGTGGGATTGTAAAATGGTACAACCATTGTGACATATGGTATGACGTTTCCTTAAAAAACTGAAAATAGAAATACCATTTAACGCAGCAATTCCATTACTAGGAATATATCTTAAAGAGATGACAGGCAGGACATGAACAGACATATACACACCTATGTTCATTGCAGCACAATTCACTATAGCAAAGAGATGGAAACAACCTAAATGTCCATCAACAGATGAAAGGATTACCAAATTATGGTACATTCACACAATGGAATATTGTGCTACATTAAAGAACAATGAAGGATATGTGAATCATCTCACAAGGTGGATGAGCCTGGAGGACATTATGCTGCATGAAATAAGTCAATCGCAGAAGGACAAATATTGCATGAGCCCATGACCGTAAAAAGACAAGGAAGTGTTTGCTTAGGGAAGGGAACTCACTTGGTAGGTTAATGGGGTAGGGAGGGAATAATGTCAGGCTACTTGGGGGCCACACACTGAGGTGGGTAAGGGAAGGGATGGTATGGAGTCTGTGACCACCATGATAACACTGGGGAAAGGGAGGACACCAAATTGTGCACATAAGATATAGAGAACAGAGGCTAATATCCACCATACTGAATTACCTTAACACCAAACACCAGGCTACAGATAAACACATAAATGTCTAAGGAGATCAGATGGGGGTCAGTGAACAGGAGTATACTCTAGACTAAGGACAGATTCAGCTGAAGCTAATCTTGCACAGATACCAGTGATACAAAATACCCTCAATCCTTACAGAAACAACAGAAGACAGACATAGAGCAATACCTCACAGACAGCCAGACACTGTGGGAGAGAGATCCAATGGATCTCCCTACTCAGAACCATAATATTGGGGGACACCAAACTCAATCAGCACAACAAAATACATGAAAATCTTGTTCCACAATCTACATTGGTGCAACTGGGGTCTTAAAAGCTTTCAAGCAGCCATCTAAGATGCAGCTAATGGTCTCCTATTGTCAGAAGTGAAGGAGTGCAAAAAACCAAGGGCATTTGGAAGCAATCAGCCCTAGGACATGATGGACCTTGAGATCAGAAGAACTATATGGTGCCCAGCTACCAATGTCAACCACTCAGGAAGGGATCAAAACTGGAGATCCTGGATAGTGTCGGAGGAAAAATGTGGAACAAAATCCAAAAAATACAATAATGACCAGAATTACTGGTCGGATAGAGTCTGGTGGGACCACCAATACTATGGCCCTGGGAAACACTTTGAGCCTGGAGTAAAACTCACTCCCAGGGGCTGGCTCTCAGCCTCAAAGTAAATAAGATGTACATACAGCCCACTCAAACTAGGGTCACACACCCACATACTCTACAGAGATGCATCCCTTGGAGCAATTGACCATGCGGCACCAGATGGACAACATTCACATGGAGGAAATGCAGGACACACAGGAGTACATAACTATGAGGGGCATGGGGGAAGGGGTTACTTGGAATGGAGGGGAAGAGGAGGAGAGTTGTTTAGGGATGGGGATGGTAATTGGGGAGTGAAACCAAATGTACAC
>NW_006922039.1:356728-360017 GCF_000298275.1 Orycteropus afer afer
TTGTGGAGTGGCTGGTTGGTTCAAACCATCAATCTTCCAGTTAGCAGCTGAGCACTTTAACCATTACACCACCAGGACTCTTTTTATTAACTATTAGAGAGATAAAAATCAAAACTACAATGTGATACCATCTAACTCCTAAAAAAACCCAGAAAACAACAAAGGCTGATGAAGTTGTAGGGAGATTGGAACTCTTATACACTGCGGTTGGGATTGTAAAATAGTACAATCACTATGGTAAATAGTATATGGTTCCTCAAAAAGCTAGAAATATCATATGATCCAGCAATCTTACTCCTAGGTATATATTCTAGAGAAATAAGAACAGTGACATAAATAGAAATACGCACACCCATGTTCATTGCAACATTACTTATAATAGCAAAAAAAAAAAAAAAGAAGAAGAAAGAAAGAAACTACCTAAGTGTCCATCAATAGATAAACAAACAAACAAAATGTGGTGCATACGTACAATGGAAGACTATGCAATGATTAACAATAATGATGAGTCTGCAGGATATCTTATAACATGGATGAAACTGGAGGACATTATGCTGAGGAAAAAAAAGTCAATCACAAAAGGGCAAATCTTGTATGATGCCACTTGTCTTAGTTCTGTAGTTCTGCTATAACAGAAATACCACAAGTGCATGGTTTTAACAAACATGAATTTATTTTCTTACAGTTTAGGAGTCTAGAAGTCCAAAATCAGAGTGCCAACTCTAAGGGCTTTCTGAAGGCCCCTCAACCTTGGGCTTCAGCTATGTCTCTTGTTCCAGGCCCACTGGAGCTAGAAGCTTCTTATAACTCATGCAGCTGCTGGCTGCTGAGATTGACAAACTCAAGATCAGCAGGTAAAATGGCACAGTGCTAAGATCAGTAGGTAACAGGGCAGGCTCACTGGTTCAAGTTCAGGAAATGGATATGAAGACTCTGCCAAATGCAAGATCCAACTATGCCAAAAAGCTAGAGACCTTTCCAAAGCTTCTCCATATATACTGGAAGCAGGCCTCTCCCCAAGGTAACACTCTACTTAGTTATTCACAGCAGATTCCACCATGGAGATGATTACAATATCACCTTGGGGAACAACTACATCCACTTCCAGGCCACACAAAACTACAACCCAGCCTAGATAACACATAACCTGAACTACCACACCACTTCTATTAAAAAGTCAAGAATAGGTTTACGCACAGAAAGCAATGGTCTTTGATGGTTACCATGGGTGGAAGGAGGAGAGAGACAGAATCACTTACTAAATAGTAGACATGATTCAATTCTAGTGAAAGGAAAGGCAATACATGATGTGGGGAAAATGTGACCAAGATAAATGAAGATACTGAGAGTTATGCAAGAATAAAGGATAATGACAGTAAATGTGATACCATTTATGATTATGCAACAACAATAATAACAACCAAAAATTCGTGAGTGATTACATAGGTAGATATATAATCAATCTATATAGGTATGGTAAGACACATGGGACTTTATGCTTTTGCATATATTGGTATAATTTTTGGCATTTGTATATATATATTTGCATGTGATGCATAAATATTGATATATGTAATAAAGCACGTAGGGTGCACAGTTATGGAAACTTCTGCGATATACCCAAACACCTCAATTTTACCTCTGAATTATTGTACTTGAAGGCTAAGAACCATAGTCTTGGGGGACATCTAGGACAATTGGTATAACATAGTTTGTAAAGATAATGTTCTACATCCTAATTTGGTGAGTAGTATCTGAGGTTTAAAAGACTGCAAGCAGTCATCTAAGATACAGTTTGTCTCTTCCCATCTGGAGCAATGAAGATTGAAGGAAACTAAAGACTTGTGGAAACAATTATTCCAGAGGACTAATATACCACACAAACCACAGCCTTCTCTAGCCTGAGACCAGAAGAACTAGATGGTGCCCAGCTACCACAAATGACCGCTCTAACCAGGGACACAATAGAAGTTCCCAGTTGGGATGGGAGAAACATGTAGAACAAAACACAAATTTATTAAAAATACCAGGCTTACCTGTAAAAATACCAGGATAGAGACTGGAGGAACCCCTGAGACTATTGACATAAGACACCATTTTAACCTGGAACTGAAGCCACTTCTGGAGGACATTTTTCAGCCAAATATTAGATTTTCTTATAATAAACAATAACCCATGGAAAATGTGCCGCTTAGAGCAACCAACTCTACAAGACAAAATTGGTACTATTTGCCCAGCAGCAAAGATGAGAAGGCAAGGAGTGGCAGGAAAACTGGAGGGATGGAAACGGAGAAGGCAGGGTGGAAATGGGGAGAATGCTGCCATATTTCAGGATGGCAACCAATGTCATGGAATAATTTGTATATGCATTATTGAATATAAAGTTAATTTACTGTGTAAACATTCATCTGAAACACACATAAAACGTTACACACACACACCAACAAAAAGCGAATGATAAACATGAGATTTGACAATGGAGAAAGAATGATGTTTTATGCAGTAGGAAAAAACTTGTCTAAATTATGTTCAAATGCTTGGTGGAAGATAGGACTTATAAGTTATGAGCAAGATATTTGAAGAGATTTCTAAATAAGATCCTAAAGGGACTACGTGTTTCTCCTTGACACTTATACTAAAATGTGAGAGGAAAGAGATGGGCTTAATAATGAAATGGAAACAGAACTTAAATATTTGGAAATTTCTTTTGTAGAAACTCAGGACTCTTGTTCTAGAATTTTCACCAAGAACATGACTACACAATCTTTTGTTAAAGAGATTAAGCTTGTGACTGATGTATTTATACAAATACCACAGGAGAAAACCTATCAGTTTAGAAGGGGCAGAGATAGGACAAAAGGAAGTAAAGCTATCTGTCTCTTGGAATTCTACAGGCAGGAAACAGGCCAAAGGAGCTACATCTGTTGTCCTCCAAGAAAAGAATAGATCAGCAGAACTACTGGAAGGAGCATAAGAAGCAGGGCTGCCTTGCTTTCAATATAGGAGTCATGGCCTCCTGAGATTCAAAGGGTGATGCCACGGCCTCCCATGTTTCAAAGAGGTTTGGGACTATGGGGCTGCCACTTAACTGTGCCAAGACAATGGGGCCAAAGCTGACGGAGTGAGACTGCCATGTCCAAGGGGCAGAAAATGAGCCTTGAAGGGGCTTAGGGGATGGGGTCACCACACAAATGGACTAGGAGAATGGGGCCATCCAAAACCTAGAGAGAGGTGTTGTCCTAGTGGTACTGGAATGCAGGGCTGAAGATCAGGGCCGAGAGACCTCCAT
>NW_006922039.1:360462-361054 GCF_000298275.1 Orycteropus afer afer
TCCTTGGGTTTCTGAGGCAGTATCACTACGGAAGTAGATTGTCCCATCTTCCTTCCAAGGAGTGGCTGGTGGGTTTGAACCGCCAGCCTTCTGGTATTTAATTGAGATGATTCAAAAGATGAGAGTTTGGACTTGGAATTGATTTGAGACTTTCTGGATAATGTGATTCAGTGAACTTGTTTTGCATGTGGGAAGACCATGAATTTTGGGAGCTAAAGTATGTAATGTTATGGACTGAATTGTGTCCACCAAAATAGGTCATATAAATCCTAACCCTATAATGGTTATAATCTCATTTGGGAATAGGTTTTCTTGTTATATGAGAAAATATTAGTTTAGGCTGGGCCTTAATCAATATTTTATATTTTGAAATATAAAAGAGGAGATTATGCATAAGCAAGCAGGAAAGAATAAATTGGAGAGGATAAATGCAACACCTCAAGAAGATCACCAAGGAACCTAGAAACAAGGGCTGTCTCTCATACCCCATAAAGAAAGAAAGCTTTCCCCTAGAACCAATGCTCTGAATTTGGACTTCTAGCCTCCTAAACTGTGAGACAATAAGTTTCTGTTTCTTTTTTTTTTTTTTTAC
>NW_006922039.1:365117-367191 GCF_000298275.1 Orycteropus afer afer
TCAATTCCATCTGAACATTTGATTGTCATTTTTCTCCTGTTGTTGGGAATCTCATTTAATCAATTATTCTTTTTTTCTTGGGTATTATTGAATTGATTCAAGATTACATTGGGAAAGGTGTTTAAGTGTGTCAGTTGGAGGAGCTGCTACAACCACTAGATTGACTTTATTGTTCATACACACATTTTAATGTCTAACTTAATTTGAGAAAACAGTTTTATTTATAAACTAGTTTGAGTGTCAAATGTGGAGTACTAATTTGTACAAATCATTGGACATTACCTTCAATATGGTAAAAACTATTCAGGTCAGGGTGATAAACTCTATTTATTTATAAAGTGATGTGCAAGAAAATGGGATCAATTCATACCCAGACATTGAAACATTCAGAGTTGAGATGGTTATCACGGAAATGTATTTCAACACATTTCCTTGAATTGAAAAATTACATCAGACTTTCTGACAGAAATGAAATCTGACCTAATTGATTGACTTGACAGTGAGAACTGCATTTGTAAGGTGTAAAGTTTTCATGAATTAAATGAGTTCCTTATGAAGCTGCCAGATTTTAACAGAAAATAATTGAAGTACTTGATAGATAAAAGTATTCACCAAAAAATAGTCAGTTGGTAGTGATTCTAAAATAAAAAGTTGTTATTTTTTACAATCTTCTGAATAAATTGGGTTAAAAGGTAGGCAACTTTAAGTGAAAAAATAACACACATATGATAAATTTTTAAACAAGTCTTTTGTAGCAGATTTGCCCAATGCAATAAATTATTCAATGTCTTGAACTCTGCTTCTGTGGCCATTGATTGTGGATCCAAGTAAAATGAAACGCTTAACAACTTCAGTCCATTCCCCATTTATCATTATGTCGCTTATTGGTTCAGTTATGAGAATTTTTGTTTTCTTTGTATTGAGGCTGTAGTACTTCTTTTTACTGAAGGCTGTAGTCGTTGACTTTCACCAAGCGCTTCAAATTCTCTTCACTTTCAGCAACCAAGGTTGTATTATCTGCATATTGAAGGTGCTAATTAGTCTTCTTCTAATCCTTCTGCTGAATTTTTCTTCATATAGTCCAGATTCTCAGATTATTTTTTCAGTATACAGATTGAATAATCATAGTGAAAGGATACAACACCAAAGCACATCTTTCCTAAATTTTAAACCATCTGGTATGCCCTTGTTCTGTTCAAATATGTTTATATGTATATTATTTTTCTTGAATGATGGTAAGAGATTAGCACAATATTTATATTTTATTGACTATATTTCAAAGATAAATATAATAGTTTTCTTTTAAAATGTCCACACTAAAAATATGCTAAAACTTACACCTTTTGAAATTTTTTAACATCATGAAATAATTTTAGATATCAATTTCAAAATGTATGAGAGAATGTATAGTTTTTCAAAATTATTTTTGAGGGTACACAAGCTAACATATTTGAAGACCACTGGTTTCCAGATGACAATTAGAAGATCAGAAATCTATTGTGTTTTAAATAATATGATCCCGAAACTTAGGAGTAATCTCTGACCTCTTGGTTTCCATAATTTTTCTCAACCAGTTTCCAATTTTTGCTAATGTTACCTCCTAAATATGATGCAATTTTGCCTTTTTCTCTCCATTCTCACAACCACTTCACAAATAAAACCCTCATAATCTCTTTTCCATATTGCAACACTCCTTAATTGTACTCTTGGCTACAATTTTCTCTAGGTTATCTTCTATATTTCAGTCCAAAGTGATCATTAGTTCTCTATCACATTCAAAATAAAATCCAAGCTTCTTATCATGGGATGCAATGTTTTCAATCATATGTTTTTTTCAGTATCTCATCAACCTCATTTCATGTTACCTTTCTGATTTCAGAGTATGTTATCTGTACCTCAAAACTCATTTCCATGTTTTCATTAGTAATTAAATTTTGTGTTTTCATCTTGGCAAATGGACGCTAGAATAAAGGCTACATTTCTTAGTCTCTCTTGCAGCTAATTATGCCGTGTAAATAGATCATGACCAATGAGATACAAGTAGAAGTGACATATTTTTTCCTAAAAAATTATT